>NC_084966.1:11415541-11730541 GCF_949316205.1 Platichthys flesus
GCATCTGAATCAAATAAGGAAGAAAGATAAGAGACAGAATTAAAGCAACATTAATTTTTATGATAAACTTCCAAATGGTTTTCCAGTATAGACAGAGGAGTGCAAACCCATCACCATCACAAGCTGACAACAACACAAAAAGGTGCCAAGATACAATCCTATGCAAAAAAATGACATATTTTGACACATTTGCACATCAAACTTCATCTTAGACAAATGGGGTCTTACATAACTAGGTTTCTTACCTTCAGGTTTCTTCTTGAACTTGTATTTCTTGTTGGAGCGTGCAGCATTGAGGAGAACCTTCTCTTTTACTACATACGTGTAGAAGTCCTTGCAACTGAATGTGAAGTTGCTCTTCATCTGGATTTCTGACTTGATGAGGTTTACCGAACATCTGTTCCTTGTGTCCGTCCAGCATCCTGTCATCAGTGAAAAGACCCTCTCCACTGAAGCATTGGTGATTGGTACACTCAAGAGGAAAGAAGCTAATGCTGTCATGTTTGGTGTGTGTGTGTGCTTGAGTAAGGTGGCCCACTTCTCCCCGACTGGAGCTCCAGACTGCACGATGGCCTTTTGGTGTGGCAGAACGACACAATACTCATCATATAGCGCATCCATGTCCAACTTCTTGATTAGCTGCAGGACCTCTACAGCTTCACAGAGATGGGAGAAGTTGAATGGGCTGTTCTTTAGTGCCAGGCTAGCCAATTTCTTCTGGTAGTTGGAGTCTGAGAAGTCATAGCGCTGCTCCAGGTAGGTGAGAGAGGACTGGTAGAAGTTGCACATGTCCTCTCTGAGCACAGCGGCCTGTCTGTCTCGAAACTGCTGGAGGAGTACATCCGTCTGGGCCCCAAAGAAACCATCACTCTGTCGTAGCTGTAGATTGGTTTTTAGGGTGAACATCGTATTGTAGAGCTCACAGACAGTCCCATCCTCTTGCTCCAGCGCCAGCACAGTGTCGTGGAAAATCTTCAGCGCATTGCTGAGGAAGGACAGGTAAACCTAAAATACGTAAAGAGAGTCAATGATCCTGTGTGCTGGCACTGTTTGCATTATCATCATTTCTCTAATCCCTGTTTCATGTAATAATACTTAGATGAAAAAAAAAGTTGAGTGCAATTAAAATGAATTACCTGTAGATCAAGGGGGTTGCCCTCACCATCCTGGTCATCCTTGAACAGCCGCCATAGTGACTTTGGGCACCCGTCCTCTCCCAATGAGAGAAAGTAGGTCTTGATAGGAGCCCAGCTGTCGTGAAGCCTCTTCACTGCAGGCCATAAGCTCAGCCATCTTGTGGGCACATTTCTAAGCAGGGGCTGGTACTCTATCTCCACAAAGGTGTGAATTGACTTAAGTTCCTCAGTGCGTTTGGCAGATGAGGAGAAGTGGCTAAAGGTCTTGTTGACGACATTTTCAATGTCGATATTTAGCCGATCTCCTGCGTGTTTTGCACTGTTGTGAACAATGTGGGCCACACAGTTTGCCTTCAAAAGGCAATTGTTGTTCTCTTTCAGTTTCTGGTAGACAGAGTTGTATCTCCCGTAATTCACACTAGCATTGTCAGCAGAATACGCAGATATCATGTCTAGTCGCAGTCCGTTTTCCTCCAGCTTGGTGACTATCTGGTTGTGGATTACGGCAGATGTTTCATCACTGTCATCATAGAAATCTAGGACCTTCGTCTGTACTCCCAAGTCTGGCGTCCAGTAACGCACTGACAGTGGGAAGAGCTTGGTGGTCCCATGATTGGAGGCGTCTGAAGCCACTGAGAAGAATGGCGTGTGGGCTGTGGAGACACACACACAGATGGGGTGAATTTAAAAGAGATTCTCTAAAAACAGATTATTATAAAAATTCAAGATATATTATCTATAGAAATATTTATACCTTTCAAAAATTATAGTTGTTTTGTTTGTTCAGTTTGGGAGATAACGAATAGTGAAATGTTGCTCACAATCATGTAAGGATACACAGAGCCTGGTTTCACGAAGGCACGGATGAGCAGCATTATGTTAGCTAAGAATGCAATTTCAGTGAACTGAAGGAAGAGTTGACTTTTAACATACAGCAGAAGATGATTTGCTAACATTAGCTAGCTAACGCTACACAAATAGCTAACACACAACAATGTAACATCCATGAACATAACTACCTTTGGTTGCCTCTCGTTGCTCATTCAGTGGTCTTCAGAGGACTTTCAAGAAATCTTCGACAGAGGCAGGGCCAAGTACATCCGTGACAATGGCTTCTGCCTTCGTCCGACCACAGGCCGTCCTCTTGGCAATGTCAGAGTCTGGATACATCGTTGGGGCTAGCTTTGTGCCACAATCTCCTGCTCGATATGATGTAACGTGTTGGACAGTGTGATACACACTGGTCACCTCTGCAGCAGTCACTTTGTCAGCTAGACAGTCGTTTTTAGGTCGGAGGAAAGCATCCATAGATTTGGATGTCTCTTTCTGTTGGACACGTTTCTTGTGAGTGTCCGTGAGTCTGTGTCGTTTAATATCATATTCCCCTCCATGTCCGATTGAGAAGGACGTTTTGCAAAGGTCACAAAAAGCCCTCTCGGTATCCCCCTGAATACCTGTCAGCCACAAATATTCATTTTCCCAGTCTTTCTTGTACCCACACCTTCTCACCTTCTTTTTAATTGGAGATCGCGATGCCTCAGACTCCGCCATTTTTTGAATTGGAAAGCGCGCATCTAAAAGTTCCTTCCCAGTGTGCATCTGGTATGCGCGTGCGTGCGCTGTCATGACAACAACGAAAAAGTTGACAACAACCTAGTCAGCAGTTCAACTGAGAAGGGGGTGTGGCAACAGTAGCGAGCTGAACTGTCAAGTAATGTTCATTTGGCTGCCTGGGGCTCCAGGATGTAGAGAGCGACCAACCTTTTTTTGAGAAAGCATTGATTTCGCGTGACACGGTCTCGATTTGTGGGACGCATGGTTGGGCTTCAAAACGCTGTGCACGCACGCGGTACGCGGGACGGGTGGTCACCCTACATCCAAGTACTAACCAGGCCCGACCCTGCTTAGCTTCCGAGATCAGACGAGATCGGGCGTATTCAGGTTGGTGTGGCCGTAAGCGAATGAGTCCACCCTCTGACCCTTATTTATACATGTAAATACGTCAGGTAAAAGAAGAAAAAAGCTTGCAGCACCTGGTATTCCCAGGAAGTCTCCCATTCAAGTACTAACCAGAACCAACCCTGCTTAGCTTCAGAGATCAGACGAGATCGGGCGTATTCAGGTTGGTGTGGCCGTAAGCGAGTGAGTCCACCCTCTGAACCTTATTTATACATGTAAATACGTCAGGTAAAAGTGGAAAAAAGCTTACAGCACCTGGTATTCCCAGTCAGTCTACCATCCAAGTACTAACCAGGCCCGACCCTGCTTAGCTTCCGAGATCAGACGAGATCGGTTGTATTCAGGTTGGTGTGGCCGTAAGCGAATGAGTCCACCCTCTGACCCTTATTTATACATGTAAATACGTCAGGTAAAAGAAGAAAAAAGCTTGCAGCACCTGGTATTCCCAGGAAGTCTCCCATTCAAGTACTAACCAGAACCAACCCTGCTTAGCTTCAGAGATCAGACGAGATCGGGCGTATTCAGGTTGGTGTGGCCGTAAGCGAGTGAGTCCACCCTCTGAACCTTATTTATACATGTAAATACGTCAGGTAAAAGTGGAAAAAAGCTTACAGCACCTGGTATTCCCAGTCAGTCTACCATCCAAGTACTAACCAGGCCCGACCCTGCTTAGCTTCCGAGATCAGACGAGATCGGTTGTATTCAGGTTGGTGTGGCCGTAAGCGATGGAGTCAACCCTCTGAACCTTATTTATACATGTTAATACGTCAGGTAAAAGTGGAAAAAAGCGTACAGCACCTGGTATTCCCAGGCAGTCTCCCATCCAAGTACTAACCAGGCCCGACCCTGCTTAGCTTCCGAGATCAGACGAGATCGGGTTGGTGTGGCTGTAAGCGAATGAGTCCACCCTCTGAACCTTATTTATACATGTAAATACGTCAGGTAAGACTGGAAAAAAGCTTACAGCACATGGTATTCCCAGGCACTCTCCCATCCAAGTACTAACCAGGCCCGACCCTGCTTATCTTCCGAGATCAGACGAGATCGGGCGTATTCAGGTTGGTGTGGCCGCAAGCGAATGAGTCCACCCTCTGACCCTTATTTATACATGTAAATACGTCAGTTAAGAGTGGAAAAAGGTTTACTGCACCTGGTATTCCCAGGCAGTCTCCCATCCAAGTACTAACCAGGCCCGACCCTGCTTAGCTTCCGAGATCAGACGAGATCGGGCGTATTCAGGTTGGTGTGGCTGTATGCGAATGAATCCACCCTCTGAACCTTATTTATACATGTATATATGTCAGGTAAAAGTGGAAAAAAGCTTACAGCACCTGGTATTCCCAGGCAGTCTCCCATCCAAGTACTAACCAGGCCCGACCCTGCTTAGCTTCCGTCTCAAATGTTCTTCGCAAAGTCTGGCTGTTCACAGGGGGGAGGTTGTGCTGTTCATGCAGGCGGTCCAGGTCAGCGGTTGGGTTGTTGATTTTCTTCCCCGTTGAGGAGACAAAGAAAAATTCATCACCATCCTTGTCATTCCGTTCATCCCGCTTGCGTTTCCCTTTTGCAGCAAGGTGTTGTGGTCGCACTCTTGTGTAGTACTTTTCAAACCACTCCTCCTCCTGCTTCGACAGGGCAATTCCAACCGCAAAATGTGCTGCATATATGATTGTATGTTCCGCTTCTTGTTTCCGCCCAAGCCATTCGCCGACCTGTAGAAAATGAGGATATGCCATTGATTAGTAAATGGAATGGCTAAACTGTCAAGGGAAATCTATCAATAGAGTGTAGTATATTCTGCTAGTTTTAACCTTAGTATGAACCAGAAATCACATGTTTAAGCATGAGGCCCCCATCTTTACACTCTCAGTAGTTCTTCTATGCATTTCTTGTTAGTTCTCTCCCCTAGGGTATGATCTTTGACCCCTTAAGGGATGAGTGTAGAAAATGGGTTTTCTTCTATTAAGCACGAGGCATGATGTTATGAATTCATCCTTACATTTACATTTCATGTGTTCAAACAGATGTAGTCATGCACCTCTCAACCATGGGATGTGGAATGTTGCCATGGGCGTAGGCAACCCCTATATATATTGTATGTTTGACGCCTGCAAAGCAGGCTTCACTATTGGCGTGTGAATGTCTACGGATTCTAGAGTCCGTCCTGACCTGTGAAGACTTCTGTGTAATAAACTTTAACTATACAAGCAAGTTCTGGGTCTGCGGAGAATTCTTCCTTCAGCATCAACTTCACCATCATCGACCTCTTGGCTGCCCAAGATATACGATAAGAGGACAGTAACACTCACCTTCATGTTCTCCACCACACATGGCCTTTGGCAGTGCTTCAGTATGATGATTGCCTCCAGATAGTACAGCACAAATATGCACTGAGAAGCCGCCAGGGGGGGGGGTAGAGCTGTCACCAAGTTGATTCATGATGTTCAAAAATCCTTCCTCAGCTTTCTCAAAAATGGCCCAGCAGTCACGAGGACTAAGAACATCTTTATCCATTAACATGGCATGCCTCTTGGATACAATCTCTTTGCTCACTTGCTTAGAGAGCATACTCTGCACAGAGCCAATGTAATCCACGAAATCAACACAGTCATTGTAGAGCGCCTTGTCATCCTTTCTCAGATTGGTCAATACAGTGTTGTAATCCAAGAATCTGTAAGGAGGAAGGAGATGGATTTAAGTTAAGTTATGTACATGCAATAGCAAGTATTTATGTGTATAGTGTAAACTGTTGACATCATAATAAAACAAAAGTACCAACCTTTTCAAGCACTTTAGGTACTTGACTGAAGTCTGTGCCGTGTAGTTTGCCTCCGACTGTTTTCTTGTGTAGCTTAAGAGCTTCTCTCTGTCCCTGACAAACTTCAAGGATGGTTCAACAGGGTCGGCATAATAAAGGTACCGAGAAACAGTCTCAACCTGCTGTTTGTACTTCGTATTTTCCATATTGACCCGTAGGTGTTCGGCAAAGCCCTGAAGTAGTGGATGATCTATAGAATGCTTTTCCAGAAACCCCATTTTGTTCACTTTCTTCAATGAGGTTCTGGCCTTGTAAGCTGTTTCCCGGTTACATTGAAACAGTTCACCGCTGCTGGCAGATTCCACGTCAGATGACCCTGCCTCTCCGGATGGCTCACCAGTTTCTGCGACAAACCTTGGATTCCCTTGGGGCAAAGGTGTAGGCTCTCCGGTCACAAACATGTGATGACTTTTCAGCTCCACAATCAGTCTTTCAAGTGGATTTGAAGATGAGACAATGCGGCTAAGAACTTTATAGCTAAAAGCCCGTCTAGTCTTCAGGAGGTCAAACACATCACTCTTGGCCTTTTCTACCACCTCTTCTCTGTCTGATTCTTCTGATTCCTTCATGCATGATTTGCGCAGGTGACAGCTTAGGGATTCTACGGTCTTCATACAAACTGGACAGATGAGCCAGTGTCTGCTTGATTTCCTGGAAAAAGAAAATAAATACATTAATCCAAATGTCATTACAACAAAAGTTGTACAATGGTTACACATGGTAATACATCAGTGGTGTATAAAGTACTTGAATGCCATACTTGAGTGAAAGTACAGATATCGTACCTGGAAGTGACTCCGGTAAAAGTAAAAGTCACCCGTAGGAAAATGACTTGAGTAAAAGTCTTAAAGTAGCTCATATTAAATGTACTTAAGTATCAAAAGTAAAAGTACAAGTACCAAAATTTAAAATGCAAAGTGTTTTTTATAGTGGGCCTATACAGACACAAAACAAAATTGCTCTCCTCAGGATTTATTTCAACTGACTGAAAAATTATAACAAAAAAATACATATACTCTTTTGAACCCCCAGATGCTGAGGTTCAAATAGTAATGGACTAGTGCATCTGAGCTTCTAGGGACAACAAAGAACGAACATAGTAAGCAACAAGTGTCCCTTGTGTCTGCCTAAGACCACTTATAGACCACAGTATAACCGCTAAACAATTCTGTAAATATCACTAAACATGGACCTTTCGTTTTCTAATCAGTAGCAGGAGTGATACACAATACCCCTTGTGATAAGTCAGCAAAAGGAAACAAGTTCTAGGCACAAAAAATAGGATAGTTTTCCTCTTTGGTTAACAACCTGCACAGTGCTAGGAAAAAAAAATCACTGGACACGTCCAGTTTTGAGAATAGATAAGTAGAGAGTACAGAAATTTGTGTTCAGGAAAATAAATACTCAAGTAAAGTACAGATATGTGAAAAATCTACTTAAGTAATTTACCTCCCACCACTTTAATACATGCTATTAAGGAAAACTTTAAATATTTCTTACCCTGGAGCCATTTGTCAAACTGAGATAGGTCAGTGAAGATGAAGCAATAACAATTGGTTTTGTTTGTATCCAGCAGTTGAGGGATGATTCTCCAGTCCAGCAGTTGAGGAAAGGTTCTCCAGAGTGAACTACAGCTGGAAAGCCCAATACTTATACACAGATGAGACAGGGAATGTTGATGGGTGGAGCTACAACAAAATACTGGGTGCTGGTTGGTTAGTGTATGCAATCCACCCTTGAACCCTCAAACAAAGGTGGCCTGCTATTCATATCAAACCTTCTCTTGCATATGTCCATTCTTTCCAGGCTCAAAATTGTTTTTCTGTAAAGTTTCATCAAACAGAGGAATTCATTTTTAAAAGATTATAAATAAGTGTTTCTCTTTGGGGTAGCTTGATAGATATAATTCCTCAGTTCCATTCATATTTCTTGGCTGGAGGAATGTTGTTGGACCGGCGGGCGTGTTGTGCTGTGCTTTTTGTGAAAGGCTGGGTCATTAACAATAACAAAGGATGTGTAACTCACTTCACACTTCTGTCGTGGCAATGACTGTAGGTGAATGACCCTTGGTGAGCACTCAGGGTGGGGTCTGTGTGGCTCACAGTGTTTGATGAAACTTTACAGAAAAAGAGCCTGGAAAGAATGGACATATGCAAGAGAAGGTCTTTCTACCTGAGAGACCATGATCTTTGACAATTGTTTGTTTGTATTCAGAAGATTCTAAAAAAAAAGGTGTTTATTTTAAGGGAATACCAGGCACCCTTTGTTTGAGGGTTCTCTAAAGAATTATCACTTTTATTTGATACGAATAGCAGGCCACCTTTGATTGCACCCAGTATTTTGTTGTAGCTCCACCCATCAACATTCCCTGTCTCATCTGTGTATCAGTATTGGGCTTTCCAGCTGTTTCTGTTTTTATTGTTTCTACCTCAATATTTTATATTTTATTTTATTGTATTGTATTGTATTGTATTGTATTGTATTGTATTGTATTGTATTGTATTGTATTGTATTGTATTGTATTGTATTGTATTTTATTTTATTTTATTTTATTTTATTTTATTTTTTTCAAATGTACCGGCTGCTATGATGACTTCATTTCCCTTCGGGGGTGAATAAAGTAATCTATCTATCTATCTATCTATCTAATTCACTCTGGAGAACCTCCCCTCTACTGCTGGATACAAACAAAACCAATTGTTATTGCTTCATCTTCACTGACCTATCTCAGTTTGACAAATGGCTCCACGGTAAGGAATTTTTAATGTTTTCCTGTTTTATAAATACATGTTTGGAATTATTTATAGCCTGTAGAGTTAAACTAAAAAAAGTTAATCATGCCTTTTCTTTTCTTTTACATGAAAGCTCCAAACAGGCACTATTTGCTATGTCCTGCTTGTTCCAAAACACAAGATATCCTGTCTGTCCATTTGACGAGGGTATGCATGAAAGATGGCTCGAGGGAAGATATACAAGCCATTGTTGAAAATGCCAAGAAAGAAGCAAGCGAGATCCTTAAGGAAGGCAGAATTTTCAATTATTCAGACCTCACTGAAATCATGTCCAATGAAGATTCCAATCCAAAGGTAAGTGGCTTACAGAACGTTATCTTGCTCCTTTTTTTTTTTTGATAAGAATTTTTATATACTGATATTTTCAAATATCTTGTTTTCTTTTTGACAGACTGGTTGAGGAGCTGAAAAATCGCCACATGGTTATACGTGGCATACCCGACTCTCAGGCCAATGCTGAGCCTTTAGCTGCTCAGACACTATCCAATACAGATGCTGAAGCTGGACCATCCACTAGAACGACTTCTAACAATGAAGGGGGTGACATGGCTGACGAGGCCCCTGTTGGCACTCGAACAAGAAAGTTTGCTCAAAAAAGCAAGCAAGAAATGTATGAGAAAGGCCTTAAGGACAGACATCCTATGAGCCACCCACTTCTCAAAGATTTTGCCATGCAAATGAAAAAAGACAAAAAGATTCGAAATTACAAACAGGAGGTAAGGACCAATAAATGTTTAACACTTTTTCTGAGAAACCTTTATACGCATTTATATGAAGCAAAACAGTCATTGCTAGAAGGTCACTGAACATGATGTCTTTTATTTTCAGGTTGAAAACGTCTCTCGGTATCTATATTTTGCTAACAAAGAGAACGTTTCCTTGCAGTTTGTTTATGAGAGAGAAAAAGTCAAAACGTCCCTCACTAAAACCTCTGCTACTCTGAAGAAGAGAACAGAACCATGAGGCACGAGCACTTGAAGCTGAAGCATCATGGGGAGATTTCTAAAGATGGCAGTTGGAGCGAGACAGAACTGCAAGTTTTACTTTTTGTCCTGAAACAAGCGAGAAATATTACAATTATCAACACGTGGAATGGAATAGGAATAGACTGGAATAGTGTTGGGATTTCAAAATCTTCTCTGTGTATCTGTGAGTGAAGAGGGGTATGGAAACAGAACTCTAAACAAATAAAAAAAGGGTGGGGACAGGAGCCTTTATAAGGCCTTTACACAAATTATTAATAATAACCTTTTTCCTCTTAGTGTTTAATTTTGAAATTATCTAGAAATGTATGTGCGTCAAAACGCTGGTCAGTCTCACACCTGTGTGTAGATAAAGGGTCTGAGTGACACTGGTATGGATTAGTTCTTACAGCCGATAGAGCAGAAACACAACATTCTTTACTCAAGGCTAGTTTATGAAACACAACATGGAACTGTCAGGATAGGGAGAGTTGCCTAGCAACTATCAGAGAAGGAGCGTGACGGAGAGCGGCTCCTTGTAACTTCCTGGATTCAGTGACAAGAGGCGTGGGACTACGGCTCTGGACCAACTAGGGAGAACATAATTTATTTGCGGCGACACCCCTCCAATATTTGAACCTATCACATTAAACCTACTGTTATAATTATTAGGAACGCTTTCTGTTCGGCACCATTATTGTCTACCCCTTGCTAACGGATTTAGCCGAGGCTGTGAATGAATGCCGGCTATACCTGTTAGACTTCCATTGCTTCTAAATAAATACATTGCTTCTAAATAAATACTTGGCTCTTCTCATATTTATGATAAATGAACACGGTGACAATAGCAGGGATCATCTACTACACAACTCCAGTGACTGAATCAATCCACGTTGTAAACTAGTATTAGTACTTAAATAAAACCCAGATTCTCCAGTTGCTGTCTAGCAACTATGACTAGTGCTGCTATGACATACAGGGATTTTAGTGTTCATTGTGTCACAGCAATCGTTTGAAATCAAGCATCTCAAAAAAAGGGTCTATTGTTATTCATATGATACAACAGTGATGTATAATATGCCAGTATCATAATTACTCATACAATATGTGTCTGTTTTTCAAGATGAGACGAAGCAGTCTGGAGGACTTTTTACACAAAAGGAGCCAAAATGGTTGAACAGCATCTTGCAGATGATTATCAAGGACATGTGACCACTGGCTGCAGGGGAGGGTCAAAACTCCTAATCTTTCTATCTACACATTTCATCAATTTAACCAACCAGACATTGTTTTAAACGTATCATTCCCTTTAAGGAGTGTTAGTTTGATCAACTCATGTTAGCAGAGCTGAGGCTAGCTAACGTTAGCTTGTGAGCAGCTCCATTCTGTCTTCATACATCGCCACGGTTTCCCCTAACAGTGAGACGATCTCCTCAGCCGCCGCAAATGTACAGAGGCTGTGACTTCACACATCCCCTTCTGTGAGGACAGCTGTATTCCAACACAAGGACTGGTTACCGGCAAAACTCAAGCAGGTTGTTTAGAGAAGGAGGTGGCCCTTAAGAGTGGGGACAAGGATAGGTTCAGACTTGTTTGGCAAGGAGATTAAAGAGGACAAACGACAGTACTTGAAGAAGCTGGAACAACAATGTGCAGCTAACGACTCCTCGTCAGTCTAGAAAGGCCTTCAGGTGATCACCATCTTTAAAACCAAGTCCCCCCCCACTGTGTGGAAGACCTTAAACGTGCAAACGACCTGAATGCTTTCTTTTGCAGATTCGACAGACAATGAACCACATCTAACCCTACCCCGCACTTTTCCTACCCCCCTTCACAGTTATCACACCTCTTCCTCCTACCCTGGACAAAGACACTACCCCCCCCTCCCCACAAAATGGTCCCATATAGCCCCTTCCCGATGTCAGACACAACCCTGTGCATCACACTGACTCTGGTTCACACACATTTTTTTAAATAATAATATTTCATGATTATTAATAATTAGCCAACGTCAAGTCTACTAATAATGCACAACATTAGGAACTAACTGACTTCACCAAAAAACCACTGTATGAGCCAAACCTGTAACTACTGGTGACCCAGAAAGTGAAGCATTCATTGGATCTACCCTCTATAGGTGAAGAACAGAATAAAGCCCTGATGGCAGATATTACAATGGAGGAAAAAGGGAAAGCAATCTCTAGATTAAAGGCTTATAAAGTGCACGGTATGGATGGCTTCCCATCCGAGTGGTACAAGGCCTTTAAGGACCAAATAGTGCCTATGCTTTTTGACTGCTTCAACTATACACTGAAAAATGTGAACCACCAGGTACATGGATGGAGGCAATCATTTTGGTTATTCCTAAGGAGGGGGAGGACAGAAAAGAATGTAGCGCATAAAGGCCAATTTCAGTACTCAATATAGACTACAAGTTGTATGCATCAATACTAGTAAAAAGGTTAGAGCATATAATAGTAGAACTAGTGGATCCACACCAAACTGGCTTTGTGTGTGAAAGGCAGACACAAGATAATATTAGACGGGTGCTACACTTTCATCATGTGAGAATATTGGAGCCACAGTGATTAGTTTAGATGCGGGAAAAGGCATTCGATTCTGATCACTGGAAATATCTGTACTTGGCGTTGAGAAGATTTGGCTTTAAGGATGATTTTATTAACTGTATCAGAACTCTATACTCCTCACCAAACGCCAGAATAAAGATTTATGGACACCTCTCTCCCTTTCCCTTTCTCTTTTTTTCTTAATGAGGGTTGTCTTGTCAATATTCCTATCCCTTCCAGCTTTTCTTAAGGACTTCTTTCCTTGCATGACCTCAGCGGCTGCACTCTCCATCTCTGCGACGGGTATTTGGCCCAAGGTTGTCTTCCTGGTGTAGTTTCTTGGCATGATTGATTTTCTACAATGTTTATGACATTAAAAATAAAAAACATATAATGTAATAGAACACCAGAATATGTTTAAGACTAAACTTAACTTGTGCTCCACAGCATTTGTCCGACTTTACCCCACAGCCACCGTTTCAGAAAAAACATCATCTCTTAGCAATTCAGGCTAATCTTCAGCTAGCATCAATCACATGGTTTTATATGTTGGAAGTTCACCAACATTTATGATACAAGATTTTCCAACCGATTCAATTTGTTTTGACACAACAGTTGACTAAGTTCAAAGCAAGAAAATTTACTTTTACATGCAAAAAACACATTTTTGTGAAATAACATACTGACCCACATTACCCTTCTCTCCCCTAACACTGTGCACCTTCCAATTGAGGCAAATTCTTTCACATTTGCCAATCTTTTTCTCCGAGTCCAGTTGATTTAACTTCTAAGCAAACCCGTTGAAACCATAGACTGTGTTCAGATTAAACTCTTTCAGTGTAAAAGAGCAAAGTGGAGCCGCGGGAGCCTGCTGGGCCCAAAACCCAGAGGTCGATGGATCAAAACCATCCTCTGCTAAAGGAATCCTTTATCCTCTCCCATGTTATCTGTTATGTTTACCTTGTCCTTGCCATCTAAACATGATCTCACTTACTGCTGAAAGTGACTAACTTTGGCTTTTTAAGTTAAAAATGGGACAAAATAGACCCATGAGTTGAAGCCCATAACTTAGCTGATTTTTTTTCTCTTATCTCGAGTAAAGCTCTATACTTCCACAAGGTGTGTGTTTGAAGTTTTGAATGTTCTGACATTTGTGTCTTAGATTTAATAGTCCTATACTCGTCAAAGTGGAATTTACATCTAAAAAACTATTTTTTGTCCGGGTAAATACGAGTTTGTAACGGTAGTTTGGCTGATCTTAACCCGTAAGAGAATTACTCCACCCCCTATACCTTATTCATACATGTGAATACATCAGAGAAAGGTGGACAAAAGCCAACAGCACCTGGTACTCTCAGGCAGTCTCCCATCCAAGTACTAACCAGGACCAACCCTTCTTACCTACCAAGATCAGACGAGATAACTTTATTTACGACACATTGTCAAAATAAATCCTTAACTGTTCAATTATGTGGAGCAGAAAGAGGTTAAAACATTCCATACACACACACTCATTTTTTAAAATATTACACTCAGTCTTTAATGCATTTTGCTCGAAAACAAAGCGTTGTTGTCCTCTGAATTGTTTTTGAAAAATTCCATCAAAACTTTCTGATTCTTGTTCATTGAAATACAAAGGACAGGAAATGATTGAAAAGTTCAAAGTAGTGCAAACTCCTATGATCTTTGGTATCATTTCTTTGGAGTCCACTCTCCTTTGAATACATAATGAATTATAAGTAAGGCGAGGTATGCAATAGAGGGTGAAGAATGTACAGGGTATTTCTTAGGGCTAGAGAAGACAAGGCAGGAGAAAATTTATTTTGAGCCAGTGGAGGGAATGGGAAGGGAAAAATTAGCGGACCTTGTAGGGATAGTGGAAAGAGTTGAATAATTTTATATAGAGTTATATAAGAAAGAAGAGGTAGATGAGGAGAGTAGCAGACAGGTGATGGACAAGATGGAAGATAGACTGAGCGATGAGAATAGAGAGTTGTGCGAAGGACAGATAAGTAATGGAGAGCCAATGACTGGATGTGGCTAATGATTTAACTTTTAAATATCTCGTCCCATCTGCCACATTAGTTCCAGGCCACATCCTCCTCTTTATCAGAGATACTGCCGAGACTCCGCAGCCCTGGAGTTTATCTAATATACTGTCCTTGATATAAAATGGCAGATTCATAAATGATACCACCAGCTCATCATTAACTAGCTCTCTAGCATGCACCATCGTTTCTCCAATTTTAAACCCATACATGAGCCTGTCTTTACCTTTCGGGTGACTCATGGTCATTACATATTTTTTCCCCCGTCCATGTGTCTACACGCCAGCAGCCCTCCACACAGCTCCCTCACGCACCTCATCAGCTCCATTGCTTCGTCCTCGCCTTCCATCTCTACCATTACGGTTAGCTCCCTCTCATTCCCTTGTTTGTGCAGCTCTTGCTCTGCCTTTAACTCCGTGCCTCTCCCGCTATCACCTCCGTGGGCCACCGCGTTTCCACTCACCCGCTCCGTGCTTGCCTCCGCCATTGTCGCGAGGTACACTTCCAAACAGGCTCAGACACCCCCGCACAGTGCGTCACTGCCGTAGGGAGACACACACACACTAGACAAGACAATCACACCCCTAACGTCCGGTTGGATTTACACATAAGAAGAATAGGTAGAAGTAGATAGAGTAGAAGAAAAATCTGGGATGTGGTGGTAGATCTGGTGAAGGGGAGAGCCCAGTGTGCAGCCCTCTTAAATACTGGTCAGCACAGGTGTGCCATATCACTGCTGATTACTAAGGTCTGACTCCGCCTACAGGAACCTGAAACACACACAAGCACAACACCACAGCAGCACAACTCCAGGTTTGTCACACAATATTATGATAAAATTGCACCTTCATTTTTATTTTCTGCACATTTCCCCTGATTCATTTACATGTATAAATAGGTATTGTGGGTGAAATCATTCGCTTACAGATTTACCACGCTGAACACGCCCCTTGAGGTCGTCACAGTGAGATGGCAAGAGCAGTGAAAGAAGCCAAACTTAAGTGTCTATTCAACAAGTAAAATAAGTTTCTACGTCAATGTATTGTCAGTTTTTCGTTTGTTCGAAAAGAAGAGTTTATTATTTTAAACAATCCCCTCGGACAGATCTTGCTGTTTGGGGGAAATTTCGATTTTTTTGTTTAACCTCGAAAGACGGACAGCATGGCAACAAACGAGAAGGAGCAGACAGACGTAAAAACAATCACGGACAGAGCAAGAGGAGGAGATGAAAGAAGTGAAGTGAAGGACGGACAACAAGAGAACAGACAGGAAAATGCCAGTGAGAGGGCACACGGACCAAACACTTCCACCGCTGGTCAAACGAGGCACAGAGGAAAAATAGGTGGAGAGGAGCAACGAGGGGAGAGAACAGGAGGTCTCATTTAGAACCGTTGCGGGGGCTGAAACGTGCGTACGCCACTTCTCACGCAAACGTTGCGTATTTCCACGCAAACTCTGACCCATGCATACGAACGTTTTGGAGAGGGGAAAGTGGCGACACAGACGTGAGGTGGTGAACTGAAGTCAGAGTATTGATCCACTTCATCATTTACAATAAATCAACAGCTTAGTTTTGCTCGAGCGACATGTCTGTTCCACTCGAACCTTTGAATTTAAACATAACTTGCAGCAAATTACGTTTAGATTCCATTAAATTGTGGAGTTACGGAGCCGAGTCATTCATAGGTTTTAATAATATCTTCTAACACTGCGTGTATCATCAAATCCCTGCAGTTTGACTGTGCCATCAGGCTCACGGAGCGCACTGGAGATCACTTACAGGAAATGAAGAAACTTTCCAAATAATATCCCAGAGATATTTCGTTCAGTTATTTCCACCGCTTGCTCCCTTGTTAGCAAACTGACTCCCAGCTCTGCACTTTCCTCCAGCCATCCTCTTGAAAAGTTTCTCCTTAGATGTATGTTAGTTTCCTATGATCTGGTCTGGCTATGATTTGGCCTGAGTCATCAAAGCACACTGTCTGAAGTTATTGTTTGATCTGAATTAAACTGTACAATGTGCAAGGTTTTCTTTATGTAAAAGTTAATTTAAGACAGAAATAGAGTATCAAACGCAAATATAAGCATGTAAATATCAAGTTTTGCTAAGATATCTTGTAATTATTTCAGAGGAGCGTGACTCTGGATCAGTTCAAAGAGCTCCACTTGTTTTCTGAGCTTTCGACCACTTCTCAGGGTCTTCTTTAGTGAACTCAAATAGCTTTGGCCTCATCAGGTGAGCTTAGGTTGTAATGTTGGTCTTGAGATAGTATATTTTAATTATACGCTGAAAAATTTACTTAGTGTTTAAATCATAAAGCTGAGAAAAACATCACCTGGAAAAACCCTCTACTCCCTGTTAGTAAATTTAACATCGTAACTTTCACTCTGTAGGTGTTGCAGTGTCTGATGACAGTTCATCAATACTTTAGTTTAATGACAGACACTGATCAAGTTGATGCAGCTACAGAGCTCATTTGTATGACTCAAACAAGTAGCTGCAATAAAGCAGGAGAAACTTAGCTACTGGAAAACAAAGCTTCTGACAGAACATGGAGGAGAGTTCTTCTGGTAGTGGACTTTACTCAGGTTCACATCATTTGGAGAGCAGCTCCATCTGTTGGCTGCCTGAGGTTACTACAACACAGTATGGTTACATGATGTGAGGCCGGAATTGTCATTTTTCTAAGCAACTGTCACTTTTATATTTAGTAAGGAAAGACACAAGGTAATACGATAAATATAACAACTAAGGCAGACTCTTTAAAAAGTATTGTATATAAAGTAATGACGATATTGCTGAACATCATGTTACATGATGCATGTGTGTAGGTAGGAGTAGGCTACCCCTTCACAGAGTTTAAAGCTATGTTTTATAATATTCAATGTTTTGATATTTACTAACTTCTTAATCTGAACATTGTAAGATGACATCTAATATTGCTCAATCTATCTAGACTCCCTGTAGTTAAGAACTCTGTCTCTACATATTTATGGACAGTGGTGATGAATGATGAGGAAACAGCTCTTTGTGGAAAGACTTGTGTGGCTCTTAAAAGAGCCTTTTACCAGGATGGACATGTTTCACAGTGAGGACAGCTCACTTCTTCTTGGCTGCTGTCTTCTTCGCTTTGGGTTTGGCGACCTTCTTCGCGGGGGACTTCTTGGCAGCAGGCGCCTTTTTCACCACCTTCTTGGGACTCTTGGTGGGCTTCTTGGCCGCTGCTGGTTTAGCCACCTTCTTCGGGGACTTTTTAGCTGCTGCTGGCTTCTTGGCTGCCGCTGACTTGGGCTTTTTAGCCACTGCGGGTTTCTTGGCGGCGGGCTTCTTGGCTTTGGGAGCGGCCTTCTTCACTGCCTCTTTCTTGCTCATCTTGAACGAGCCGGTGGCCCCGGTTCCCTTGGTCTGGACCAGGGTCCCGCTGACAACCAGCTTCTTGATGGTGGTGTTGACGCGGGAATTGTTCTTCTCCACATCGTAGCCTCCGGCAGCCAGAGCCTTCTTGAGGGCGGACACGGACGCGCCACTGCGCTCCTTGGACGCGGACACGGCCTTCACGATGAGCTCACTGACGCTGGGGCCGGCGGTCTTCGGTTTCACAACCTTCTTCTTGGCCGCTTTAACCTTGGCGGCGGCTGGAGCTGGAGCTGGAGCGACTTCTGCCATCTTTCTCTTTGAGTTTAGATCAACGACAAACTATCGGAGTGAGTTACCGGACTGATGGAGAGTCCCTATCAGGAGGTGGTACTTGAACACACCATGAGAACCGTGGAGACTCAATCAAGCCGTGGCTCCCGTGTGCAGTGTGAACGACACTTGTGTTTTCTCTTCACTGATAAACGAGTAAAAACTCAGTGGGTGAGCGGTGCTGGAGGCTGACAGTGAGGAAGCAGGTAGCGGACTTATTTGTCATAATGTTGAAGTCATGAAGAGCTCTGATGCTCTCTGCATTTGGTCTGTGGAGCCTCCGAACACGACCCGTTCACCGCGGTGAGCAGCGCTGCTCAGCGGCTTTTCCCACTAGTTTCTCTCCTAAAATGAGTTCAAAAGCACCACAGCTCCACCAAAACCCGTTTCCTAGCTGCTCCACATGTTTGTTCAGAGACACCGAGTGAAAACAAGCACCTGTTGAGGATCTCTTAGTAATAAAGTCAAGTAATTGTGCAGGAAGCAAACACACCGCTGATGGCCGAGGCTCCTGGTGAAGTTGAGCCAGATTTCCTATCAGAGCCGTGAACGTTTCATCCTGAGGATGCTGGAGAGTCATTATAGAAGTAGGGCTACATTTCATATCCATGTTGAGTTTGATCAAATGTTCATTTTAAGTCATGATAAAATTAATATTGGGGCACATTTGTCTCATTTGACACAAAAAGTCAAAAGTTTATATAAATTATTTTCCAGAAAATGTTTAAGCTTTACTGGGATTTGCTTTTCTCTACTTAGTAAATACCAAGTTGTGCTCATCATATTAACACTAGGATACATGTTTCTGTATATTATGATAATAATTATTTGTGTAAATAATCATTAAACCTGACAAACCATTCTGGAAAACTGTTTGACCAGTTTGTGAGATATCTCTGTTAATCTGTCAATATATGTTACCTATTGATCAATAGATCAAGTCTTCTCAGACTTTTATAGCCAATAACACATTCATATTACAAATGAAGGCCTTAGTGTCAACAAACACTGTGTTTATCCAGAATGTACACACGTGTGCAGTATGTGAAAGTGTTTGTGTAAATTGAAGTGTGTACACATGTCATTTTAACCATTCAAACAGACTTTATTTATTGTGACGACCCTTTCTCACCTGGGCACCAGGTGTCGCTGTTCTTCCGTTCCCAGAGCTACAGGTGGAGTGGGCGTCAGCGACAATCAGAGCACATCTTGGCCAGGTGTGCTCTGCCCTATAAAATACTTGCTAGATTCGTCTTGCGCCACCTACGGGACGAGGTTGGTTCTCCCGGACGCCAGCAGCCTTTTCTGGTTTGTTCTTGGAGACTTTGGTTTGTTGTTTGTTCCATTAATAAATATTCTAATAGAGCCACAGTTCACCCGTGTCGTCTCCCTCCTTGCCACAGTCGTGAGCAAATGGGGGCTCGTCCGGTGCACGCTTTTCCTCCGCGTTTGTGAAAGACTGGATAGGCGGAGAATCGATTTTTGTGAATGAGACCTGTGATCAGGTAATGTGTGAGCGTAGTGTGACGTCCAACACCAAGTCAGCTGTGCGCCTCGTGTTTTTGTGAATGAGCGGTGTAGTTTGTTTGTGTGGGAGATGTTCGGCTAAGTGAACTGACGCTGTTGTGTGTTGGCTTGTTTCTCCGTGTTGCTGTGCCGGGTATTTCCTGGTGTTCCTTATTTTTTTTTGTGTGTGGTGTGAAAGTGGTTCGAGCAGTTGTCTCGGGAGCATGTCCGATGCTGCAGGTGGAGTCGCCAGTTTGCGGGATTCAGTGCATAAATACCCACCACAACTAGCACCTGGGGCCGGTATTTCAAAATGATCCGACAGGATTAATCCACCTGGTTTGGATTAAATCCTGATCAGATCCTAAAAACGGGTATTTCAAAGCAAATCTGATCATGAAGATTCAGATTCAGATTTGGCAATCCAATCCTGCCTTTGATCCGGATTAAGGCTGCTGTTGAGTATTTCAAAACTTAAGTGGGAAATCTGGATCAGTTTGATCCTAAAAATCAGGATCACCCTGATCCCACCTCAGAGGTGGATTTGAGGGAGATTACATGTTAAGATTTGAACTGTTGAAGTGTAACTGCTCCCAAAGTTCTTTGTTTAATACAACTAAGCTTCACTGCTGTTTGATCAATGTTTATTTCCTTTTCACGTTCCTTTTTTTTTTTCTGCAAACATGCACGCTGTTCACTGCAATGCTTTAACAAATCGGCGTCAGAAGTGCAACACAGAATAAACATTACACTACTGCGTGCAAGTGACATTACAAACTCCAATTAACAAGGAATTATGAAGGAAAAACAACGTGATTTATTAAACAGTGTTAAACTATGCAGTATACATTTCAGTCTTTTAACTGCTTTTCCAGCAACTGAATTCTTAACTTCACTTCTTCTTGTTTAAGAAGTGTTAGTTTGATTTGTTCATTTGTTAGAATTATTTGTTGCTGAGTCCGTTCCGTTTCCACCTTCAGTAGTTCATTGTAGCCATCCCCCTTCTCAGCTTGCCTTTTGCGCTTACATGGTGGTGGTGGTGCCGGTGGATTCCACATCTCCTCCAAGACAGGGCTCTGGCTTGTGCTGGGCTCTTCAAATGCCAGCTCCACAGGGGTGAGGGTGACCAATTCAGCAGACAGGTTCAGAGGCTCCGTGGGGTCGATTGACTCCCCTGTACCAGCTGGCAGTATTCCAAACAAGGCTTGGGAACTCTCACCTCCTATGATGTCCAAAACCGTATCAGTGAACTCCCCACGTTTTATGGACTTGTTCCCTGTTTGGGGGTTTTTCGCCTCAGAATGGTCCTTTGTAGCCTTTTGCTTTAAGTTTTTCCACCTAAGCTGAACCTGCTCAACACTCCGCCGTTGGCCACTACCAGTGGCATTAATTTGCCTTGTTATGTCGGCCCATATTTTATTTTTTATTTTTGAGGACAGAGAACTCTGTCCAGGACCACTAAAACCTCCAAAAAGGGCCTGGTAATTGGCACGAACACCCTCCAAAAGGGCCGTTGTCTCTGCTGTTGTGAAATTACTTCCTTTATTCTTCTCCATGTTGTCTGAGAAAGCCCTATCACTAAGGAAGGCCTTAAATACCATAAAGCTAAATTGAAAGCAGGTGAGAAAGAACAGGTCACAGACTTTAAAACTGGGCTCGTTAGGTCAATGACCTTTGCTTCTGCAACATGACATCCATAGTACATGTCCTGCGGCACCGTCAGAGACGATACAAGCCTCGTCAGTATGTCCAACAAGGTAATTTCATTGAGCAGTACTCAAATGATGAGCTTTATGCACGGTTTAGATTTCGAAGAGAAGATATTTTGTATATATGTGAAATTCTTCGCCCACATCTTCAACGTCCTACAAGAAGGAGTCATGCCTTAACTGTGGAGGAGCAGGTGCTTATTGCCCTACGTTTCTTTGCCTGTGGATCCTTCTATGAAGTCATTGCAGATGGCCTGGCTGTGACAAAGTCTACAGTGGGACACGTCATGCATTCAGTGGCAGCAGCCCTGGCTGGTCTAATTCACCAGTATGTGAGATTTCCAGATACTGAGGAAGAAATAACACAAACCAAGAGAAAATTCTTCTCAATTGCCAGGATGCCTAACACTATTGGTGCCATCGACTGCACCCACATACACATTCAGGCACCCCATGAAAGAGAATGGGAATTTGTCAACAGAAAGGGACGGCATAGTATCAACGTGCAGCTCATAGAGAATGCTGACCTTAAAATAACCAACTGTGTTGTGAGATGGCCTGGTTCTGTACACGATGCACGGATTCTAAGAGAAAGTCATCTCTACAGAAGACTGCAACAAACTGCGCCGGATGGTATCCTCCTGGGTGACAGTGGTGTCGTGGCAATTTCTACAATCCCACCTTTAGCAAGGAGGAAACGAGACACAATTCTCTCACAGTATTGTCACACATTTAATGCTCGAGCATGGTACATACAACAGAGTTGAGTTTGTCATATGCACCCAGACAGAAGACAGTGGTTGGTATTTATACATTTGGCTAACCCACCCATTCGGGAGGGGGTGGTTAAACAGTTAATGACATGCAAAAAGGGAGCACTTCAAACATCTTACAGCTCCTCCTAGAGAGGAACAAAACGTATCGATCAGCCTCTTTGATATTCAGGAAATAGGTGAAAGTATATCCCCTGTCCCCTGCTTTATCTCAGACCCCTGGAGTGTAACATCTGTCTTAATGTCTACTACCACCATAAATCCCCCGCGGTTTAAAGTCTTTGTTAGTTGAATTTGTGGGTGAGAAAGTCACATAACATCAAAGTAGTTCTTTACATCCAGACTAATTAGATTACTGTGACTGGAGTATTCAGGCTAACACTATTTCCTGTTGAACTCAGTTCAACAGGAAATAGCAACATCAAAGTGACATTTGTTAGAGATTCAATATTGATCAAAGTATACCACATGTTACATTTCCCTTACAGTGGCTACCCACTTCTACGGTGGCTTATGACCCCCTTTGCTACTGTCACATGTGACCCACAGCAGAGGTATAACAATGCACACAGCACAACAAGGGGAACAATTGAGCGTATCAATGGTGTTTTAAAAGGCAGATTTGCCTGCCTGAACTATCTTCGTGTGGAGCCGAAGCAGGCCTGCAATATAATATCTGCCTGCATTGATCTTCATAACATTGCCCAATTGAGAAGAGTTCCTCTGAATGAAGACATCCTGGACAGACCACCACTTGAGGCAGAAGTACCACAGCTGCAGCCACCACCACCACCACCACCACATCAAGCAGATGAACCAGCAGGAAGAGCAGTTCGAAATGCCATGGTTAATTTGTATTTCTCTTGATCCTCATTGATAAGGTCTGGTGCTTTTGTTTAACAAAACTTCGATTTGTATGTTTAAGTTTGAATATGAATGCCTTATTTAAGTAACAGTTTTTTTGTTAAGTTACCCACTGATAAAGGCCTCCACTGAAACTCTGTCAAATGTTTTTATTCACGTGCATTCAGCACACACACTTAATTTTCATAGCCAAAGCTCAAAAAGTAATGCCATTTGGAGCAAGTCTGTGCAAGTCTCTTCCCACAGACATCTGTAAAGAAAATCTAATATTAAGGTTTTAGGGCTGTCCCCTTTGTTAACAACTGTTTCCTAAAAAGATATGTACAACACATTTTAAAATCTACACACAATGCCTTGCGAGTGAATGCATTCAAATGGACTGTGGACCGCGACATACAGACGCTAGCCTATTTACTAGCTTGTTAGCTCCTTAACACAGGAGTCAATGGAGCAGCGTTAGCTCGCATTAGCGCGAACTCTGCTTAATTAGAGATCGCCAAGCTCTTCTTTCAACTTTGTGCTGATTTACATAATTGGTTAACTCAATATAATGATTGCCTTTCATCTAGTCTGAGGACGCATCAACACTGGCTAAGATTATACTTTAATTCAGAGACAATAGTTGAGCTAGCTTCTCCTTTTTCTGTAAAATGTTGGCTCCATTTCCTGTTTCCTGTCTGTGATCCAGGGGGCGGGACGGATTTGGACATCCCAATCTGCCGGTATCAGGATCACTCTGATCCAATCCAGCAAAGTTTTGAAATACCAGGATAGATCAGGTTGATCCGTGGCTGAGGTAAGGGGGATTTGGTTATCCGGATCATTCTGATCTGGATTACAAGTTTTGAAATACCGGCCCCAGGAGACTGGGGGGGGGGGGGGGGTCTTTAATCAGTTTCTGGTTAGGCAGTCAGCGGGACAGCGCTGCAGTGACGTGTTGCTGTGTACAGCTTTAGGAGTGTGACCACCGGTGCACAGAGTTAAATGTTAATATTCAGGCAGGTTAGCTGTGTTTTTCAGTCATGGCTACTGTGGATGAGTTTCTGAGTGCTCCGTCAGAGGAGTTATTAGACCGCTGTTCGTGGGATCAATTAATTCAAATTGCTGATCATTTCAAGATGGATATCGGGGATAAACGTTTAAAGGAGAATGTCAGGAGGATCCTCGTGATAATCTGGTGGAAATTGGAGTAATTGACACAAAATTCCAGGATGTGACTCATGGGGAAATTAAACGAATGGAGCTGGAAGTTCGCCGACTGAGTTTATCTCATGTTGAGGGACAGGTCCCTGTTTCTCCTGCGCTGTCACGCTCTTTCGATGTGACCAGTTGTCTGCGTCTACTTTGAAGTATCCTGAAATGATCGATTCCTCAAGCTAAAATTCAATAATCAGGTCCAATCACTGCCGTACTCAGCCAGATTCAATACTACGATTCTCATCTACTATTTGAAACGCTACGTGAACATGTCGCGCGATGGCGCTGCAGATGTTGTGTGGGTTCAACTCCACCAACTGAGAATGCAAACGAGTGAGAACGCATCACTCGCCCGACGGTCACTCTCATCGTTGACAAGTGAGTAAGTTGTTTATCGTTAACTGCAAATGACACTTGACAGTCTGCATGTATTGATTTTTCAAATTCTATTTGCACACGCTGCACGTTTAATTACAACCCTCCACTGTGCATGTCTCCATCACGTGCACAGATAACTGCCAGCATCGTGCACACTACAGCAGGTCTAATAAGGTCTGCTCTAGGTAATAATAGGTAATAATAGGTGGTCAGGTAAGTTACGAAAATATGTTAGCATGCTGATTGAGGATTATTCATCTGTTCATCTAGCCTATTTCTATTCAATTAACCATCATTTGTAAAATATTTTTAAAGTAGATTCCAATTGGTCATCTATTTACATCTCTGGCATTGCTTTAGTGTTTTTACAAACTTTTTTCTCATCTTATTCTACAGAACAATCCCAACAATCCTCTCATGGAACTGTCACCTTATCGTGGTGGAGAGGTTTGCGTGTCCCTATGAACCTGAGGGCTGTGTTGTCTGTAGCCTTGTGCTCCTGGTAGGGTCTCTCATGGCAGAGTGGTCTCAGGTGAGGGGCCAGACTAAGAATGGTGCGCACCTGACCCCGTTGGGGTCGGGTGCGCAGCCACATGGGTGGCAGCAAAGGTCAGGGGTTTCGACGGACCAGACCCGGGCGGCAGAAGCTGGCTCTGGGGACGTGGAACGTCACCTCGCTGTGGGGAAAGGAACCGGAGCTTGTGAGGGAGGTGGAGCGCTATCAGTTAGATCTGGTGGGGCTTACCTCCACGCACAGTCTCAGCTCTGGTACCGTACTCCTGGATAAGGGTTGGACTCTATTCTTCTCCGGAGTTGCCGAGGGCGTGAGGCACCGGGCGGGTGTGGGGATACTCATAAATCCCCGGCTGAGCGCCGCGGTGTTGGAGTTTACCCCGGTAGACGAGAGGGTCGCCTCCCTGCGCCTAAGGGTTGTAGGGGGGAAAACTCTGACTGTTGTTTGTGCGTATGCACCAAACAGCAGCTCAGAGTAGTCGGCCTTCTTGGAGACCCTGAATGGAGTCCTGTATGGGGCTCCAGTAGGGGACTCCGTAGTCCTGCTGGGTGACTTCAACGCCCACGTGGGCAACGATGGAGACACCTGGAGAGGCGTGGTGGGGAGGAACGGCCTCCCTGATCGAAACCCGAGCGGTCGTTTGTTATTGGACTTCTGTGCTAGTCATGGATTATCCATAACAAACACCATGTTCGAACATAAGGGTGCTCATAAGTGTACCTGGTACCAGAGTACCCTAGGCCGAAGATCAATGATCGATTTTGTGATTGTTTCATCTGATCTGAGGCCGCATGTTTTGGACACTCGGGTAAAGAGAGGGGCGGAACTGTCAACCAACCACCATCTGGTTGTGAGTTGGATCAGGGAATGGGGGAAATTTCCGGATAGACCTGGTAAGCCCAAACGAGTAGTGCGGGTGAACTGGGAACGTTTGGATGAGGCCCCCGTCCTAGGTATCTTCAACTCACACCTCCGGCGGAGTTTTTCTGGCATTCCTGTGGAGGTTGGGGGCATTGAGCCGGAGTGGGCGGTGTTCAAAGCCTCCATTGCTGAAGCTGCGGCGGCTAGCTGTGGCCTCAGGGTCTTAGGCTCCTCAAGGGGCGGTAACCCTCGGACACCGTGGTGGACACCGGTGGTCAGGGAAGCCGTCCGATTGAAGAAGGAGGCCTTCCGGGATGATATCCTGGTGGACTCCTGACTCGGTTGCAGGGTACCGACAGGCCCGAAGGGCTGCAGCTGCTGCCGTGTCGGAGGCTAAGCAGCGGGTGTGGGAGAAGTTCGGAGAGGCCATGGAGAAGGACTTTCGGTCGGCACCAAAGTGTTTCTGGAAGACTATCCGGCACCTCAGGAGGGGGAAGCGGGGAACCATCCAAGCTGTGTACAGTAAGGATGGGACTCTGTTGACCTCAACTGAGGAGGTCGTCGGACGTTGGAAGGAACACTTTGAGGAACTCCTGAATCCGAATAACACGCCCTCTATGTTGGAGGAAGAGCTCGAGGTTGATGGTGTTTCATCGTCAATTTCCCTGGTGGAGGTCACTGAGGTGGTCAAACATCTCTGCAGTGGCAAGGCCCCAGGGATTGATGAGATCCAGCCAGAAATGCTAAAGGCTCTGAGTGTTGAGGGGCTGTCATGGTTGACACGCCTATTCAACATCGCGTGGGAGTCGGGTACAGTGCCAAAGGAGTGGCAAACCGGGGTGGTGGTTCCCCTGTTCAAAAAGGGGGACCAGAGTGTGTGCACCAATTACCGGGGCATCTCACTTCTCAGCCTCCCTGGTAAAGTCTACTCCAAGGTGCTGGAAAGGAGGGTTCGGCCGATCGTCGAACCTCAGATTGAAGAGGAACAATGTGGTTTTCGCCCCGGACGTGGAACTACGGACCAGCTCTTCACTCTCGCAAGGATCCTGGAGGGGGCCTGGGAGTATGCCCATCCGGTCTACATGTGTTTTGTGGATCTGGAGAAGGAGTATGACCGGGTCCCCCGGGAGAAACTGTGGGAGGTGCTGCGGGAGTATGGGGTAAGGGGGTCTCTCCTCAGGGCCATCCAATCCCTGTACTCCCAAAGCGAGAGCTGTGTTCGCATCCTCGGCAGCCAGTCAGTTTCGTTCTCAGTGGATGCTGGTGTCCGCCAGGGCTGCGCCTTGTCACCAATCCTGTTTGTGATAAACATGGACAGGATATCGAGGCGTAGTCGTGGTGGGGAGGGGTTGCAGTTCGGTGGTCTAAGGATCTCGTCACTGCTTTTTGCAGATGACGTGGTCCTCATTGGATCATCGGCCTGTGACCTTCAGCACTCACTGGATCCGCTGGCGGCCGAGTGTGAAGTGGCTGGGATGAGGATCAGCACTGCTAAATCTGAGGCCATGACTCTTAGCAGGAAACCGATGGATTGCTTACTCCGGGTAGGAAATGAGTCCTTAGCCCAAGTGAAGGAGTTCAAGTACCTTGGGATCTTGTTCGCGAGTGAGGGTACTATGGAGCGTGAGATTGGCCGGAGAATCGGAGCAGCAGGGGCGGTATTGCGTTCGCTTTACCGCACCGTTGTAACGAAAAGAGAGCTGAGCCGCAAGGTAAAGCTCTCGATCTACCGGTCGATCTTCGTTCCTATCCTCACCTATGGTCATGAGGGCTGGGTGATGACCGAAAGGACGAGATCGCGGGTACAAGCGGCCGAGATGAGTTTTCTCAGAAGGGTGACTGGCGTCTCCCTTAGGGATAGGGTGAGAAGCTCAGCCATCCGTGAGGAACTCGGATTAGAGCCGCTGCTCCTTTACTTAGAAAGGAGTCAGCTGAGGTGGTTCGGGCATCTGGTAAGGATGCCCACTGGGGGCCTTCCTTGGGAGGTGTTTCAGGCACGTCCAGTGGGGAGGAGACCTCGGGGAAGACCCAGGACTAGGTGGAGAGATTATATCTCAACACTGGCCTGGGAACGGCTCGGGATCCCCCCGTCAGAGTTGGTCAATGTGGCCCGGGAAAGGGAAGTCTGGGGCCCCCTGCTTGAGCTGCTCCCCCCGCGACCCGACACCGGATCAAGGGGCAACATCCTGGGCTGAGCGATGAGGCCGATACGGAAGTGTAAAAAGCTGCAGTTCACTGGGTGGCCACTAGAGGCTGGCTCCAAGAAACAGAAAGTCCCATTGACTCCAATGTTAAAATGCCCAACTTTAGAGCAGAATTAAACCTGTTTACAGCATGGTTCAACCTTTGGTTTTAGTCTCAATCGCGAGGTTTTTCATTCATGACAACTCTGAGGGTGGTGAATTTTTTTCTAACTCACCCGTTTAAGTGGTATTGAGGTTTAAAATTACGCATAATTAGTGGCGTGGTCTATTGATTGACACCTGGGCACAGGCTCCGATGCGGGCACAGCTTGTCACTAGCCGCTCGTTAGCTCCCCTCAAGCCCCCTCAAGCCACCTGCAAGCTGCTCGGTCCACTCGTAGCTTCATGACGGCGGATCCCCGCCGATTCACTCGACACAAACCATGGCTGGCTGTGCAGTTCATTGTACTAACAGACCGTCTCACAACTCTGTTGTCAAGTTCTTCCGCTGAGTGAAAATCGATTTTTATTTAATTCATATATTAGAAGCGTAGCAATGATTAGCAGTTAGTGTTGCTCACGATGCATGGCTTGTTAGCTTATGTCGAGATTAAGCTAATGTTGTTTAAGCTTGTGTTCACCGCATAGCCTGTAGGTTCCTCTCTGAGCAGCACAGCCTGATGCGGTCCTGATGCTACATTATGGAGCGTTAATGCTAGTCACACTAAACCGGAGCGCAGTCTACACAGAGTGGAGAAGTGTTTCAATGTAGATATGGGGATAATGAGTTACAGCGATCAATGTTGGTGCGTCATATAAAACTACTGCGCACATATGTAAGCCTGGTCACCAGGAATCAAAGCTTAAATGATGTTATATTATCTCTTTAGCATGAGTTTTATTATCGAGACTAACCCTATTTGTTAATGTTAAGGCTATATACATCTGGCAAGGGTAGTTGATAATAATAATAGTTATATTTATATATATTTGTTTCATTAGATGATGTCATCTGTGGTTTCAGTGATACTAAGTTTGTGTTCCATAATTGTCCGCTTTCAAACTCTATTAAACTTATCTCACTTGTGTGTTAGAAACTAGAATATTGCATGAAATAGTAACTATATGAATATGAAATAACTTCAAATATAAGTGTAACAAATAGGCCCTAATAACAAAAAGAGGCAATGCAACAGATGGATTATGTGAAGTGGGATATCTAAAAAGACTGAAGTTATTGACATTGTATTGTTTGCATATACATAAGTATGAAGATGGTAACCTGACAGATATTGTTTTTTACATAATTTTTATTCGTTTAGTTTTCCTCTAGGTGATCCTGAGAGGCTAGACCTGTGGGTAATCAACATGAAGAGACAGAACTGGTGTTGGGCAAGAGTCCCTACAGAACTAACCATGTGGTAGGATCCACACACAATGGGTCGTAAAAGCGTGGCCTTTGAGCCAAGATGAAGCCAGCTAAAGTCTCCCTCTAAGATCCAGCATGGAGATTGTATCTTCTGGTGTTAACTTAATCCCTGGGGTCTTTTCAAGTTGTTTTAACTTGAAAAGACCAAACAGGAAATTGCACGCGGAACAATCTCAGACTGTTTCACTTTCCCCACGGACTTTACTTTCTTTTCCCAATGATCTACAAACGGCTTCCACAGCCGTCCCCTGAAGAAGAAGCACGACGTTCATCCCGTTGAGGAGCAAGCAGAATCCGTTCCTATTCGGCCCAGCCGACGCCGCTGCGACAGAGGAACCAGCGCAACAGAGCTTGAGCGGCCACGATTATTCACTGGACTTCCGAAAGATCCGCGCGACACGCGCATGCAACACCGTGAAGGTCACAGTAAGAGGCTTTATTGTCTGGGCAGATGTTAATCTAATACGTAGCGTATTGTTTTAATACTTGAATGTATTTGTTTTGTATGAGACCGCAGAGTCTCCAGTGTTTTAGCGGCGATTCGCCACTTCCGGTTTCCGGTTACGGCCTTGTGCCATAGTTTTAAGTGCCGTGAGCAGCGTCTCCAGCTCATTGTGACCGTTTGAACAACTTTAAAGATACTTTACCGGTCAAACCTCAGCACACAACGCCACTTGGGTGCTGAGTGGTAAAGTAAATGTAACTTGTCTCTGACGGTGCTTTTAAGAGCTTTGCTCTCTCCTTGTATTCTCTCTCTCTCTCTCTCTCTCCTTCTAAACCGACCTATACACACATCCGATCTGTATTTAGAATACAGTTCAGGTAACATAGTTAAATCTATATTCAGAGAGGCTGGACACATCTGGAAGCCATGCGGCCGAACGCCAAAGTAGAGACAAAGAATTCCCTTTGTCTGAAAATCCCTTTGTGTAATTCATGTGACGACCACCAGTGTGAGCTCCGGCCACATGGTGTCATTAACATAGACTCCATTTTGAAGAACGCAAGTTAAACCACCATTTTGAGTCTATTATTGCCACGCCTCCTCTCTCACTCTCCTCCCATTCTGGCTCTAAATTCATAACGGCTCCGCCATCTTGTTTTGTAGTCAATTCGCCATTTTGAGAGTTTTTAGGCCTTGGTTCCACGAATCATGATCGGCCGCCATCTTGGTTGTGACGTGACTGCGTCATCGCCACGCCCCTTCTTTCTCTCTCTCTCTCTCCTTTTTCTCTATCTCTCTCTCTCTCTCTCTCTCTCTCTCACACACTCACACACACGCTCACACGCTCACACAGACACATTGATAGACACGGACAGATACACACACTCAGATACACATAGATGAATACATGTGTTTTCTAAATTGTGATAAGCTGCTGCTGTTATCTTTGAAATATGGGAGTTTGTTAAAATGATGAATCATTAAATAACACTAACTGTATTTCACATGCACACACATAGACACACACACACACAGAGAGACCCTTTGACACAGACGCACACACACACACCGAGACAGACATACATAGGTAGACCGCCGGTTTTACATGTATTTTCTGAATTGTGATAAGTGCTGCGGCTGTGTTTATCTTTGAAATATCGGAGCTTGTTAAAATGATGAATCATTGAAGAACATTATAACTTTATTTCCCCTTTTTAATAAATGCTTTTGTAATTAAAGTATCTGTAGTCTGTGATTATTTGTGCATATGTATGTGATTGCAGCTGGATTATGATTGCCTGTGCTCGAACTTAGAAGCCTTCACTGTTAATTAAATAATTATTAATATTAAATATTGAGATTATTGATTTGACATTTATCATTATGAGACTGATATTTAAAGATTGAATTGTTGGTCCCTGTAACCAGGGTGGTGCCCCGCGACAATAAGCAATGATTACAGATTTGTATTATTCTTAATTGATAATTGTATTGTTTTCATTAATTATTTTAACTATTATTAATGGATAACCGTATCATTTCTAATTAAATGTGTTACTGTTCTTAATTAATAGCTTTATCATTTTTGATTATTTTTAATAAATAATTGTTAATTTAATAATCATATTTCATGATTAATAATAAGCCAACGTCAATTCTACTCCTACTATTGCACAACACTGGATTCCGAGTCTCTGCAGTCAATATTTTGAGAGACCACACTCGAGCATTGACAAAAGGGTACACAGAAATGCTTTAATAACTTTTGAGATATCAAGCAACTTGATTGTTACATGGCAACTACAATTTTAGCATGATCTGTGTACTGTACATTTCTACTCTATTTACAATGATTTTTTTTATACCGGTGTATCACATATCGGTGTGTTTTTGAGCCTGCACCAGTGGATGTCCAACATGAGGAGACAGAACAGGACTCCAACAAGACTGAACACTAAGTGTCATCACCTATGCACTGACTCCAGGTACAGATTTGTCTTCATACCTTACAAACAATCAAAGCAAAGATAATGTGGAACAACTCTATACTGCATTGTCTTGGTAGTGCACTGTTTAATTCAAATACAGATGTTGTGCAATAGTGCTTGAAAAGAGTTACCATAGAATGGTGTGCCTTTAGGCACTCAATAAATTTGGTTATCAAAATAATTGTAAAACATTAATATTTAAAATATTAATATTAAATCATAACTTTAATTGGTTAAAGTTGGTTAAAGGGCACCACCCTTCATAGAAGGGAAAAGATAGCCAATTTATTGATTAAAATCAGTCTCATTTAGATCTAGTTCAATTAGAAATCTCAATATTTGACCATTAAAGATTATATAATGAACAATGAAGGTTATGGAGTTCTTAGCAGTGTAACGGTTGGCAAGATTCACTTATGCAATATTAATGACAGAACATTTGAGAAAGAAGAACATTTATTATTAACATAATAAAGTATAAAAACACAAGTTACTAAACAATCAAACTAACTAGGAGGTGTGTCAGTGTGTGTGTGAATGTAAATTAGCATGCTTTAAAGAATGCTCCCTAAGATAAGAGCCCCCCCCCCCCCCCCTTCTTCTGAGGTTGCCTCACGGCACAGGGGGAAGGCTTAACTAGGTGAGATGCTATGCATGTCTGTGTGGATGTTAATCAGATAATGATAGTCAGGGACAAAGCCTGTGGCGAGCCTAACTATTAACCTTCCTTTAACTTATGCCTACAACGTCAGAGCATATATCAAACTTATAAGCACACACAGATCAAATAAACAGTCTTGCTTAGCGTAGTATAATTATTAAGCCCAGATTATGTTACCAGTCTGAGGGAAAGAGGAAAAGAATTTGCAGTTCTGTGACGTCTCCTGGCTTTGTGGTCATAGAGTTCTGCATTCGCGATTCTGTCGAGCCGTGTGCTCAGATGCTGGTTGAAGTTTTCCTGCAGGACATCGCGTCGCTACGAGGAGTTTGGTAGAGCTTGAAGGGCGAGGAGATTTCCTTGAAGGGTGAGCTGTGAGCTGCACCTCTGACCTCCGGTTGTGGGTTGGATAAGGAGGAAGGAAGCTGGATCAGCCAGGCCCCCCCTCCTTGGCGATGTAGGAGAAGAGAAGCTGGATAGCCTGCTGGCCTTCGAAGGATTGTAGAAAGAGAAAGATCTTGGGGAGACCTCTCCTTATATTGGCCCCGGTGACCTCACAGGTCTTGGACCAGAGTGACCAATAGGAGTTGACCCTTGTGGTTCTTGACACCTTTGTGTGACATTGCCCAGACCCCAGGACATGCAGCATCCTGTTACATCCTCTGGGAGACTGAGTTCCTTGTCTTTCTAAGATCAATGGAACCTGTGGCATCTTGGGGGATTGAGTCCACTCCAGCACATGCGGCATGTTTGTTACAAGTTTGACTGAAAGGAGGCCTGTGGTTTGCACAAAAACCATGTCCCAACACTGGTTTCATCCCCTGAAGATGACGTTGTCGAAGGAACCATGCCTTTCAAAATGTGTATACCCTTTACACGCTGTCCAGGTGTGGGGTAGCGGTAATGCTGCTCTGCTACCGCATTTGAATGGGTAAGGTAGCCCGCCACCAATGTTTTTGCAGAATCGCTCATATCCTTGGTGCTCGTCTCAAAGACTCTGCGTACCACCTTGCTGCTCACTGCCGGGACATTGAACTTTTTTTGCAACCGTGCAATGTCATTGGTGGTCCGCTGAACCCCCTTCCCTGTGGTGGAAAGGAAGAATAAATCTTTTGGATCCTCGACGTCCTCAATGTCCTCACCCCTCTTGCGTTTCCTGCCGGCTCTCTGGAAGACTGGCCGTGACCGTCTGTAGTAGATATCAAACCACTGTTGGACAAAAGAAAGGACATTGATGGGAGAAAAATACATTAATTATGTTACTTTCAGCTGTAACAGAAATTATCTCTAACAGGTTCAGGCAGGAATTGTGGTGAACTTACTTGCTCCTGCTCCTGTGAAAGCGCAAACAAGGCCAGTTGTGTTGCTGCAGTCTTGTGCTCCTTTACCGCAATCACCCAACGTGGATGACCCTTCTCCGGTGAAAGTTCTTTGAACCTTGATAACCACTCACTCACAGTCATGTTTTCCACCACACTCGGCCGTTGCATGTGTCCTAGAACCACAACAGCCTCAAGGTAGTACAACACAATCTGGTTATCGCTCGAATCCAATGTGGCAGGATCCTCTTCAGACAGTGCATCCAAACATGCCAAGAATCTATCCTTGGCCTCCACCAATACAGCATGACAGTCTTGTGTTGTCAACTGATTTTCGTTCAGCATCCACTCATGCCTATGAGAAAAAAAGAGTGTGATATGAGACATATGAATTATGAAGTCAGAAGTGAAACTCAGCTAATTGCACCAGTATCAAATGTGATGACAAATCACATTTCAGCAGGCAGAGAAAAGATTACCAGGTATTGACCATTTATATGGGTACAATGAAACAAACCTTTGGTTGAGGATCTCCTTCCTTGCTTTCTTGCCCAGTATCGGCATCATCTGGCTGAGGAGCTGAGTGAAACATTTGGCCTCTTCATGGAGCTGCTTATCCGTATTTATCAGGTTGGTTGTGTCCGTGTGGAATTTCAGGAATCTTTTCAAGCTCTTGAGGTAATTTATCTGTGTTCTCTTCTTCAGTGTAGCAGAGGATTTAGTGAGGAACGTTTTTATAGATACCGAGAGACATTTTCAACCTGAAAATAAAAGACATCATGTTCAGTGACCTTCTAGCAATGACTGTTTTGCTTCATATAAATGCGTATAAAGGTTTCTCAGAAAAAGTGTTAAACATTTATTGGTCCTTACCTCCTGTTTGTAATTTCAAATCTTTTTGTCTTTTTTCATTTGCATGGCAAAATCTTTGAGAAGTGGGTGGCTCATAGGATGTCTGTCCTTAAGGCCTTTCTCATACATTTCTTGCTTGCTTTTTTGAGCAAACTTTCTTGTTCGAGTGCCAACAGGGGCCTCGTCAGCCATGTCACCCCCTTCATTGTTAGAAGTCGTTCTAGTGGATGGTCCAGCTTCAGCATCTGTATTGGATAGTGCCACGTATAACCATGTGGCGATTTTTCAGCTCCTCAACCAGTCTGTCAATAAGAAAACAAGATATTTGAAAATATCAGTATATAAAAATTCGTATCAAAAAAAAAAGGAGCAAGATAACGTTCTGTAAGCCACTTACCTTTGGATTGGAATCTTCATTTGACATGATTTCAGTGAGGTCTGAATAATTGAAAATTCTGCCTTCCTTAAGGATCTCGCTTGCTTCTTTCTTGGCATTTTCAACAATGGCTTGTATATCTTCCCTCGAGCCATCTTTCATGCATACCCTCGTCAAATGGACAGACAGGATATCTTGTGTTTTGGAACAAGCAGGACATAGCAAATAGTGCCTGTTTGGAGCTTTCTTGTAAAAGAAAAGAAAAAGCATGATTAACTTTTTTTAGTTTAACTCTACAGGCTATAAATAATTCCAAACATGTGGGTTAGGGTTAGGAAAACAGGAAAACATTAAAAATTCCTTACCATGGAGCCATTTGTCAAACTGAGATAGGTCAGTGAAGATGAAGCAATAACAATTGGTTTTGTTTGTATCCAGCAGTTGAGGGGAGGTTCTCCAGAATGAATTACAGCTGGAATCTATGACATTTGTTTGTTTGTATTCAGAAGATTCTCAAAAAAAGGTGTTTATTTTAAGGGAATACCATGCACCCTTTGTTTGAGGGTTCTCTTAAGAATTATCACTTTTATTTGATATGAATAGCAGGCCACCTTTGTTTGCACCCAGTATTTTGTTGTAGCTCCACCCATCAACATTCCCTGTCTCATCTGTGTATAAGTATTGGGCTTTCCAGCTGTAGTTCACTCTGGAGAACCTTTCCTCAACTGCTGGACTGGAGAATCATCCCTCAACTGCTGGATACAAACAAAACCAATTGTTATTGCTTCATCTTCACTGACCTATCTCAGTTTGACAAATGGCTCCAGGGTAAGAAATATTTAAAGTTTTCCTTAATAGCATGTATTAAAGTGGTGGGAGGTAAATTACTTAAGTAGATTTTTCACATATCTGTACTTTACTTGAGTATTTATTTTCCTGAACACAAATTTCTGTACTCTCTACTTATCTATTCTCAAAACTGGACGTGTCCAGTGATTTTTTTTTCCTAGCACTGTGCAGGTTGTTAACCAAAGAGGAAAACTATCCTATTTTTTGTGCCTAGAACTTGTTTCCTTTTGCTGACTTATCACAAGGGGTATTGTGTATCACTCCTGTTACTGATTAGAAAACGAAAGGTCCATGTTTAGTGATATTTACAGAATTGTTTAGCGGTTATACTGTGGTCTATAAGTGGTCTTAGGCAGACACAAGGGACACTTGTTTCTTACTATGTTCGTTCTTTGTTGTCCCTAGAAGCTCAGATGCACTAGTCCATTACTATTTGAACCTCAGCATCTGGGGGTTCAAAAGAGTATATGTATTTTTTTGTTATAATTTTTCAGTCAGTTGAAATAAATCCTGAGGAGAGCAATTTTGTTTTGTTTTGTGTCTGTATAGGCCCACTATAAAAAACACTTTGCATTTTAAATTTTGGTACTTGTACTTTTACTTTTGATACTTAAGTACATTTAATATGAGCTACTTTAAGACTTTTACTCAAGTCATTTTCCTACGGGTGACTTTTACTTTTACCGGAGTCACTTTCAGGTACGATATCTGTACTTTCACTCAAGTATGGCATTCAAGTACTTTATACACCACTGATGTATTACCATGTGTAACCATTGTACAACTTTTGTTGTAATGACATATGGATTAATGTATTTATTTTCTTTTTCCAGGAAATCAAGCAGACACTGGCTCCTCTGTCCAGTTTGTATGAAGACCCAAGAATCCCTAAGCTGTCACCTGCGCAGATCATGCATGAAGGAATCAGAAGAATCAGACAGAGAAGAGGTGGTTGAAAAGGCCAAGAGTGATGTGTTGGACCTCCTGAAGACTAGACGGGCTTTTAGCTATAAAGTTCTTAGACGCATTATCTCATCTTCAAATCCACTCGAAAGACTGATTGTGGAGCTGAAAAGTCATCACATGTTGGTGACCGGAGAGCCTACACCTTTGCCCCAAGGGAATCCAAGGTTTGTCGCAGAAACTGGTGAGCCATCCGGAGAGGCAGGGTCATCTGACGTGGAATCTGCTAGCAGCGGTGAATTGTTTCAATGTAACCGGGAAACAGCTTACAAGGCCAGAACCTCATTGAAGAAAGCGAACGAAATGGGGATTCTGGAAAAGCATTCTATAGATCATCCACTGCTTCAGGGCTTTGCCGAACACCTACGGGTCAATTTGGAAAATACGAAGTACAAACAGGAGGTTGACTGTTTCTCGGTACCTTTATTATGCCGACCCTGTCGAACCATCCTTGAAGTTTGTCAGGGACAGAGAGAAGCTCTTAAGCTACACAAGAAAACAGTCGGAGGCAAACTACACGGCACAGACTTCAGTCAAGTACCTAAAGTGCTTGAAAAGGTTGGTACTTTTGTTTTATTACTATGTCAACAGTTTACACTATACACATAAAAACTTGTTATTGCATGTACATAACTTAACTTAAATCCATCTCCTTCCTCCTTACAGATTCTTGGATTACAACACTGCATTGACCAATCTGAGACAGGATGACAAGGCGCTCTGCAATGGCTGCGTTGATTTCGTGGATTACATTGGCTCTGTGCAGAGTATGCTTTCTAAGCAAGTGAGCAAAGAGATTGTATCAAAGAGGCATGCCATGTTCATGGATAAAGATGTTCTTAGTCCTCGTGACTGCTTGGCCATTTTTGAGAAAGCTGAGGAAGGATTTTTGAACATCATGAATCAACTTGGTGACTGCTCTACCCCCCCTCCCCCTGGCGGCTTCTCAGTGCACATTTGTGCTGTACTATCTGGAGGCAATCGTCATACTGAAGCACTGTCAAAGGCCATGTGTGGTGGAGAACATGAAGGTGAGTGTTACTGTCCTCTATTGATAGATTTCCCTTGACAGTTTAGCCATTACATTTACTAACTCGCCGAATGGCTTGGGCGGAAACAAGAAGCGGAACATACAATCATATATGCAGCACATTTTGTGGTTGGAATTGCCCTGTCGAAGCAGGAGGAGGAGTGGTTTGAAAAGTACTACACAAGAGTGCGACCACAACACCTTGCTGCCAAAGGGAAACGCAAGCAGGATGAATGGAATGACAAGGATGGTGATGAATTTTTCTTTGTCTCCTCAACGGGGAAGAAAATCAACAACCCAACCGCTGACCTGGACCGCCTGCATGAAAAGCACAACCTCCCCCATGTGAACAGCCAGACTGTGCGGAGAACATTTGAGACGGAAGCTAACCGCTCGGATGAGCCAAAGAAGGCATTGGTGGCTGGCTACCTGGTCCATTCTGTCAACACAGCTGCAAAACACTATCGATCGAAAAATCGGGGGCCAGTTGTGGAGGGCGCTGATATATTGGCAAAGATGGTTGAGGCGTCAAGGTGAGCATATTTTATATTTGTCAAGACAATGCCTACATAGTCAAGCACACCATTATCTATATCGAACGCAGTTGTTTTTCTTCTAATCTCACTATTTTTCATTTTTATGTAGTGCCAGGCCTTCCGGAGAAGGCAACAGTCATGAGCCGTTTGGAGAAGGGCCTATTCATCCGTCTGATGAGTCTTCCAACCATGGTGACCATTGTGCTGACCTTTCATTGAAACAGCCAGTGATACATTTGCACAAGCTTCCAGGGGAAAATGAAAAGGTCAGGTTCCATGAGGCACTAAATCAACTCCTGAAAAAACACCCTGTTACACTGACTGGGAAACAGCCACAAGTGAAAGAGCGCAGGAATGTCTCTCAAGACTGGGAGCAGAAGCTTTACACACGCTGGCGGAAGATTCAGTTTGAAAAGCGTGTAAACCATACCCGTGGTGAGTACTTATTATTTAATTTTTTAGTATGTATTAATATTTATTTATATTTAACATTACTTTCAAGTAAGACCGATTGCACAAATCAAAGATTTCTATTATTGTATTCATGACTAACAAAACTTGTTATTTATTTTGACAGAACAATTCAGTCGGCGTATGCCAGCAAAAGACCGAGTCGACGCATGGGTACGAAAGCAGGGATGGAAGGGGATGACTGCCAACATAGGCAGTGTAGTTATCGACAACTGGGCTCCATCTGGATCTGTTGACCGTATCATGGACCGCAAACAGATTTAGACAATGGTGAAAACACAGCAGTGGAAAGGACTTTACATTCAGGATTTCAACGAAAGGGGCAGAGGGATCGTTACGACACGCACATTTAAGGCTGGTGAGGTTGTCTGCGACTACCATGGAACTGTTAGCAGAAAGAAGGGCGAGGAAATTCACAAAATCACCAATGAAAAGGAGACTGGCTATATCTTCTTTTTCTGGAACAGCAAAGGACAGGCAATGTGCATTGATGCCCACTCAGAGACTTGTCATTGCCACCCTGGGATGCAGACGGTTGGCAGGCTGATCACTCCAAAAGAAAATCCAACATAAGGCCCATGCATTTTGCTGTTGACATGGATGGAGAAGAAAAGGATATCATCCTTTTCCTCGCAAACACGACTTTACTGGTGGATAGGGAAGTTATGTTTGACTATGGAGTCAACAAGAACTCTTTTAACAGAGAGGGTGCAAGTTTTGAATGGCTCGACGACTAGCAAATATTGTCTCTGTACTTTTAAAACACAATTACAGTAAAGTGTTTTGATGCTAATACAAATAATTTGCTGTACTCTTCATCTTCTCATAATATTTCAACTCATTTTAAGCATTCAGTATGGGGGCCTGGCTGGCAGGGGGGCATTGTTGCAGACACCTGAGTGTTCATGTCACTGTCCTGCTTATTTATTTAATTTTCAAGAATAAAAACAGTGTTCCAACTGTATATACGTCTTTACGTATTTATTTTAAGAAAAAAAATGTTTTCCATTATTGTACAATACAAAACAGTGTAAATAATGTCGACATTTATAATTAATTTTGTACATTTGCATACACTGTTCGCCATATGCTGAAGAGGGATTTTCTTTTAAATGGAAAAATAACATTAATTTCGGTAAGTTAACTTTCTGGGAAGATGTGAGTGACCCAGACTCGTGACCTCAGATGCTTTTTTCTATTTTTAAACATTAATTCTAGAATTTCATCACTTGTGATGAAAAATCCACAGTGGGTTGACTCCCACTTCATGCCCAGAAAAGTGCACTAAAATCGGCCTGGGAAGAGGGGCTGAAACCCTGGAACTGGCAGGCAACCCCTGTATATAATAAAATTCACTCCTCTATTCCTGGCTCCGTTCTCATGATGTGTCTGTCTCCCTCCCCTGCAGCTGGGGTCTTATCCATTTAATACATTTACAAATGTGTTAGACTCAAATTCACTTATTTGGGGAATCTCAACACGTCAGCTGACATTCCCAGGATAAGTGAATTTGATCTGAGGATCCTAAGATTGTACCCGAAAACCCAGTCGGGAAATGAAAGAATCATTTCTGTTTCCTTGACTGAGCCTATGCATCAGTCCTGATGCGTGGCCACGAGAAAATGAACGAATCTCTCTTTCAGAGGACTCGTTACTCCCGAGTCCTTGTAGGGATTCGTTCAATATGAACAAATTTTTCACGAACGACACATCACGAATGGGGTGACTGATCCTTATAGGTGAGGAGAGGCGGTGGTCTAGTGGCGGAAACCTGGACTAGAGAAGGTCTCTGGTTCGACTCCACGGAGAGACAACGAAAGACGAAACCTGGATTGATCCATCCAAAAATCCAAGAGTCTCCCTACCCTGTCTAGTGCCCCTGAGCAAGGCACCTTACTTCTATTTGCTGACAGTCTCTGAATTTTTCCAACGGACTTGTCATTCAGCCGGTGACATCAATTTCATCAGCTTTCTCATGCCCCTAGATTGGGGAAAAGTCTACTATTTCAAAATGAACTGCCACCGCCACCAGTTTCACCACTGCTCCTGTGGAAGTGCGAGAAAAAATAAGGTTTCAAAAGTTTAGTATGGCAAAGCTGGGTGAACCTTTTCCTATGTAGGGTGGAGATGACATAATTCTGGTCTGACACTTGCCACACAAAAAGAGGTAACCACAGGCAACAGAGCTAGTACCTGATCACCTGGACTTAAGATACGAGTCTCTGATCGCCTACGACACAAACTGACGCAACGCCTTCCTCACAGATTTTGCTGTAATGTTTCGCAAAGGATAGGCAGCAGGGTATCGAGTGGATTGACACATCACCGTCAGCAGGTACAAACTCCCATTCTTAGACTTTGAAAAAAGGGCCTACACAGTCTATCAGCAAGCGCTCAAATGGGGAGGATACTGAAGGATTAGGTGACAGCGGAACAAGCTTGCTAGTTTGGTTTGGTTTACCTGTTAACTGGCAAGCGTGACATGTTTTGATGTACACTGAAATATCCCTTTTTAACTGAGGCCAATAAAAATACCAAAACACTTGTTTGTACGTCTTACCTCATTTCAAGTTTGCAACACACCTGCTCTTAGAGGGCTAGGTATTACAATTTGAAATATTTCCTTACCAGAAACCCCTTGACCTTGAAGCACCCATTTTTTACCAACACCCCCTCTTGTAGGAAATACCCGTGGGCTGAACTGGACATTTCACTGGATGGGCGAGGCTGAGAGAGAAGCTCTGATAGAGAAGGATCGTCTTGCTGCTAGTTAATCAAATCACTACGAGAGACAGACAAAGGAACAATAGGCAGCGACACACCATATTCAGAAATAACTTTTTGTTCTCTTTATCAGTCTGTGCTCGGGTTACTGCACATGCTGGAAATACCTCTGGGTCAACAGGTCCCCTCATCACTGGGGTAGAACAACCTACCAGAGAAGGCAGTAGATCAGGCCATACTTTGTTTCCAGACAGATCACTCCCTAGGATGATCACCACTCCTGGAACCGGTAATGATGGCTGGACTCCCATGGACACCTGTACCTTAACTAAAGCACAAGACAACAAAAAACGATGCCCTACCTGTGAGCACACACTGTAAAAGCAACGTCTTCTCTACATCAGTCCACTGGCGGTCTTGACTTAACCGCTCAAAAAGACAAAAGAAATTATCCACAGCCTTCTCACAATTTTTGTAGTTACCTTAAATTATAATCTACATCAAAAGTATCTGTGGAAAATGCTGGCGAAACTGGAGACAACTTAAGCTCTTTAATCAGCTCCAGTTCAACCTCACGCAGCCTAGTAGTTACCTTTAATCGTTCAAACTCCCATTCTTGCTCCCTTGCTTGAACTCACTCTTCATGGGCACGTGCTTCACTTTCCTGTTTCTTCTGTTCAAATGTTATGTCATCAAAGTCAGAAAGGAAAAAACTTGCCCTTTAACCTTGATCTAGCAGCTACTTCCTCTTCAGCAACAACCTCATCTCTGGAACTAACAGAAGGGGGAAACACTGGCAAAACACCAACCTGTCCTAACTGGGCTTTTAAAGTGGAGTGCATTACTTCCTTGCAAACCGTTTTAGGAAGCTCTATTTCACAATGCTCTGCAATTTTTAGCAACAGCTCCCTCGTACCTTTTCCTAGCACCTCCACACTTGGAAACTGCACAAAATCCTCCATGGTAGCCATCTTTTCAAAAGAACCAACCCATATATATATATATATATATATATATATATCATCACCTTTGGAATACCTTTCCCCTGACTATCTGCCTAACCAATGCTAACTACCTTCTCTAGACCCTAGTCTTCATGCATTTCATGACAGGTGTTTTAAACACAAAACCAATGACCAGGTAAAGCCCCAGCTTTGCTGTTACTCACCAGACGGACATGGACGTGTACCCAAGACACAAAGTCAAATCATGTTTATGCACAAAAATAACAAACAAAAATAACAAACCAACAGACCCCCAGAGAGAGATGCTGTTTCTTATTCCTACCAGGAAAGGTAACTCCAAAGGTAAATCCCTCTAATTAGTGCCTAATAATTAATGTAATTAGTCCCACCCATGTAAGCTCAAAGCACTACATTCACACTCTAAAGTTATCACACACCCTGGGCAACCAGTACACTATTCCAGGGGAAACTTAACCTACTAGAGGCCTATTACTTTCTCAGGACAGAAAAGAGTGAGAAACAAACCTGGACCGGATACCGGACGAGCCCCCACTTGTTACACCTTGGCTTATGTGTGCAACAAGAAACACTGAATGGCACAAAGCCCCGACGCCTGTGTGTGTGTGTGTGCCGTCCGCGACACACACAACACTGTTCAGGAAGCCACTGCAGAGGGCTTTTTTACTGCTCAGCCTTAAAATAGATGCGGACGTTAAAACATTGGGCGCGCCACACAGTTTGATAACCACTGCTCTATACAGTGGATCCCCCCCCTTGTCCGTTCCATTTTGGAGTCCCAGAGATTAACTGTCCCCCGCACCCCCTCTCCTTCCCCACACAGTATCAAGCAGAGGCGATGCAGTTGCAGGGAGCGCCAATTTGCCAATTCCCCACACAGTGATATGATAGATAATAGAAAACCGCTTCGCAGGTCAGATTACTTTTTTTTTTTTAAATGCCCGTGCCGCCCCCCACGTGACCTGACAAGGAGCCGCCCCGGGCAGCTGCCCGGTTCGCCCGTGTCCAAAACCGCCACTGTCTACCATTACGGTTAGCTCCCTCTCATTGTTTGAGCAGCTCTTGCTCTGCGTTAACTCCGTGCCTCTCCCGCTGTCACCTCCGTGGGTCACAGCGTTTCCACTCACCCGCTCCGTGCTTGCCTCCGCCACTGTCGCGAGGTACACTTCCAAACAGGCACAACGCTAACGTCCGGTTGGATTTACACATAAGAAGAATAGGGTAGAAGTATCTAGAGTAAAATAATAAAGCTGGGATGTGGTGGTAGATCTGGTGAAGGGGAGAGCCCAGTGTGCAGCCCTCTTAAATACTGGTCAGCAACAGATGTGCCATATCACTGCTGATTACTAAGGTCTGACTCCGCCTACAGGAACCTGAAACACACACAAGCACAACACCACGGCAGGACAACTCCAGGTTTGTCACACAATATTATGATAAAATTGCACCTTAATTTTTCCGAACATTTCCCCTGATTTATTTACATGTAGGTATTGTGGGTGGAATCATTCGCTCACAGACACACCACTCTGAACACGCCCATTGAGGTCGTTAGAGTGAGATGGCAAGAGCAGTGAAAGAAGCCAAACTTAAGTGTCTATTTCACAGGTAAAATAAGTTTCTACGTCAATGTATTGTCCGTTTTTCGTTTAATAGAAAAATAGAGTATATTATTTTTAGCAGTCCCCTGACAGCTTTTGCTGTTTGGGGGAAATTTCGATTTTTTTTCTTAAAAGACGGACAGCACGGCAACAAACGGGAAGGAGCAGACAGCCGTAAAAACAATCAGGGACAGAGCAAGAGGAGAAGATGAAGTGAAGGACGGACAACAAGAGAAAGAAAACAGACAGGAAAATGCCAGTGAGAGGCCACACGGACCAAACAAGTCCACCGCTGGTGAAACGAGGCACAGAGGAAAGAGAACAGCGCAGTACAACAAAGAGCTGACGGTGGAAGTGGAGGTGGAGGGACCAGAGAACGTGACAATGATGGATGTATTAAAGGAGGCGAAGAAACAATGTAGATACGTGGTGGGTTGCAGAGTGAGAGTAAAGAAGACTTTTGAAAATTAAATTGAAAGACAAAGAAAAGGGGGAAGGAGAAAGTAATGGACGGAGCGCGAGTTAAAGGAGCGCTGATATATACTCGCCAGAGACATAACAAACGATGATATGGTGGTGTCGTTCATAAACCTGCCAGGGTACATGGAGGACATCACAATCATTTTACAGCTGGCAGAGTGGGGACTGAGGCCGGCGTCAATGATAAAAGATAGAGATGGAGGAGAGAGGCGAGCAGCAAAGCGGGGACGAGGAGCAGCTGGAGGAGGACGAGGAGGAACAGGACGGAGAGCAGGGGAGCACGATGGAAGAGGAGGAGGAGACACTCAGGAAAAGAGAAACGGAGGGAGGAAAGCAGCAAAGCGAGCTTGAAGGGTGAGCTGCTGAAAGGTGAAAATATAAAAAGAAAGGCAGAGAAAGTATGATGGGGAGAAAGAATGACAGTATGTATGAGGAAGACATGGGTAGGAGGAGGTGGGAGAGTCTGAAAGGACAAATAAACGAGCTGAGTAGGAATTATAGCAGAGGTAGAAATAGAGAGAGAAAGGGAGAGGAGGTTAAAGGAAGAGCTAGCTAGAGAAATAAAAAGGGTCAGAAAGGGAAGCAAGCTATGATCTAGAGGAGTAGATCAGGATTAAAGACAATTTGAAGGAAATGGAACAGAAAAAGTGTGAGGGAGCGATAGTTAGAAGCAGGGCGAGATATGAACAGGGTTTTTTTAAGATTAGAAAGAATAAAGCAGAATATTCATTATTTAGAACTAGTGGAGGGGAAGGATGGAGAGAAGATCACAGATTTTGTGGGGGTATTGAAAGGGTACAAGGATTGAATAGGGATTTATTCAGGAAAGAAGGATCGATGAAAAGAGTAGCAGCCGGGTTATGGATAAGGTGAAAGCTAGGGTGAGTGATGATGATAGGGGGATGTGCGAAAGAGAGATAGGGGCGAAAGGAATAGAGACAGTGGGTTAGGAAGGAACAAAAGTCCAGGTACAGATGGGATAATAGGAGAATTTACATTGAGTTTAGAGAGGAACTGGTACCGGTGTTCAAGCTGGTCTCATCAAAATTTCTCTGAAATAAAACTAAAAGTAATCCACTAAAAATCTGTATGAATTCGACATAATCTTCTGTCAGACGGTTTGTCTGATATTTTGTTGTTAGTTTACTTTTAATTGATTCATTTTGTTGTTATGGTTGTTACTATGGACGCTTCCCTCGCTGCCACCATAGGCCGGCACTCACATATAAGAAACCGCAGTTTAAAACTCCCAAACCGGGACCATTGTGTTATAGATGCGCAGGACGTTGACGGGAACGTTGTGCTGGAACGAGTGAGCGTCCTGGAGCTCTTTGAAAAACGTATCCTTAGCATTACAGCTAACCGCTAGCAGGGGCGTGTTGGTCTGTTCAGCCTCAAAGCCATTGGCTAGCAACGGACAGGGAAATGAGTGATTGACAGCAGGCACGTGCACAGACATTTTGGTATTATGCTCAAACCCCAGAGAAGGGCACCAATCGCCCAAATTATTTATGAATTTAAAAACAATAATAATAAATAAAAAACACAGTATGATGTTTTCAACTCATATATTTATTTTTGTTAACAAACTAACTCAAATTATCAAATTGAATAAATAAATGAATAACAGGCAAAAACAGACAAAACACTCTGACAGAGTTGAAGCATAAGCAGCATTACACTAATAATATACCACAATATACCTCACCAGACTGTCATGTAGCTCAACTTAAGACCTACCTTTCATTTCAATAATTACGATTTTAAATGAAACAAAACTAGTGAACTTGTCTAATGTGTAGAACAGTACAACTTCCTTTAAATTCTCTGCCTGTCTGTCTGTCTGTCTGCTTGTCTGTATCCCTCTCTCTCTCTCTCTCCATTAAACATGACACACGTCAGTAAGCATCTGGACAAGGATTTGAAATCACGGATCTCGTGAGTTTTTTGTTTGTTTATTTTTTAGGAAACGTCGGACCAGTTGCGACGTAATGTTTTCAAAGCGGCGCTAATGTTGAGGTTAATTTATCACCAAACAACGTCGGGGGATCTAACAAACAGCGTTATTACCTGTTTGACTGATGCTGCGGGTCAGAGAAGAAGTGGCTGCAGCCGATTGACGCTCAGCTGCATGAGGTAGAGGAGGAGGAGGAGGGAGGGGCACGGCGGGGGCTTGTGAGCGCCGCGGAGCATGTCGGGGCGAAATTCTCACAAGAACTCCAATAAATGCCCCGTCAGATATCAAAACACATTTGGGGGGAATTGATGACAGAGACTCATTTTTATTCTTAAATATTGATGAATAAAGAAAAAACTGGGCTCCAGCAGAAAGGGGCACTTCTCATCCAGGGCAAAAGGACCAGTGATTGAGCACCACTAGGGGTCTATCTGTGCACGAGCCTGATTGACAGGCTTGCTGGCCAACACCATATCATTCTGACATGTCCTATCAGAGAGAGATGCAAGCTCATAGGCTAGCAATAGCCGTGACAGCGTAACACCACGTGGTGTCTTGTTTACCTTTTTTTTATAGGGTTACGTAACTTTACTAACGCCAGAACCTGCTAAAGCCCTATGTACGCGCTGGAACCTATGTATTACTATAAGTAATTGTTATTTAGATTCTGATTGAAACCGGGAAAATTAGGTAGTGAATTGAAAACATTGAGTGTTTTATAGATATCTAGATCAGCAAACCGGAACATGCCCGGATAAACTGGGACGTCTGGTCTCGGTGCTGCCGAACATCCGCCTGGAATTATTCACCTCCCTGAGTTTTAGAGGTTTTCTTCTTTCTACCGAGTCAGGACGCCGAATGGCGGAAAACAGCAGAGAGAGGGTTCGACCGTCCCAGGAGAAGAGAGGGAAGAGCTGGGATATGTCACAACGGTAGTTAGCTAAAGAGGAGACAACGTGAGAGCAAACAAAGTGTATGTTTTTACTCTGCAAATTAGCAACGATTCTCATCTACTATTCGAAACGCTTCGTCAACATGTCGCGCGATGGCGCTGCAGATGTTGTGTGGGTTCAACTCCACCGACTGAGAATGCAAACGAGTGAGAACGCATCACTCGCCCGACGGTCACTCTCATCGTTGACAAGTGAGTAAGTTGTTTATCGTTAACTGCAAATGAAACTTAAAGCAAAACTCAGCTCCATGAAAGTGATTCATCAATGCGACAGTCTGCATGTATTGATTATTCAAATTCTATTTGCACTGGCTGCTCGTTTAATTACAACCCTCCACTGTGCATGTCTCCATCACGTGCACACTACAGAAGGGTTAATTCGATATGCTGTAGGTAATAATAGGTGGTCAGGTAAGTTACGAAAATATGTTAGCATGCTGATTGAGGATTATTCATCTGTTCATCTAGCCTATTTCTATTCAATTAACCATCATTTGTAAAATATTTTTAAAGTAGATTCCAATTGATCAGCTATTTACATCTCTGACATTGCTGTAGTGTTTTTACAAACTTTTTTCTCATCTTATTCTACAGAACAATGCCACGTGCACATTTCAGCCCAGCCAATGTAGAAGGAAAGGCTGTGTACATTTGCAAATACTGTGCAAAGACCTATGTTAAGAATGACACAAAGATGCAGAAGCATGAAGTCAAGTGCCCAAAGTTTCCTCAGGGCTCAAATCAGCCTATGACAAAACAAAATGTTTATATTAATGTCTGTATATGACAAGGTAAATACAGTTAGTATAGATTACCCACACAATTTCCAGTTTATTCCTGTTAATTCCCATGGAAAGTTTCCAACTTTGAATATTTCCGGAATTTTCAACCCTAATCCTGATCACTATTTGCAGCTGCAAGTTGTTAATAACTGTTAATTAGTTCATAGGTGTTTTATAGCAACCTAGGTTTTGTCTGTTTCCCCTCAGATTGCTCTATCTGTGATGTTGCTGACACTTTGCGCTGCCTCCAGGTTCACTGCCCGGCAGCTGTATGAAGCCGCACATCTGTATAAACAAGCTCTAACCACTCGTCCTTTGTTGTCTTTCCCAGCAGAGACAGGACAAGGACGCATCATGCCGCTGGATTCAAGTAAAAACTATGACCTGGACTACGACTCCCTGCAGCCGTATTTCTACTCTGACAACGAGGATGACGCGGTGAACCAGAGCATCGTCTGCGGCGCTGACTCCATCATCATCCAGGACTGCATGTGGAGCGGCTTCTCCGCCGCGGCCAAGCTGGAGAAGGTGGTGTCCGAGCGGCTCGCCTCCCTGCACGCCGCGCGCAAGGACCTGGGGCCGGACACGGCGCCCAACAGCAGCAGCTGTAGTGAATCAGGTGGGTGGTGAACGTCTCGCCGTGCAGGCCCACCCCTCTGTGCTGCTTCCCTCTGAGCTTGCATGTGGCTGTGCATCACACACACACACACATCTCCATCACAACCGCTGATGAGGAGGAGCAGAGCCTCAGTATTGTTTTGATGCATGCAGTCTGCAGACAGGCGGTAGAGCCATGCTGCCATGTCATGTTGTAGACAGCTGTAAGATCAGCAAGATGCATGTTAAGTAATCCACTCCTATGCGGGGTAGGGTTAGCCCCCCCCACTGCTGTGACATACATTTAAGTCAGGAATGCTGGTGCTGGAGCAGAGTGTTTCTTTTTTCTTTTTCTTTTGCAGAGGATGAGAATGGAGACGAGGATCATGATGAGGAGGAAGAGGAGGACCAGGAGGAAGAGGAGGGGATTGACGTGGTCCCAGTGGAGAAGAGGCAGGCGGTGAAACGGTGCTACCCAAGTCCGCTGGAGACAAGGCCCCCCAGCCCGCTCGTGCTGAAGAGGTTTGACGTCTCCACCCACAAGCATGATTACACTGCCCATCCATCCATGAGGCAGGAGCAGCCGGCTGTCAGGAGGCTGAAGCTGGAGAGCAGCAGCAGCAGCAGCAGCAGCAGCAGCAGCGGTGGAGGAGGAGGTGGAGGCAGCGGCGGCCACAGCAGGGTCCTCAAACAGACCAGCAGCATCCGCAAGTGTCTGAGCCCCCGGACGTCAGACACCGAGGACAATGACAAGAGAAGGATTGGAGGAGCCTTTCGGGAGCGCCAGAGGAGGCTGAAGCTCAAGTTGAGCCTTGTCGCGCTGCGGGACGAGATCCCCGAGGTGGCCAACAACAAGAAGGCGGCGAAGGCGGTGATCCTGAAGAAGGCGACAGAGTGTATCTACAGCATGCAGTCAGACGAGCAGAGACTCCTCACACACAAAGAGCAGCTGCGGAGGAGAAGTGAACTTTTAAAGCAGAGACTGGCACAGATGCAGGGCTGCCGTGCTTGAAGTCTGAATCAAGACTTTTTGGCCTTTTGTCTTTTATGCAAGTTCCAGACTTGGGGGTTGTACAGTTCTTGTTGCATGGAAATTAAAAAACGGATTAAGTTGTTTTGAAATCTCGTTTGATTTCGAAGTTAAAACTGCCTCAATAGATATTATAGGTGGATTCAATGTTTAAAAGTTTATTTTTATTAATAAAATATTAAAAATAGGGCCGTCTCGTTGGGGGTCCAAACTAAAATATACATTTTTATATATAATTTATATTTCCTAAGAAAATTTATTTTTGGATCTCAATTGTCTGGATGTTCAGACCCAGTGTTTGCTTTATCCATTATGTGCATAGATTATTTTTGAAATATAAAAAATGTTTCCTCTTGAAATTGTGTCCTTGTTCTTGCAGTGAAAACACACACACACACACACACACACACACACACACATTCCATCACAGGTTCTGCTATGAGTAGATGTAGGTTCAAAATAGCTCAAGGTACATGTTGGAGGTGGAGTGTGGGTACAACAGAGAGAGGAGACAAACCACCTCCATGATAAAAGCATCATGAATGACGTCCAGTTCTGATTAACAGGTTAATGTGGTGATGCAGTTTTGATGCAGGGTCTCGAAGACCATCAGGTCATTTGGCCACCTTACCTGTTTTTAGAAGAGCCTGTTAATAAAGGCATTGCATTATAATAAACAACCATATCCCTCCTTTGTTTCCTGGTTAATTTATTCAGATACAAAATAAATATACCAGAAACAGTTGAAACGTATTTGGTGTTACACAAAACTAATGTCTCACAGGATTTACCTCTTGACCATTGAGAGCTTCAGGTCACTGGACTGAAATAGCTTGTATGACAGATCTGTCAAATCATTTGAAGTCAAGTCTCAGATTCATAAGAACACAGATGTAGTGTTTGAAAGATAAACAGGTTGCTTTCTTAAGTGCAGAGTCATGATAGAACTCAAATAATATAGGATTTTATCAAAATAAACAGGTTTACATTTTTTAAAGAGTCAAATAAACCTTCCTCCTCGAACTTAGCTGCTGTGTCTGATTCTGATCAATGATCACTTCATGTCATGTTTAATATGAAACACAACATAATTGTGGGGCAGGAAAGTTGAACAGGTTTTTTTAAAGTTGCATTCATAAGTGCAGCATCATAATAAAACCCAATGTATGATATTAACCTCTCAAACCAAACCAGGTGAAGTTCACATTCTTAGTTTAAACATACCTGCTGCTTTGATTCTGATCATTAATCACTTCATGCTACGTCTCAGATGAAATTTGCAGCAAAGTAAAACATGTTGGTTTACAGTTACATGTATCAGTGCAGCATCTTCATGAAAATCAAAAAGTGTAAAAATAATATATGAAATATAGATACCAGGCTGAACCTACATCCCTAAACCTTCCTGCTCCAACACACCTGCTGATTCTGATCAATAATCAATTAATTCCGTTGCAGCATCTTGATAAAACTCAAATATTACATGAACTCAATCATAAATATCAAGTATTATTATAAGTATACTTCTGATTGTGATCACTTTAGGTCATGTCTCATGTAAAAGGTTGAACTTCTGCTTGGTGACTTGGATCTCATTGGAGACTTTTTTCATCTAAGTGAGGAGAAAGGATGAGGAGAAAGGATGAAGAGAAACAATGAGGAGAAACAATCAGGAGAAATGATGAGGAGAAACGATGAGGAGAAACGATCAGGAGAAATGATGAGGAGAAACGATGAGGAGAAACGATCAAGAGAAAAGATCAGGAGAAACTTTGAGGAGAAACAATCAGGAGAAACAATCAGGAGAAACGATCAGGAGAAATGATTGGAGGAACGATCAGGGGAAAAGATCAGGAGAAACGATCAGGAGAGACGATGAGGAGAAACGATGAGGAGAAACGATGAGAAGAAACGATGAGGAGAAACGATCAGAACAAACGATCAGGAGAAACGATGAGGGGAAACGATGAGAAGAAACAATGAGGAGAAACGATCAGAACAAACGATCAGGAGAAACGATGAGGAGAGACGATGAGGAGAAACGATGAGGAGAAACGATGAGGAGAAACGATGAGGAGAAACGATCAGAACAAACGATCAGGAGAAACGATGAGGAGAATTGATCAGGAGAAACGATGAGGAGAAACGATGAGGAGAAACTATGAATAGAAACAATCAGGAGAAACGATGCTCTATGGAGCTGGTAGTTCTAGAGTCCCTGTGCATCCTCCTCTGCTTGTATAAGGGTGACCTAGATCTTCCTTTCCTATGGATGAGCTGTCATTCAGGGATTTCTCTTTTTCCAACTGTTGTTGGGTCTCCAGCAGGTCACTGCAGGCCTGGACTCTCCACCCTTGTTCATATTGAGCGTTGTCCCTCTCGTGGTTCAACAGGTCTTTCAGATGTATGATCTCTTTTTTTTGCCCTGGTACTCATTCCTGGTGTATCAATATTTCTCTCTCTCTCTCTCTTTTCAGAATTCAACTTGAATCGTGACATGGTGGGACAACTTGCTCTTTCTTCCTGGGGTTGAATCAGGTTGAATCAACAGTAATCTTGCTGTTTGATTCTGTCGTTGAGCAGATGCCTGATATTGTTTATCAAAAATCTTTCTCTCTCAAAGCTGTGAGATGCTCAGAATGATCAAACGCTAGTTTATAGGCAATGATTAAGTCAAGAGCTGCATGACACATCAAAGACACACAATGTCTTTAATCTTAGAGTATTCAATTCTTCTTTGATGTTGTTTGCATTGTTTACATTCTAAACAAAAATCTGTAATTCAAATTTAAACATTTAAAGATGCTTCCCTTTTAATATTGAAAACATGGTTAATTGATCCTTAAGTGATTGACAGGCCTAGCAAACCTTACACACCGTTTTTGATCAATGATCAATTGAAATGTTGATGTCACTCCTTGTTTTGCTGAGATCAGCTTCTTCTTCAGTGACTCTATAACAAGTGTGCTGCATCAAAATACACATCCATATATTTACACCTCAACTCTCTGTGAGGTGCACTGAGCTCTGAGTCAGGCCAAAGTGCAGATGACCTACAGTCAGCCCAGTATCTGAAGGCATCCTGTACAGACAGTGATGAAGCGCTAACTAACTGCTTTTTCCACCCGTTTATTTCATAATACATATTTGATAATTAATATCCAATATTATATTAAATCAGAATTGAACGTCATTCATGATGCTTTTATCATGGAGGTGGTTTGTCTCCTCTCTCTGTTGTACCCACACTCCACCTCCAACATGTACCTGGAGCTCGTATGAACGTACAGCTGCTCATAGCAGAACCTGTGATGGAATGTGTGTGTGTGTGTGTTTTCACTGCAAGAACAAGGACACAAATTCAAGAGGAACATTTTTTATATTTCAAAAAGAAGCTATGAACATAATAAAAAAAATCAAACACTTGGTCTGAACATCCAGACAATTGAGATCCCAAAAAATTATTTTTAGGAAATATAAATTATATATAAAAACATAAACATTTATACTTTTGTTTGGACCCCCAACAGGACGGCCCTATTTTTAATTCTTTATTAATAAAAATAAACTTTGAAATATTTAAATCGACCCATAACTTCTATTGAGGCAGTTTTAACTTCGAAATCAAATGAGATTTCAAAACAGCATTTGGATGCAACAAGAACTTTACACCCCCCAAGTCTTGAACTTGCCTAAAAAACAAAAGGCCAAAAAGTCTTGATTCAGACTTCAAGCATGGCAGCCCTGCATCTGTGCCAGTCTCTGCTTTAAAAGTTCACTTCTCCTCCGCAGCTGCTCTTTGTGTGTGAGGAGTCTCTGCTCGTCTGACTGCATGCTGTAGATACACTCTGTCGCCTTCTTCAGGATCACAGACTTCGCCGCCTTCTTGTTGTTGGCCACCTCGGGGATCTCGTCCCGCAGCGCGACAAGGCTCAACTTGAGCTTCAGCCTCCTCTGGCGCTCCCGAAAGGCTCCTCCAATCCTTCTCTTGTCATTGTCCTCGGTGTCTGACGTCCGGCAATCCACTCCTCCGGCCACTCCTCCGCATAGGAGTGGGGGGGGCTAACCCTACCCTGCATAGGAGTGGATTACTTAACATGCATCTTGCTGATCTTACAGCTGTCTACAACATGACATGGCAGCATGGCTCTACTGCCTGTCTGCAGGCCGCATGCATCAAAACAATACTGAGGCTCTGCTCCTCCTCATCAGCGGTTGTGATGGAGATGTGTGTGTGTGTGATGCACAGCCACATGCAAGCTCAGAGGGAAGCAGCACAGAGGGGTGGGCCTGCACGGCGAGATGTTCACCACCCACCTGATTGACTACAGCTGTTGCTGTTGGGCGGCGTGTCCGGCCCCAGGTCCTTGCTCGGCGGCGTCCCTGCGCCCTGCTTCGGACACGGGAAAACCAAGGAGAGGCCGCTCCACATGAAGTGCTGAATGATGATGGAGTCAGCGACGCAGACGATGCTCTGGTTCACCGCGTCATCCACGTTGTCAGAGTAGAAATACGGCTGCAGATAGTCGTAGTCCAGGTCATAGTTTTTACTCGCTAAACTTGAATCCAGCGGCATGATGCGTCCTCGTCCTGTCTCTGCTGGGAAAGACAACAAAGGACGAGTGGTTAGAGCTTGTTTATACAGATGTGCGGCTTCATACAGCTGCCGGGCAGTGAACCTGGAGGCAGCGCAAAGTGTCAGCAACATCACAGATAGAGCAATCTGGGGGGAAACAGACAAAACCTAGGTTGCTATAAAACACCTATGAACTAATTAACAGTTATTAACAACTTCTCATCTCATCTCATTTTCATCCGCTTATCCGGGGTGGGGTCGCGGGGGGAGCAGCTCAAGCAGGGGGCCCCAGACTTCCCTTTCCCGGGCCACATTGACCAACTCTGACGGGGGGATCCCGAGGCGTTCCCAGGCCAGTGTTGAGATATAATCTCTCCACCTAGTCCTGGGTCTTCCCAGAGGTCTCCTCCCCACTGGACGTGCCTGAAACACCTCCCAAGGAAGGCGCCCAGTGGGCATCCTTACCAGATGCCCGAACCACCTCAGCTGACTCCTTTCTAAGTAAAGGAGCAGCGGCTCTAATCCGAGTTCCTCACGGATGGCTGAGCTTCTCACCCTATCCCTAAGGGAGACGCCAGTCACCCTTCTGAGAAAACTCATCTCGGCCGCTTGTACCCGTGATCTCGTCCTTTCGGTCATCACCCAGCCCTCATGACCATAGGTGAGGCGAGGAACGAAGATCGACCGGTAGATCGAGAGCTTTGCCTTGTGGCTCAGCTCTCTTTTCGTTACAACGGTGCGGTAAAGCGAACGCAATACCGCCCCTGCTGCTCCGATTCTCCGGCCAATCTCACGCTCCATAGTACCCTCACTCGCGAACAAGACCCCAAGGTACTTGAACTCCTTCACTTGGGCTAAGGACTCATTTCCTACCCGGAGTAAGCAATCCATCGGTTTCCTGCTAAGAGTCATGGCCTCAGATTTAGCGGTGCTGATCCTCATCCCAGCCGCTTCACACTCGGCCGCCAGCCGATCCAGTGAGTGCTGAAGGTCACAGGCCGATGATCCAATGAGGACCACGTCATCGTCAAAAAGCAGTGACGAGATCCTCAGACCACCGAACTGCAACCCCTCCCCACCACGACTACGCCTCGATATCCTGTCCATGTATATCACAAACAGGATTGGTGACAAGGCGCAGCCCTGGCGGAGACCAGCATCCACTGAGAACGAAACTGACTGGCTGCCGAGGACGCGAACACAGCTCTCGCTTTGGGAGTACAGGGATTGGATGGCCCTGAGGATAGACCCCCTTACCCCATACTCCCGCAGCACCTCCCACAGTTTCTCCCGGGGGACCTGGTCATACGCCTTCTCCAGATCCACAAAACACATATAGACCGGATGGGCATACTCCCAGGCCCCCTCCAGGATCCTTGCGAGAGTGAAGAGCTGGTGCGTAGTTCCACGTCCGGGGCGAAAACCGCATTGTTCCTCTTCAATCTGAGGTTCGACGATCGGCCGAACCCTCCTTTCCAGCACCTTGGAGTAGACTTTACCAGGGAGGCTGAGAAGTGAGATGCCCCGGTAATTGGCACACACTCTCTGGTCCCCCTTTTTGAACAGGGGAACCACCACCCCGGTTTGCCACTCCTTTGGCACTGTACCCGACTCCCACGCGATGTTGAATAGGCGTGTCAACCATGACAGCCCCTCAACACTCATTTAGCATTTCTGGCCGGATCTCATCAATCCCTGGGGCCTTGCCACTGCGGAGATGTTTGACCACCTCAGTGACCTCCACCAGGGAAATTGACGATGAAACACCATCAACCTCGAGCTCTGCCTCCAACATAGAGGGCGTGTTATTCGGATTCAGGAGTTCCTCAAAGTGTTCCTTCCAACGTCTGACAACCTCCTCAGTTGAGGTCAACAGAGTCCCATCCTTACTGTACACAGCTTGGATGGTTCCCCGTTTCCCCCTCCTGAGGTGCCGGATAGTCTTCCAGAAACACTTTGGTGCCGACCGAAAGTCCTCTCCATGACCTCTCCGAACTTCTCCCACACCCGCTGCTTAGCCTCCGACACGGCAGCAGCTGCAGCCCTTCGGGCCTGTCGGTACCCTGCAACCGAGTCAGGAGTCCTCCAGGATATCATATCCCGGAAGGCCTCCTTCTTCAATCGGACGGCTTCCCTGACCACCGGTGTCCACCACGGTGTCCGAGGGTTACCGCCCCTTGAGGAGCCTAAGACCCTGAGGCCACAGCTAGCCGCCGCAGCTTCAGCAATGGAGGCTTTGAACACCGCCCACTCCGGCTCAATGCCCCCAACCTCCACAGGAATGCCAGAAAAACTCCGCCGGAGGTGTGAGTTGAAGATACCTAGGACGGGGGCCTCCTCCAGGCGTTCCCAGTTCACCCGCACTACTCGTTTGGGCTTACCAGGTCTATCCGGAAATTTCCCCCACTCCCTGATCCAACTCACAAGCAGATGGTGGTCGGTTGACAGTTCCGCCCCTCTCTTTACCGGAGTGTCCAAAACATGCGGCCTCAGATCAGATGACACGATCACAAAATCGATCATTGATCTTCGGCCTAGGGTACTCTGGTACCAGGTACACTTATGAGCACCCTTATGTTCGAACATGGTGTTTGTTATGGATAATCCATGACTAGCACAGAAGTCCAATAACAAACGACCGCTCGGGTTCAGATCAGGGAGGCCGTTCCTCCCCACCACGCCTCTCCAGGTGTCTCCATCGTTGCCCACGTGGGCGTTGAAGTCACCCAGCAGAAGTACGGAGTCCCCTACTGGAGCCCCATACAGGACTCCATTCAGGGTCTCCAAGAAGGCCGAGTACTCTGAACTGCTGTTTGGTGCATACGCACAAACAACAGTCAGAGTTTTCCCCCCTACAACCCTTAGGCGCAGGGAGGCGACCCTCTCGTCTACCGGGGTAAACTCCAACACCGCGGCGCTCAGCCGGGGATTTATGAGTATCCCCACACCCGCCCGGCGCCTCACACCCTTGGCAACTCCAGCCCTTATCCAGGAGTACGGTACCAGAGCTGAGACTGTGAGTGGAGGTAAGCCCCACCAGATCTAACTGATAGCGCTCCACCTCCCTCACAAGCTCCGGTTCCTTTCCCCACAGCGAGGTGACGTTCCACGTCCCCAGAGCCAGCTTCTGCCGCCCGGGTCTGGTCCGTCGAGACCCCTGACCTTCGCTGCCACCCATGTGGCTGCGCACCCGACCCCAACGGGTCTTCCCACAGGTGGTGGGCCCATGAGATGTATTAACAACTTGCAGCTGCAAATAGTGATTAGGATTAGGGTTGAAAAATTCCGGAAATATTCAAAGTTGGAAACTTTCCATGGGAATAAACAGGAATATACGGGAATTAACAGGAATAAACTGGAAATTGTGTGGGTAATTTATACTAACTGTATTTACCTTGTCATATACAGACATAAATATAAACATTTTTTTTTGTCATAGGCTGATTTGAGCCCTGAGGAAACTTTGGGCACTTGACTACATGCTTCTGCATCTTTGTGTCATTCTTAACATAGGTCTTTGCACAGTATTTGCAAATATACACAGCCTTTCCTTCTACATTGGCTGGGCTGAAATGTGCACGTGGCATTGTTCTGTAGAATAAGATGAGAAAAAAGCGTTTAAAAAAAGCAATGCCAGAGATATAAATAGATGGCCAATTGGAATCTACTTTAAAAATATTTTACAAATGATGGATAAATGAAAAGAAATAGGCTAGATGAACAGATGAATAATCCTCAATCAGCATGCTAATATATTTTCGTAACTTACCTGACCACCTATTATTACCTATTATTACCTACAGCATATCTAATTAACCCTTCTGTAGTGTGCACGTGATGGAGACATGCACAGTGGAGGGTTGTAATTAAACGAGCAGCCTGTGCAAATAGAATTTGAATAATACATGCAGACTGTCGTATTGATGAATCATTTTCATAGAGCTGAGTTTTGCTTTAAGTGTCATTTGCAGTTAACGATAAACAACTTACTCACTTGTCAACGATGAGAGTGACCGTCGGGCGAGTGATGCGTTCTCACTCGTTTGCATTCTCAGTCGGTGGAGTTGAACCCACACAACATCTGCAGCGCCATCGCGCGACATGTTGACGAAGCGTTTCGAATAGTAGATGAGAATCGTTGCTAATTTGCAGAGTAAAAACATACACTTTGTTTGCTGTCACATTGTCTCCTCTTTAGCTAACTACCGTTGTGACATATCCCAGCTCTTCCCTCTCTTCTCCTGGGACGGTCGAACCCTCTTTCTGCTGTTTTCCGCCATTCGGCGTCCGGACTCGGTAGAAAGAAGAAAACCTCTAAAACTCAGGGAAGTGAATAATTCCAGGCGGATGTTCGGCAGCACCGAGACCAGACGTCCCAGTTTATCCGGGCATGTTCCGGTTTGCTGATCTAGATATCTATAAAACACTCAATTTTTTCAATTCACTACCTAATTTTCCCGGTTTCAATCAGAATCAAAATAACAATTATAGTAGTACATAGGTGCCAGCGTTTACATGGGGCTTTAGCAGGTTCTGGCGTTAGTAAAGTTACGTAACCCTATAAAAAAAAGGTAAACAAGACGCCATGTGGTGTTCCGCTGTCACGGCTATTGCTAGCCTATGAGCTTGCATCTCTCTCTGATAGGACATGTCAGACGGATTCTAGTTGGCCAGCAAGCCTGTCAATCAGGCTCGTGCACAGATAGACCCCTAGTGGTGCTCAATCACTGGTCCTTTTGCCCTGGATGAGAAAAGTGCCCCTTTCTGCTGGAGCCCAGTTTTTTCTTTATTCATCAATATTTAAGAATAAAAATGAGTCTCTGTCAATTCCCCCCAAATGTGTTTTGATATCTGACGGGGCATTTATTGGAGTTCTTGTGAGAATTTCGCCCCGACATGCTCCGCGGCGCTCACAAGCCCCCGCCGTGCCCCTCCCTCCTCCTCTACCTCATGCAGCTGAGCGTCAATCGGCTTCAGCCACTTCTTCTCTGACCCGCAGCATCAGCCAAACAGGTAATAACGCTGTTTGTTAGATCCCCCGACGTTGTTTGGTGATAAATTAACCACAACGTTAGCGCCGCTTTGAAAACATTACGTCGCAACTGGTCCGACGTTTCCTAAAAAATAAACAAACAAAAAACTCACGAGATCCGTGATTTCAAATCCTTGTCCAGATGCTTACTGACGTGTGTCATGTTTGTCACAAACTGGCTCAACATATGTGACAAGGAGGGGAGACGAGTCAGGATTGAAAGTGCTAAATGAAAAGGTTTTATTATAACTTGAACAATTATATGTACAAAAAGCATGAGGTGTGGAGAGTAGTGGCATCAGTGGTGAATGTAGTGTATGGATGAGTGAGATGTGTGTGCTCCTGTTGAGTGTACAAGGAAGACGCCAAAAAGAACCAAGAACCAAGAACCTGTAGCGGCGTGGAGCCTAGGAGAGAGAGAGAGACAATGAGACCAGGCTGGCTTATATCACCTTGGGTAGAGGCCTAGCCAGGTGTGAGCACCTTGCCCTAACGACCCTCCCTTTCTGCCAACTCCTGCAGGAAGTAATCAACTGCATGATGCTAGCAGAAAGGGAGGGGTCGTCACACCCCCCTCCATAAGAACGAGGTTCCACCTCGTGTTATACATCAAATAAGTGTCAATATGTTCCAATCTGTCATGGTTCATACGTTACCAATAACTGACAGTCAGTACTGCACTCCCCCCAGGCTGCATCCTCCAGCACATCCCTCCATCCTCACCAACCCAGCAGCCTTGGTACCAAAGGAGCATTTTAAGGGAATGAAGAGCCGAGAGATGAGCAGAGGAGAACATGGAAATGAGAGACAGCATGAACAAATAGACTAAGGGTCCACAGGTGCCCGAGACAGGGCATCTGCCATTACATTGTCAGTCCCCTTAATGTGTCGGATGTCTAGGTTATATGGCTGCAGAAACAGCGCCCACCTCATTAGCCTCTGATTAGGATTTTGCAGTGACTTCAAGAAGGTGAGGGGGTTATGGTCAGTGAAGACAGTCAGCGGAGATAACCCTGAGCCGACATAGACATCAAAATGCTGCAGAGCCCAAACAAGTGCCAAAGCCTCCTTCTCAATCACTGAATAGTTGTATTGATGCTTGTTAAATTTTCTTGAGAAGAAGCTCACAGGACACTCTACACCCTCCGCATTCTCCTGCAACAGGACGGCCCCAACACCCACATTGCTGGCATCTACATGAAGTTTAAAGGGCTGATCAAATCGTGGCGCTGCCAGCACTGGGGCTGAACACAACAAGGCTTTTACACTGTCAAATGCATTTTGACACATTGAAGACCAAATATATTCAGCTTTAGCTTTCAAGAGGTCGGTCAAGGGTGCAACCACAGATGAAAAGTTCTTGCAAAAACTGCGGTAGTAGCCTACCAACCCTAGGAAACGCATCAGCTCTTTCTTGGTGGTAGGGGGGGGAAACTTTTGCACTGCCATGACCTTGGCCTCCACAGGTCGAACCTGGCCTTGACCCACCACCTTCCCAAGATAGGTCACAGTGGCTCTGGCAAACTCACACTTGGCCAGATTTACTGTCAAGTTGGCCCAGACCAACCTGTCAAAGAGAGCACCTATACGCTGTACATGTTCTTCCCAGGTGTCAGAATACACCACAACATCATCTAGGTATACTGCACAACCTGTAAGCCCTGAAACAACCCGATTCATTAGCCGTTGAAATGTTGCAGGAGCATTCCTCAAACCAAATGGCATAACAGTGTACGAATACAAGCCAGAAGGAGTTATGAAGGCTGAAATATCCCTTGCCCTTTTGGTGAGTGGGACTTGCCAGTACCCTTTGAGAAGATCAAATTTGCTCACAAATGTGGCTGAACCTACCATATCAATACAATCTTCCATACGAGGAAGTGGATACAGATCAGGTTTAGTGATACTGTTCACCTTACGATAGTCAGTGCAGGGCCTCAAACTAGCATCTGCCTTTTTTACTAGGAGGCATGGGGAGGCCCAGTTTGATGAACAAGGCTCAGCAATATCATTATCCAGCATGTACTGTACTTCAGCCTCCAACTGTCTCCTTTTTTCATCTGACACACGATAAAAACGCTGCTTGATGGGCTCAGCAACTCCAACATCTATGTCATGCTCAATTAAGTGCGTTTGGGTTGGGGTATCAGAAAACAGTGATAGATAGCTGTTAATTAGTTTAATCAATTCATCACGTTTAACCACATTTAAGTGCCCGACAAGGATATTTAGATCTTGTAACGTCTCTGAATTTTTCAACCGGCCCCGCAACAACCCATCATCTGGAGCAATATCCAACCCTTCCTCCTCAACTACCACTAGTTCAGACATGGAAGAGGTCAAAACAGGGCCAGAGACCAACATTGGCTTGGCTGGAGAGCTCTTCGGCAGTGGAGACACAGACTCACTAGTGTGATATGGCTTCAGGAGGTTTACATGACACAACCTTGTAGATTTTCTACGGCCAGGAGTTTCAATCAAATAGTTTAGATCAGAGACTTGACGCACCACAGAGAAAGGACCACTGTACTTAGCTTGAAAAGGGGAATCTACCAGAGGCAGAAGAGTAAGTACACGGTCACCTGGGTTAAACTGGCGAGCCTCAGCCCGTTGGTCATATCGTTGCTTCATCTTGCCCTGTGACTTCTGCAGCTTTTGCTTAGCCAGCTCACCTGCCCTGTACAGTTTCAATCTGAAACCACTAACATAATCCTTAAGATTTGGAGGTGGATCCTCTGGCAAACAACCATCTTGCAAAACTGCAAGTGGGCCACGCACTTTATGGCCAAACACCAGTTCATTCGGGCTGAATCCAGTACTTTCCTGGATAACTTCGCGAGCTGCTAACAGCAACCAGGGCAGCCCACCCCCCCAGTCACCCGACAGTTCTGTACAATAAGCTCGCAACAGTGATTTCAACGTTTGGTGGAAACGTTCAAGCGCACCCTGACTTTGCGCATGGTAGGCTGTTGATTTGTTATGCTTGATGTGTAATTGTTTAAGCACCTGAGCAAACAGATGGGATGTGAAGTTAGAACCTTGGTCAGACTGTATGACTTTAGGGATGCCAAATACTGAAATGAACTGAGTCAACGCTCCAACCACGGCTTTGGCTGTAATGCTGCGAAGTGGGTAAGCAGCAGGATACCTGGTAACCTGACACATTACAGTCAGCAAATATGTGTGTCCAGATTTGGACCGAGGTAGGGGCCCCACACAATCAATAATCAAATGCTCAAATGGCTGTCCAATGGCGGGGATTGGCTGTAGAGGAGCAGGTTTAACAACCTGATTTGGCTTGCCAGTGATCTGACAGGTATGACACGTCTTAACGAAAAGAGCAACATCTCTCTTTAAGCGTGGCCAGAAGAAATGCTGCAATATACGGTGGTAAGTTTTACGGACGCCAAGATGACCTGCCACGTCACCATGTGACGTCTGGAGCACTTTATTGCGACAGTTTGTAGGGACAACAACTTGGAAGATTGGCTCTCCTACAGATGCATCACCATGTGACAGCCACTTCCGAACCAATAGCCCATTTAGGAGGAAATAGCACTGGGCAGTATCCCTCACCTCTGATGCTGGCACAACTTGGTCAAACAGCTCCATTAAAGAGGAATCAGCCTTCTGTTCTGCCACTAGCTCAGCCTGAGAACCCGCTAACTGGTCAACCAGCAAAGAATCTGGCAACTCCAACCACTCTGGCTCCACCATCCTCTGAGCATCACGACTGGCAGCACGAGTGACGGCACAGGCTGGGAAAATGTCACCCAAGTGCAGTGGTGTCACAGAGGGCTCTACTACAGTGGGGAATGTAGGGGGCTGCACTACATTAGGCTGACCATCGGCCCACACCTTGTCACCAGCCAAATCATTCCCCAAAATCATATGCAAACCCCCAATAGGTAACTGGGGACGAACACCCACTGACACCTCCCCCTGAACAAGACCACAATTTAGAACCAACCGATGCAATGGGACCGAGAATGGAACCATACCCATCCCCAGTGTGATTACACATCCACCAGTATCAGTCCTGGATGAAAATGGTAACACAGACTCAAGAATGAAAGAATCTAGTGCTCCAGTATCTCTTAGGATTTTAATGGGAACCTGCACCCCACCTCCTACCAAAGAGACCCACCCATCCGAAATGAAAGCAGAGTAGTCATCCTGAGGAGCTACCGGCTTAGTACAAGCCTGCACTTGACCTAACGCCCTGCTCTCAGATGTTATAACTGGAGCAGCCATAACAGCAGGTTTCACCCGACCAGAGGACCTCCTGGCTTTCAGCACTGGACACTCCTTTTTCCAGTGCCCCCTTGCCTGACAGTACCTACAGGTGTCAGAATTTACTACTGAACTCCGCCCACCCTGAGTAAACTTTTGCCGATCTGCCTCGTTAGCTGTTTTTATCTTTACTGGCCTAGAATAAGTGTCATTTCTATGACCAGCTGCTCCCGTTGTGTCCCAGAAACTTCTGTGTGTTAGAACATACTCATCAGCCAAGACTGCAGCATCTCTCGGGGTTTTTACCTTATGTTCAGTAATGTAGGTAGCCACCCGCTCAGGTACAGAGTTCTTAAGTTGTTCCAGTACCACCAGGTTGCAGAGATCATCAAATGCAACAACTTCAGATGCTGCACACCAGCGGTTAAACTGGGAAGTCAAATCACGGGCCAATTCAGTGTAGGTCTGATTATCCCGCCTCTTCCCAGATCTGAAACGCTGGCGATATGCCTCTGGCACAAGTTCATAAGCTTTTAACACTGCTGCCTTCACTGTGTCATAAACCTTACTTTCTGATACACCTAAAGCAGAGTAAGCCTCCTGGGCCTTTCCAGTCAGAACACACTGTAACAGCATCGTTCTGTCTGCGTCTGGCCAGTCTCGAGCATCTGCTATCCTCTCAAACAGAGAAAAAAATGAATCTGGATCAGACTCACTAAACCTGGGAAGCAGGCGGAGATTATTAACCAGGTCACACTGGGAAGACTTGCCCCCTGAGGCCTCAAAACTATCCACTCTCCCCATATCTGAAAGTTTACCCTCTCTTACCAGCTGTAGTTGATGCTGTTGCATTTCCAACTTGGCACACTCAGTTTTATGCTTTATAGTTTCCAACTCTACTTCCTTTTCACATTTCAACCTCTCCAACTCTAACTGCTGTTTTAACTGCAACTGCAGCAACTCCTTCTGTTGTTCAAATGTTAGAGCTCCAGGATTAGGCACTACACTGGTCACTGGACTGCTTACAGACTGCCTGCACAAAACTCCAGCCTCAAACAGACCATCCCTTAAGCAGGTCTTCACACTCTCCTTTAACTTTATATCTGAAATGTCAACTTCATAGTGCTCTGCTATCCTAAGAAGTTGATCTTTAGTGCACTGGTCCAGCAAAGCCTGTGAAGGATCCTGGATGAAACTCTCCACAAGGGAAGCCATCCTCAAAAACAATCAGCCTAACAAGTTACAAACCTTGACTGAGACACGCAGAAAACCCAAACCTGAGGTAACAGGTGAACAGGAGCCTCCCCCCTTTACTGATATTAACTACAACCATTAAAACTAGCTAACTAACTTATCCTAGTCTTCGTGCAGTTAATGGTGGGGGGTACTTATGCACGCGAAACCAGTGGTGAGAAGAAGGCCACCAGAGGACTGGCAACCCTCTCCCAACCCTAGAGGTGCTCCCGAGCTAATAGCTCTACCCACCTTCGCCGCCACCTAAAGTGATCACCACGAGTCCCCTAAAGGAACCCGCTACCAAACCTAACAGGGGGTAGAAACTCCTGCTCCAACAGATACCAACATACCCCAGATAGGGCTAAACGCAAAGCCCCAGTCAAATCCAATCACCTTCACCACAAACAGAAATGGACCAAATACCTCTCCTTAATTTCCTACAAGAAATAACCAGCACTGACAACAACCTGACATTTCCCCTCCCAGAACAGTTGATGACTAACCAACGCACAGTCAGCTATGTCCAACAACAAGTAGTGTACACTCCAACAAAGCAAACCAAAAACCATTGTCTGCAAGAGGAGGAAGCACACACCAACCTAAACCGGGCCAATTTACCAGTACAGACCAAATTTAAGCTATTTTAATCCTAATACTGTATCCCGGACGAGCCCCCACTTGTCACAAACTGGCTCAACATATGTGACAAGGAGGGGAGACGAGTCAGGATTGAAAGTGCTAAATGAAAAGGTTTTATTATAACTTGAACAATTATATGTACAAAAAGCATGAGGTGTGGAGAGTAGTGGCATCAGTGGTGAATGTAGTGTATGGATGAGTGAGATGTGTGTGCTCCTGTTGAGTGTACAAGGAAGACGCCAAAAAGAACCAAGAACCAAGAACCTGTAGCGGCGTGGAGCCTAGGAGAGAGAGAGAGACAATGAGACCAGGCTGGCTTATATCACCTTGGGTAGAGGCCTAGCCAGGTGTGAGCACCTTGCCCTAACGACCCTCCCTTTCTGCCAACTCCTGCAGGAAGTAATCAACTGCATGATGCTAGCAGAAAGGGAGGGGTCGTCACATGTTTAATGGAGAGAGAGAGAGAGAGAGATACAGACAAGCAGACAGACAGACAGACAGGCAGAGAATTTAAAGGAAGTTTTACTGTTCTACTAGTTTTGTTTCATTTAAAATCGTTATAATTGAAATGAAAGGTAGGTCTTAAGTTGAGCTACATGACAGTCTGGTGAGGTATATTGTGGTATATTATTAGTGTAATGCTGCTTATGCTTCAACTCTGTCAGAGTGTTTTGTCTGTTTTTGCCTGTTATTCATTTATTTATTCAATTTGATAATTTGAGTTAGTTTGTTAACAAAAATAAATATATGAGTTGAAAACATCATACTGTGTTTTTTATTTATTATTATTGTTTTTAAATTCATAAATAATTTGGGCGATTGGTGCCCTTCTCTGGGGTTTGAGCATAATACCAAAATGTCTGTGCACGTGCCTGCTGTCAATCACTCATTTCCCTGTCCGTTGCTAGCCAATGGCTTTGAGGCTGAACAGACCAACACGCCCCTGCTAGCGGTTAGCTGTAATGCTAAGGATACGTTTTTCAAAGAGCTCCAGGACGCTCACTCGTTCCAGCACAACGTTCCCGTCAACGTCCTGCGCATCTATAACACAATGGTCCCGGTTTGGGAGTTTTAAACTGCGTTTTCTTATATGTGAGTGCCGGCCTATGGTGGCAGCGAGGGAAGCGTCCATAGTAACAACCATAACAACAAAATGAATCAATTAAAAGTAAACTAACAACAAAATATCAGACAAACCGTCTGACAGAAGATTATGTCGAATTCATACAGATTTTTAGTGGATTACTTTTAGTAATATTTCAGAGAAATTTTGATGAGACCAGCTTGAACACTGGTACCAGTTCCTCTCTAAACTCAATGTAAATTCTCCTATTATCCCATCTGTACCTGGACTTTTGTTCCTTCCTAACCCACTGTCTCTATTCCTTTCGCCCCTATCTCTCTTTCGCACATCCCCCTATCATCATCACTCATCCTAGCTTTCACCTTATCCATAACCCGGCTGCTACTCTTTTCATCGATCCCTTCTTTCCTGAATAAATCCCTATACAATCCTTGTACCCTTTCGATACCCCCACAAAATCTGTGATCTTCTCTCCATCCTTCCCCTCCACTAGTTCTAAATAATGAATATTCTGCTTTATTCTTTCTAATCTTAAAAAAACCCTGTTCATATCTCGCCCTGGTTCTAACTATCGCTCCCTCACACTTTTTCTGTTCCATTTCCTTCAAATTGTCTTTAATCCTGATCTACTCCTCTAGATCATAGCTTGCTTCCCAATCTGACCCTTTTTATTTCTCTAGCTAGCTCTTCCTTTAACCTCCTCTCCCTTTCTCTCTCTATTTCTACCTCTGCTATAATTCCTACTCAGCTCGTTTATTTGTCCTTTCAGACTCTCCCACCTCCTCCTACCCATGTCTTCCTCATACATACTGTCATTCTTTCTCCCCATCATACTTTCTCTGCCTTTCTTTTTATATTTTCACCTTTCAGCAGCTCACCCTTCAAGCTCGCTTTGCTGCTTTCCTCCCTCCGTTTCTCTTTTCCTGAGTGTCTCCTCCTCCTCTTCCATCGTGCTCCCCTGCTCTCCGTCCTGTTCCTCCTCGTCCTCCTCCAGCTGCTCCTCGTCCCCGCTTTGCTGCTCGTCTCTCTCCTCCATCTCTATCTTTTATCATTGACGCCGGCCTCACTCCCCACTCTGCCAGCTGTAAAATGATTGTGATGTCCTCCATGTACCCTGGCAGGTTTATGAACGACACCACCATATCAATGTTTGTTATGTCTCTGGCGAGTATATATCAGCGCTCCTTTAACTCGCGCTCCGTCCATTACTTTCTCCTTCCCCCTTTTCTTTGTCTTTCAATTTAATTTTCAAAAGTCTTCTCTACTCTCACTCTGCAACCCACCACGTATCTACATTGTTTCTTCGCCTCCTTTAATACATCCATCTTTGTCACGTTCTCTGGTCCCTCCACCTCCACTTCCACCGTCAGCTCTTTGTTGTACTGCGCTGTTCTCTTTCCTCTGTGCCTCGTTTCACCAGCGGTGGACTTGTTTGGTCCGTGTGGCCTCTCACTGGCATTTTCCTGTCTGTTTTCTTTCTCTTGTTGTCCGTCCTTCACTTCATCTTCTCCTCTTGCTCTGTCCCTGATTGTTTTACGGCTGTCTGCTCCTTCCCGTTTGTTGCCGTGCTGTCCGTCTTTTAAGAAAAAAAATCGAAATTTCCCCCAAACAGCAAAAGCTGTCAGGGGACTGCTAAAAATAATATACTCTATTTTTCTATTAAACGAAAAACGGACAATACATTGACGTAGAAACTTATTTTACCTGTGAAATAGACACTTAAGTTTGGCTTCTTTCACTGCTCTTGCCATCTCACTCTGACGACCTCAATGGGCGTGTTCAGAGTGGTGTGTCTGTGAGCGAATGATTCCACCCACAATACCTACATGTAAATAAATCAGGGGAAATGTTCGGAAAAATTAAGGTGCGATGTTATCATAATATTGTGTGACAAACCTGGAGTTGTCCTGCCGTGGTGTTGTGCTTGTGTGTGTTTCAGGTTCCTGTAGGCGGAGTCAGACCTTAGTAATCAGCAGTGATATGGCACACCTGTTGCTGACCAGTATTTAAGAGGGCTGCACATTGGGCTCTCCCCTTCACCAGATCTACCACCACATCCCAGCTTTATTATTTTACTCTAGATACTTCTACCCTATTCTTCTTATGTGTAAATCCAACCGGACGTTAGCGTTGTGCCTGTTTGGAAGTGTACCTCGCGACAGTGGCGGAGGCAAGAACGGAGCGGGTGAGTGGAAACGCTGTGACCCACGGAGGTGACAGCGGAAGAGGCACGGAGTTAACGCAGAGCAAGAGCTGCTCAAACAATGAGAGGGAGCTAACCGTAATGGTAGACAGTGGCGGTTTTGGACACGGGCGAACCGGGCAGCTGCCCGGGGCGGCTCCTTGTCAGGTCACGTGGGGGGCGGCACGGGCATTTAAAAAAAAAAAAGTAATCTGACCTGCGAAGCGGTTTTCTATTATCTATCATATCACTGTGTGGGGAATTGGCAAATTGGCGCTCCCTGCAACTGCATCGCCTCTGCTTGATACTGTGTGGGGAAGGGGAGGGGGTGCGGGGGACAGTTAATCTCTGGGACTCCCAAATGGAACGGACAAGGGGGGGGGTCCACTGTATAGAGCAGTGGTTATCAAACTGTGTGGCGCGCCCAATGTTTTAACGTCCGCATCTATTTAAAGGCTGAGCAGTAAAAAAATCGCTCTTTCGCGGTAGACAGGGGTGTGCAACCCGCGGCTCTGAAGAGCCGCCCCTCTGCAGTGGCTTCCTGAACAGTGTTGTGTGTGTCACACACAACACACACAGGCGTCGGGGCTTTGTGCCATTCAGTGTTTCTTGTTGCACACATAAGCCAAGGTGTAACAAGTGGGGGCTCGTCCGGTATCCGGATCCAGGTTTGTTTCTCACTCTTTTCTGTCCTGAGAAAGTAATAGGCCTCTAGTAGGTTAAGTTTCCCCTGGAATAGTGTACTGGTTGCCCAGGGTGTGTGATAACTTTAGAGTGTGAATGTAGTGCTTTGAGCTTACATGGGTGGGACTAATTACATTAATTATTAGGCACTAATTAGAGGGATTTACCTTTGGAGTTACCTTTCCTGGTAGGAATAAGAAACAGCATCTCTCTCTGGGGGTCTGTTGGTTTGTTATTTTTGTTTGTTATTTTTGTGCATAAACATGATTTGACTTTGTGTCTTGGGTACACGTCCATGTCCGTCTGGTGAGTAACAGCAAAGCTGGGGCTTTACCTGGTCATTGGTTTTGTGTTTAAAACACCTGTCATGAAATGCATGAAGACTAGGGTCTAGAGAAGGTAGTTAGCATTGGTTAGGCAGATAGTCAGGGGAAAGGTATTCCAAAGGTGATGATAGATATATATATATATATATATATATATATGGGTTGGTTCTTTTGAAAAGATGGCTACCATGGAGGATTTTGTGCAGTTTCCAAGTGTGGAGGTGCTAGGAAAAGGTACCAGGGAGCTGTTGCTAAAAATTGCAGAGCATTGTGAAATAGAGCTTCCTAAAACGGTTCGCAAGGAAGTAATGCACTCCACTTTAAAAGCCCAGTTAGGACAGGTTGGTGTTTTGCCAGTGTTTCCCCCTTCTGTTAGTTCCAGAGATGAGGTTGTTGCTGAAGAGGAAGTAGCTGCTAGATCAAGGTTAAAGGGCAAGTTTTTTCCTTTCTGACTTTGATGACATAACATTTGAACAGAAGAAACAGGAAAGTGAAGCATGTGCCCATGAAGAGTGAGTTCAAGCAAGGGAGCAAGAATGGGAGTTTGAACGATTAAAGGTAACTACTAGGCTGCGTGAGGTTGAACTGGAGCTGATTAAAGAGCTTAAGTTGTCTCCAGTTTCGCCAGCATTTTCCACAGATACTTTTGATGTAGATTATAATTTAAGATAACTACAAAAATTGTGAGAAGGCTGTGGATAATTTCTTTTGTCTTTTTGAGCGGTTAAGTCAAGACGGCCAGTGGACTGATGTAGAGACGACGTTGCTTTTACAGTGTGTGCTCACAGGTAGGGCATCGTTTTTTGTTGTCTTGTGCTTTAGTTAAGGTACAGGTGTCCATGGGAGACCAGCCATCATTACCGGTTCCAGGAGTGGTGATCATCCTAGGGAGTGATCTGTCTGGAAACAAAGTATGGCCTGATCTACTGCCTTCTCTGGTAGGTTGTTCTACCCCAGTGATGAGGGGACCTGTTGACCCAGAGGTATTTCCAGCATGTGCAGTAACCCGAGCACAGACTGATAAAGAGAACAAAAAGTTATTTCTGAATATGTTGTGTCGCTGCCTATTGTTCCTTTGTCTGTCTCTCGTAGTGATTTGATTAACTAGCAGCAAGACGATCCTTCTCTATCAGAGCTTCTCTCTCAGCCTCGCCCATCCAGTGAAATGTCCAGTTCAGCCCACGGGTATTTCCTACAAGAGGGGGTGTTGGTAAAAAATGGGTGCTTCAAGGTCAAGGGGTTTCTGGTAAGGAAATATTTCAAATTGTAATACCTAGCCCTCTAAGAGCAGGTGTGTTGCAAACTTGAAATGAGGTAAGACGTACAAACAAGTGTTTTGGTATTTTTATTGGCCTCAGTTAAAAAGCGATATTTCAGTGTACATCAAAACATGTCACGCTTGCCAGTTAACAGGTAAACCAAACCAAACTAGCAAGCTTGTTCCGCTGTCACCTAATCCTGCAGTATCCTCCCCATTTGAGCGCTTGCTGATAGACTGTGTAGGCCCTTTTTTCAAAGTCTAAGAATGGGAGTTTGTACCTGCTGACGGTGATGTGTCAATCCACTCGATACCCTGCTGCCTATCCTTTGCGAAACATTACAGCAAAATCTGTGAGGAAGGCGTTGCGTCAGTTTGTGTCGTAGGCGATCAGAGACTTGTATCTTAAGTCCAGGTGATCAGGTACTAGCTCTGTTGCCTGTGGTTACCTCTTTTTGTGTGGCAAGTGTCAGACCAGAATTATGTCATCTCCACCCTACATAGGAAAAGGTTCACCCAGCTTTGCCATACTAAACTTTTGAAACCTTATTTTTTCTCGCACTTCCACAGGAGCAGTGGTGAAACTGGTGGCGGTGGCAGTTCATTTTGAAATAGTAGACTTTTCCCCAATCTAGGGGCATGAGAAAGCTGATGAAATTGATGTCACCGGCTGAATGACAAGTCCGTTGGAAAAATTCAGAGACTGTCAGCAAATAGAAGTAAGGTGCCTTGCTCAGGGGCACTAGACAGGGTAGGGAGACTCTTGGATTTTTGGATGGATCAATCAAGGTTTCGTCTTTCGTTGTCTCTCCGTGGAGTCGAACCAGAGACCTTCTCTAGTCCAAGTTTCCGCCACTAGACCACCGCCTCTCCTCACCTATAAGGATCAGTCACCCCATTCGTGATGTGTCGTTCGTGAAAAATTTGTTCATTTTGAACGAATCCCTACAAGGACTCGGGAGCAACGAGTCCTCTGAAAGAGAGATTCGTTCATTTTCTCGAGGCCACGCATCAGGACTGATGCATAGGCTCAGTCAAGGAAACAGAAATGATTCTTTCATTTCCCGACTGGGTTTTCAGGTACAATCTTAGGATCCTCAGATCAAATTCACTTATCCTGGGAATGTCAGCTGACGTGTTGAGATTCCCCAAATAAGTGAATTTGAGTTCAACACATTTGTAAATGTATTAAATGGATAAGACCCCAGCTGCAGGGGAGGGAGAGAGACACATCATGAGAACGGAGCCAGGAATAGAGGGGTGAATTTTATTATATACAGGGGTTGCCTGCCAGTTCCAGGGTTTCAGCCCCTCTTCCCAGGCCGATTTTAGTGCACTTTTCTGGGCATGAAGTGGGAGTCAACCCACTGTGGATTTTTCATCACAAGTGATGAAATTCTAGAATTAATGTTTAAAAATAGAAAAAAGCATCTGAGGTCACGAGTCTGGGTCACTCACATCTTCCCAGAAAGTTAACTTACCGAAATTAATGTTATTTTTTCATTTAAAAGAAAATCCCTCTTCAGCATATGGCGAACAGTGTATGCAAATGTACAAAATTAATTATAAATGTCGACATTATTTACACTGTTTTGTATTGTACAATAATGGAAAACATTTTTTTTCTTAAAATAAATACGTAAAGACGTATATACAGTTGGAACACTGTTTTTATTCTTGAAAATTAAATAAATAAGCAGGACAGTGACATGAACACTCAGGTGTCTGCAACAATGCCCCCCTGCCAGCCAGGCCCCCATACTGAATGCTTAAAATGAGTTGAAATATTATGAGAAGATGAAGAGTACAGCAAATTATTTGTATTAGCATCAAAACACTTTACTGTAATTGTGTTTTAAAAGTACAGAGACAATATTTGCTAGTCGTCGAGCCATTCAAAACTTGCACCCTCTCTGTTAAAAGAGTTCTTGTTGACTCCATAGTCAAACATAACTTCCCTATCCACCAGTAAAGTCGTGTTTGCGAGGAAAAGGATGATATCCTTTTCTTCTCCATCCATGTCAACGGCAAAATGCATGGGCCTTATGTTGGATTTTCTTTTGGAGTGATCAGCCTGCCAACCGTCTGCATCCCAGGGTGGCAATGACAAGTCTCTGAGTGGGCATCAATGCACATTGCCTGTCCTTTGCTGTTCCAGAAAAAGAAGATATAGCCAGTCTCCTTTTCATTGGTGATTTTGTGAATTTCCTCGCCCTTCTTTCTGCTAACAACAGTTCCATGGTAGTCGCAGACAACCTCACCATCCTTAAATGTGCGTGTCGTAACGATCCCTCTGCCCCTTTCGTTGAAATCCTGAATGTAAAGTCCTTTCCACTGCTGTGTTTTCACCATTGTCTAAATCTGTTTGCGGTCCATGATACGGTCAACAGATCCAGATGGAGCACAGTTGTCGATAACTACACTGCCTATGTTGGCAGTCATCCCCTTCCATCCCTGCTTTCGTACCCATGCGTCGACTCGGTCTTTTGCTGGCATACGCCGACTGAATTGTTCTGTCAAAATAAATAACAAGTTTTGTTAGTCATGAATACAATAATAGAAATCTTTGATTTGTGCAATCGGTCTTACTTGAAAGTAATGTTAAATATAAATAAATAATAATACATACTAAAAAATTAAATAATAAGTACTCACCACGGGTATGGTTTACACGCTTTTCAAATTGAATCTTCCGCCAGTGTGTGTAAAGCTTCTGCTCCCAGTCTTGAGAGACATTCCTGCGCTCTTTCACTTGTGGCTGTTTCCCACTCAGTGTAACAGGGTGTTTTTTCAGGAGTTGATTTAGTGCCTCATGGAACCTGACCTTTTCATTTTCCCCTGGAAGCTTGTGCAAATGTATCACTGGCTGTTTCAATGAAAGGTCAGCACAATGGTCACCATGGTTGGAAGACTCATCAGACAGATGAATAGGCCCTTCTCCAAACGGCTCATGACGGTTGCCTTCTCTGGAAGGCCTGGCACTACATAAAAATGAAAAATAGTGAGATTAGAAGAAAAACAACTGCGTTCGATATAGATAATGGTGTGCTTGACTATGTAGGCATTGTCTTGACAAATATAAAATATGCTCACCTTGACGCCTCAACCATCTTGGCCAATATATCAGCGCCCTCCACAACTGGCCCCCGATTTTTCGATCGATAGTGTTTTGCAGCTGTGTTGACAGAATGGACCAGGTAGCCAGCCACCAATGCCTTCTTTGGCTCATCCGAGCGGTTAGCTTCCGTCTCAAATGTTCTCCGCACAGTCTGGCTGTTCACATGGGGGAGGTTGTGCTTTTCATGCAGGCGGTCCAGGTCAGCGGTTGGGTTGTTGATTTTCTTCCCCGTTGAGGAGACAAAGAAAAATTCATCACCATCCTTGTCATTCCATTCATCCTGCTTGCGTTTCCCTTTGGCAGCAAGTTGTTGTGGTCGCACTCTTGTGTAGTACTTTTCAAACCACTCCTCCTCCTGCTTCGACAGGGCAATTCCAACCACAAAATGTGCTGCATATATGATTGTATGTTCCGCTTCTTGTTTCCGCCCAAGCCATTCGGCGAGTTAGTAAATGTAATGGCTAAACTGTCAAGGGAAATCTATCAATAGAGGACAGTAACACTCACCTTCATGTTCTCCACCACACATGGCCTTTGACAGTGCTTCAGTATGACGATTGCCTCCAGATAGTACAGCACAAATGTGCACTGAGAAGCCGCCAGGGGGAGGGGGGGTAGAGCAGTCACCAAGTTGATGCATGATGTTCAAAAATCCTTCCTCAGCTTTCTCAAAAATGGCCCAGCAGTCACGAGGACTAAGAACATCTTTATCCATGAACATGGCATGCCTCTTTGATACAATCTCTTTGCTCACTTGCTTAGAAAGCATACTCTGCACAGAGCCAATGTAATCCACATAATCAACGCAGCCATTGCAGAGCGCCTTGTCATCCTGTCTCAGATTGGTCAATGCAGTGTTGTAATCCAAGAATCTGTAAGGAGGAAGGAGATGGATTTAAGTTAAGTTATGTACATGCAATAACAAGTTTTTATGTGTATAGTGTAAATTGTTGACATAGTAATAAAACAAAAGTACCAACCTTTTCAAGCACTTTAGGTAATTGACTGAAGTCTGTGCCCTGTAGTTTGCCTCCGACTGTTTTCTTGTGTAGCTTAAGAGCTTCTCTCTGTCCCTGACAAACTTCAAGGATGGTTCGACAGGGTTGGCATAATAAAGGTACCGAGAAACAGTCAACCTCCTGTTTGTACTTCGTATTTTCCAAATTGACCCGTAGGTGTTCGGCAAAGCCCTGAAGCAGTGGATGATCTATAGAATGCTTTTCCAGAATCCCCATTTCGTTCGCTTTCTTCAATGAGGTTCTGGCCTTGTAAGCTGTTTCCCGGTTACATTGAAACAATTCACCGCTGCTAGCAGATTCCACGTCAGATGACCCTGCCTCTCCGGATGGCTCACCAGTTTCTGCGACAAACCTTGGATTCCCTTGGGGCAAAGGTGTAGGCTCTCCGGTCACAAACAAGTGATGACTTTTCAGCTCCACAATCAGTCTTTCGAGTGGATTTGAAGATGAGATAATGCGTCTAAGAACTTTATAGCTAAAAGCCCGTCTAGTCTTCTCGAGGTCCAACACATCACTCTTGGCCTTTTCAACCACCTCTTCTCTGTCTGATTCTTCTGATTCCTTCATACATGATCTGCGCAGGTGACAGCTTAGGGATTCTTGGGTCTTCATACAAACTGGACAGAGGAGGCAGTGTCTGCTTGATTTCCTGGAAAAAGAAAATAAATACATTAATCCATATGTCATTACAACAAAAGTTGTACAATGGTTACACATGGTAATACATCAGTGGTGTATAAAGTACTTGAATGCCATACTTGAGTGAAAGTACAGATATCGTACCTGAAAGTGACTCCGGTAAAAGTAAAAGTCACCCGTAGGAAAATGACTTGAGTAAAAGTCTTAAAGTAGCTCATATTAAATGTACTTAAGTATCAAAAGTAAAAGTACAAGTACCAAAATTTAAAATGCAAAGTGTTTTTTATAGTGGGCCTATACAGACACAAAACAAAATTGCTCTCCTCAGGATTTATTTCAACTGACTGAAAAATTATAACAAAAAAATACATATACTCTTTTGAACCCCCAGATGCTGAGGTTCAAATAGTAATGGACTAGTGCATCTGAGCTTCTAGGGACAACAAAGAACGAACATAGTAAGCAACAAGTGTCCCTTGTGTCTGCCTAAGACCACTTATAGACCACAGTATAACCGCTAAACAATTCTGTAAATATCACTAAACATGGACCTTTCGTTTTCTAATCAGTAGCAGGAGTGATACACAATACCCCTTGTGATAAGTCAGCAAAAGGAAACAAGTTCTAGGCACAAAAAATAGGATAGTTTTCCTCTTTGGTTAACAACCTGCACAGTGCTAGGAAAAAAAAATCACTGGACACGTCCAGTTTTGAGAATAGATAAGTAGAGAGTACAGAAATTTGTGTTCAGGAAAATAAATACTCAAGTAAAGTACAGATATGTGAAAAATCTACTTAAGTAATTTACCTCCCACCACTTTAATACATGCTATTAAGGAAAACTTTAAATATTTCTTACCCTGGAGCCATTTGTCAAACTGAGATAGGTCAGTGAAGATGAAGCAATAACAATTGGTTTTGTTTGTATCCAGCAGTTGAGGGATGATTCTCCAGTCCAGCAGTTGAGGAAAGGTTCTCCAGAGTGAACTACAGCTGGAAAGCCCAATACTTATACACAGATGAGACAGGGAATGTTGATGGGTGGAGCTACAACAAAATACTGGGTGCAAACAAAGGTGGCCTGCTATTCATATCAAATAAAAGTGATAATTCTTAAGAGAATCCTCAAACAAAGGGTGCATGGTATTCCCTTAAAATAAACACCTTTTTTTGAGAATCTTCTGAATACAAACAAACAAATGTCATAGATTCCAGCTGTAATTCACTCTCGAGAACCTCCCCTCAACTGCTGGATACAAACAAAACCAATTGTTATTGCTTCATCTTCACTGACCTATCTCAGTTTGACAAATGGCTCCATGGTAAGGAAATTTTAATGTTTTCCTGTTTTCCTAACCCTAACCCACATGTTTGGAATTATTTATAGCCTGTAGAGTTAAACTAAAAAAAGTTAATCATGCTTTTTCTTTTCTTTTACAAGAAAGCTCCAAACAGGCACTATTTGCTATGTCCTGCTTGTTCCAAAACACAAGATATCCTGTCTGTCCATTTGACGAGGGTATGCATGAAAGATGGCTCGAGGGAAGATATACAAGCAATTGTTGAAAATGCCAAGAAAGAAGCAAGCGAGATCCTTAAGGAAGGCAGAATTTTCAATTATTCAGACCTAACTGAAATCATGTCAAATGAAGATTCCAATCCAAAGGTAAGTGGCTTACAGAACGTTATCTTGCTCCTTTTTTTTTTGATACGAATTTTTATATACTGATATTTTCAAATATCTTGTTTTCTTATTGACAGACTGGTTGAGGAGCTGAAAAATCGCCACATGGTTATACGTGGCACTATCCAATACAGATGCTGAAGCTGGACCATCCACTAGAACGACTTCTAACAATGAAGGGGGTGACATGGCTGACGAGGCCCCTGTTGGCACTCGAACAAGAAAGTTTGCTCAAAAAAGCACGCAAGAAATGTATGAGAAAGGCCTTTACCACAGACATCCTCTGAGCCACCCACTTCTCAAAGATTTTGCCATGCACCTGAAAAAAGACAAAAAGATTCGAAATTACAAACAGGAGGTAAGGACCAATAAATGTTTAACACTTTTTCTGAGAAACCTTTATACGCATTTATATGAAGCAAAACAGTCATTGCTAGAAGGTCACTGAACATGTCTTTTATTTTCAGGTTGAAAATGTCTCTCGGTATCTATAAAAACGTTCCTCACTAAATCCTCTGCTACACTGAAGAAGAGAACACAGATAAATTACCTCAAGAGCTTGAAAAGATTCCTGAAATTCCACACGGACACAACCAACCTGATAAATACGGATAAGCAGCTCCATGAAGAGGCCAAATGTTTCACTCAGCTCCTCAGCCAGATGATGCCGATACTGGGCAAGAAAGCAAGGAAGGAGATCCTCAACCAAAGGTTTGTTTCATTGTACCCATATAAATGGTCAATACCTGGTAATCTTTTCTCTGCCTGCTGAAATGTGATTTGTCATCACATTTGATACTGGTGCAATTAACTGAGTTTCACTTCTATATTTCAATTCATATGTCTCATATCACACTCTTTTTTTTCTCATAGGTATGAGTGGATGCTGAACGAAAATCAGTTGTCAACTCAAGACTGTCATGCTGTATTGGTGGAGGCCAAGGATAGATTCTTGGCATGTTTGGATGCACTGTCTGAAGAGGATCCTGCCACATTGGATTCGAGCGATAACCAGATTGTGTTGTACTACCTTGAGGCTGTTGTGGTTCTAGGACACATGCAACGGCCGAGTGTGGTGGAAAACATGACTGTGAGTGAGTGGTTATCAAGGTTCAAAGAACTTTCACCGGAGAAGGGTCATCCACGTTGGGTGATTACGGTAAAGGAGCACAAGACTGCAGCAACACAACTGGCCTCGTTTGCGCTTTCACAGGAGCAGGAGCAAGTAAGTTCACGACAATTCCTACCTGAACCTGTTAGAGATAATTTCTGTTACAGCTGAAAGTAACATAATTAATGTCTTTTTCTCCCATCAATGTCCTTTCTTTTGTCCAACAGTGGTTTGATATCTACTACAGACGGTCACGGCCAGTCTTCCAGAGAGCCGGCAGGAAACGCAAGAGGGGTGAGGACATTGAGGACGTCGAGGATCCAAAAGATTTTTTTCTTCCTTTCCACCACAGGGAAGGGGGTTCACCGGACCACCAATGACATTGCACGGTTGCAAAAAAAGTTCAATGTCCCGGCAGTGAGCAGCAAGGTGGTACGCAGAGTCTTTGAGACGAGCACCAAGGATATGAGCGATTCTGCAAAAACATTGGTGGCGGGCTACCTTACCCATTCAAATGCGGTAGCAGAGCAGCATTACCGCTACCCCACACCTGGACAGCGTGTAAAGGGTATACACATTTTGAAAGGCATGGTTCCTTCGACAACGTCATCTTCAGGGGATGAAACCAGTGTTGGGACATGGTTTTTGTGCAAACCACAGGCCTCCTTTCAGTCAAACTTGTAACAAACATGCCGCATGTGCTGGAGTGGACTCAATCCCCCAAGATGCCACAGGTTCCATTGATCTTAGGAAGACAAGGAACTCAGTCTCCCAGAGGATGTAACAGGATGCTGCATGTCCTGGGGTCTGGGCAATGTCACACAAAGGTGTCAAGAACCACAAGGGTCAACTCCTATTGGTCACTCTGGTCCAAGACCTGTGAGGTCACCGGGGCCAATATAAGGAGAGGTCTCCCCAAGATCTTTCTCTTTCTACAATCCTTCGAAGGCCAGCAGGCTATCCAGCTTCTCTTCTCCTACATCGCCAAGGAGGGGGGGCCTGGCTGATCCAGCTTCCTTCCTCCTTATCCAACCCACAACCGGAGGTCAGAGGTGCAGCTCACAGCTCACCCTTCAAGGAAATCTCCTCGCCCTTCAAGCTCTACCAAACTCCTCGTAGCGACGCGATGTCCTGCAGGAAAACTTCAACCAGCATCTGAGCACACGGCTCGACAGAATCGCGAATGCAGAACTCTATGACCACAAAGCCAGGAGACGTCACAGAACTGCAAATTCTTTTCCTCTTTCCCTCAGACTGGTAACATAATCTGGGCTTAATAATTATACTACGCTAAGCAAGACTGTTTATTTGATCGGTGTGTGCTTATAAGTTTGATATATGCTCTGACGTTGTAGGCATAAGTTAAAGGAAGGTTAATAGTTAGGCTCGCCACAGGCTTTGTCCCTGACTATCATTATCTGATTAACATCCACACAGACATGCATAGCATCTCACCTAGTTAAGCCTTCCCCCTGTGCCGTGAGGCAACCTCAGAAGAAGGGGGGGGCTCTTATCTTAGGGAGCATTCTTTAAAGCATGCTAATTTACATTCACACACACACTGACACACCTCCTAGTTAGTTAGTTTGATTGTTTAGTAACTTGTGTTTTTATACTTTATTATGTTAATAATAAATGTTCTTCTTTCTCAAATGTTCTGTCATTAATATTGAATAAGTGAATCTTGCCAACCGTTACACTGCTAAGAACTCCATAACCTTCATTGTTCATTATATAATCTTTAATGGTCAAATATTGAGATTTCTAATTGAACTAGATCTAAATGAGACTGATCTTAATCAATAAATTGGCTATCTTTTCCCTTCTATGAAGGGTGGTGCCCCGCGAGAACTTTAACCAATTAAAGTTATGATTTAATATTAATATTTTAAATATTAATGTTTTACATTTATTTTGATAACCAAATTTATTGAGTGCCTAAAGGCACACCATTCTATGGTAACTCTTTTCAAGCACTATTGCACAACATCTGTATTTGAATTAAACAGTGCACTACCAAGACAATGCAGTATAGAGTTGTTCCACATTATCTTTGCTTTGATTGTTTGTAAGGTATGAAGACAAATCTGTACCTGGAGTCAGTGCATAGGTGATGACACTTAGTGTTCAGTCTTGTTGGAGTCCTGTTCTGTCTCCTCATGTTGGACATCCACTGGTGCAGGCTCAAAAACACACCGATATGTGATACACCGGTATAAAAAAATTCATTGTAAATAGACGAGAAATGTACAGTACACAGATCATGCTAAAATTGTAGTTGCCATGTAACAATCAAGTTGCTTGATATCTCAAAAGTTATTAAAGCATTTCTGTGTACCCTTTTGTCAATGCTCGAGTGTGGTCTCTCAAAATGTTGACTGCAGAGACTCGGAATCCAGTGTTGTGCAATAGTAGGAGTAGAATTGACGTTGGCTTATTATTAATCATGAAATATGATTATTAAATTAACAATTATTTATTAAAAATAATCAAAAATGATAAAGCTATTAATTAAGAACAGTAACACATTTAATTAGAAATGATACGGTTATCCATTAATAATAGTTAAAATAATTAATGAAAACAATACAATTATCAATTAAGAATAATACAAATCTGTAATCATTGCTTATTGTCGCGGGGCACCACCCTGGTTACAGGGACCAACAATTCAATCTTTAAATATCAGTCTCATAATGATAAATGTCAAATCAATAATCTCAATATTTAATATTAATAATTATTTAATTAACAGTGAAGGCTTCTAAGTTCGAGCACAGGCAATCATAATCCAGCTGCAATCACATACATATGCACAAATAATCACAGACTACAGATACTTTAATTACAAAAGCATTTATTAAAAAGGGGAAATAAAGTTATAATGTTCTTCAATGATCCATCATTTTAACAAGCTCCGATATTTCAAAGATAAACACAGCCGCAGCACTTATCACAATTCAGAAAATACATGTAAAACCGGCGGTCTACCTATGTATGTCTGTCTCGGTGTGTGTGTGTGCGTCTGTGTCAAAGGGTCTCTCTGTGTGTGTGTGTGTCTATGTGTGTGCATGTGAAATACAGTTAGTGTTATTTAATGATTCATCATTTTAACAAACTCCCATATTTCAAAGATAACAGCAGCAGCTTATCACAATTTAGAAAACACATGTATTCATCTATGTGTATCTGAGTGTGTGTATCTGTCCGTGTCTATCAATGTGTCTCTGTGTCTGTGTGAGTGTGTGTGTGAGTGTGAGTGTGTGTGAGAGAGAGATAGAGAAAAAGAAGAGAGAGAGAGAGAAAGAAGGGGCGTGGCGATGACGCAGTCACGTCACAACCAAGATGGCGGCCGATCATGATTCGTGGAACCAAGGCCTAAAAACTCTCAAAATGGCGAATTGACTACAAAACAAGATGGCGGAGCCGTTATGAATTTAGAGCCAGAATGGGAGGAGAGTGAGAGAGGAGGCGTGGCAATAATAGACTCAAAATGGTGGTTTAACTTGCGTTCTTCAAAATGGAGTCTATGTTAATGACACCATGTGGCCGGAGTTCACACTGGTGGTCGTCACATGAATTACACAAAGGGATTTTCAGACAAAGGGAATTCTTTGTCTCTACTTTGGCGTTCGGCCGCATGGCTTCCAGATGTGTCCAGCCTCTCTGAATATAGATTTAACTATGTTACCTGAACTGTATTCTAAATACAGATCGGATGTGTGTATAGGTCGGTTTAGAAGGAGAGAGAGAGAGAGAGAGAGAGAGAGAATACAAGGAGAGAGCAAAGCTCTCTAAAAGCACCGTCAGAGACAAGTTACATTTACTTTACCACTCAGCACCCAAGTGGCGTTGTGTGCTGAGGTTTGACCGGTAAAGTATCTTTAAAGTTGTTCAAACGGTCACAATGAGCTGGAGACGCTGCTCACGGCACTTAAAACTATGGCACAAGGCCGTAACCGGAAACCGGAAGTGGCGAATCGCCGCTAAAACACTGGAGACTCTGCGATACAAAACAAATACATTCAAGTATTAAAACAATACGCTACGTATTAGATTAACATCTGCCCAGACAATAAAGCCTCTTACTGTGACCTTCACGGTGTTGCATGCGCGTGTCGCGCGGATCTTTCGGAAGTCCAGTGAATAATCGTGGCCGCTCAAGCTCTGTTGCGCTGGTTCCTCTGTCGCAGCGGCGTCGGCTGGGCCGAATAGGAACGGATTCTGCTTGCTCCTCAACGGGATGAACGTCGTGCTTCTTCTTCAGGGGACGGCTGTGGAAGCCGTTTGTAGATCATTGGGAAAAGAAAGTAAAGTCCGTGGGGAAAGTGAAACAGTCTGAGATTGTTCCGCGTGCAATTTCCTGTTTGGTCTTTTCAAGTTAAAACAAAAATAGTCTCTTTTGAAAATAAAAACGTCGACTGAGTTAAAAGACAATGAAAGAAATGAAAGAAAATAACTCTGGTTGCCCCCTTTAGCAACTAAATCATCTGGAAAGACCCGGAGGGGTCTGTTGACGTCTTCAGAGCAGGGAAAAATGGCTGATAAACTAGAAGTTAAGGTTACCCCCTTTAGCAACTAAAACAGCTGGGAGGCCCCGAAGGGGCCTCGTGATGTCTTCAGAGCAGGGTAAAAATGGCAGCGATTATTGATGTCTCAGAGGTTTTATTCTACCTGAGAGGTTCTGCCTCCTTGAGGTGCTGGTCATGGAATGATGCTGGCTTTTAGCCAATTGAGTGTCAGAGGTCAAAGGAGAGTGGGAGGGGCCAGGAGCAGAGCAGGGGTTTCTGGGGAGACCCCAGGGATTAAGTTAACACCAGAAGATACAATCTCCATGCTGGATCTTAGAGGGAGACTTTAGCTGGCTTCATCTTGGCTCAAAGGCCACGCTTTTACGACCCATTGTGTGTGGATCCTACCACATGGTTAGTTCTGTAGGGACTCTTGCCCAACACCAGTTCTGTCTCTTCATGTTGATTACCCACAGGTCTAGCCTCTCAGGATCACCTAGAGGAAAACTAAACGAATAAAAAATATGTAAAAAACAATATCTGTCAGGTTACCATCTTCATACTTATGTATATGCAAAAAATACAATGTCAATAACTTCAGTCTTTTTAGATATCCCACTTCACATAATCCATCTGTTGCATTGCCTCTTTTTGTTATTAGGGCCTATTTGTTACACTTATATTTGAAGTTATTTCATATTCATATAGTTACTATTTCATGCAATATTCTAGTTTCTAACACACAAGTGAGATAAGTTTAATAGAGTTTGAAAGCGGACAATTATGGAACACAAACTTAGTATCACTGAAACCACAGATGACATCATCAACTTATGAAACAAATATATATAAATATAACTATTATTATTATCAACTACCCTTGCCAGATGTATATAGCCTTAACATTAACAAATAGGGTTAGTCTCGATAATAAAACTCACGCTAAAGAGATAATATAACATCATTTAAGCTTTGATTCCTGGTGACCAGGCTTACATATGTGCGCAGTAGTTTTATATGACACACCAACATTGATCGCTGTAACTCATTATCCCCATATCTACATTGAAACACTTCTCCACTCTGTGTAGACTGCGCTCCGGTTTACTGTGACTAGCATTAACGCTCCATAATGTAGCATCAGGACCGCATCGGGCTGTGCTGCTCAGAGAGGAACCTACAGGCTATGCGGTGAACACAAGCTTAAACAACATTAGCTTAATCTCGACATAAGCTAACAAGCCATGCATCGTGAGCAACACTAACTGCTAATCATTGCTTCGCTTCTAATATATGAATTAAATAAAAATCGATTTTCACTCAGCGGAAGAACTTGACAACAGAGTTGTGAGACGGTCTGTTAGTACAATGAACTGCACAGCCAGCCATGGTTTGTGTCGAGTGAATCGGCGGGGATCCGCCGACATGAAGCTACGAGTGGACCGAGCAGCTTGCAGGTGGCTTGAGGGGAGCTAACGAGCGGCTAGTGACAAGCTGTGCCCGCATCGGAGCCTGTGCCCAGGTGTCAATCAATAGACCACGCCCCTAATTATGCGTAATTTTAAACCTCAATACCGCTTAAACGGGTGAGTTAGAAAAAAATTCACCACCCTCAGAGTTGTCATGAATGAAAAACCTCGCGATTGAGACTAAAACCAAAGGTTGAACCATGCTGTAAACAGGTTTAATTCTGCTCTAAATTTGGGGATTTTAACATTGGAGTCAATGGGACTTTCTGTTTCTTGGAGCCAGCCTCTAGTGGCCACCCAGTGAACTGCAGCTTTTTACACTTCCGTATCGGCCTCATCGCTCAGCCCAGGATGTTGCCCCTTGATCCGGTGTCGGGTCGCGGGGGGAGCAGCTCAAGCAGGGGGCCCCAGACTTCCCTTTCCCGGGCCACATTGACCAACTCTGACGGGGGGATCCCGAGCCGTTCCCAGGCCAGTGTTGAGATATAATCTCTCCACCTAGTCCTGGGTCTTCCCCGAGGTCTCCTCCCCACTGGACGTGCCTGAAACACCTCCCAAGGAAGGCCCCCAGTGGGCATCCTTACCAGATGCCCGAACCACCTCAGCTGACTCCTTTCTAAGTAAAGGAGCAGCGGCTCTAATCCGAGTTCCTCACGGATGGCTGAGCTTCTCACCCTATCCCTAAGGGAGACGCCAGTCACCCTTCTGAGAAAACTCATCTCGGCCGCTTGTACCCGCGATCTCGTCCTTTCGGTCATCACCCAGCCCTCATGACCATAGGTGAGGATAGGAACGAAGATCGACCGGTAGATCGAGAGCTTTACCTTGCGGCTCAGCTCTCTTTTCGTTACAACGGTGCAGTAAAGCGAACGCAATACCGCCACCGCTGCTCCGATTCTCCGGCCAATCTCACGCTCCATAGTACCCTCACTCGCGAACAAGATCCCAAGGTACTTGAACTCCTTCACTTGGGCTAAGGACTCATTTCCTACCCGGAGTAAGCAATCCATCGGTTTCCTGCTAAGAGTCATGGCCTCAGATTTAGCAGTGCTGATCCTCATCCCAGCCGCTTCACACTCGGCCGCCAGCCGATCCAGTGAGGCCGATGATCCAATGAGGACCACGTCATCTGCAAAAAGCAGTGACGAGATCCTTAGACCACCGAACTGCAACCCCTCCCCACCACGACTACGCCTCGATATCCTGTCCATGTTTATCACAAACAGGATTGGTGACAAGGCGCAGCCCTGGCGGAGACCAGCATCCACTGAGAACGAAACTGACTGGCTGCCGAGGATGCGAACACAGCTCTCGCTTTGGGAGTACAGGGATTGGATGGCCCTGAGGAGAGACCCCCTTACCCCATACTCCCGCAGCACCTCCCACAGTTTCTCCCAAAACACATGTAGACCGGATGGGCATACTCCCAGGCCCCCTCCAGGATCCTTGCGAGAGTGAAGAGCTGGTCCGTAGTTCCACGTCCGGGGCGAAAACTACATTGTTCCTCTTCAATCTGAGGTTCGACGATCGGCCGAACCCTCCTTTCCAGCACCTTGGAGTAGACTTTACCAGGGAGGCTGAGAAGTGAGATGCCCCGGTAATTGGTGCACACTCTCTGGTCCCCCTTTTTGAACAGGGGAACCACCACCCCGGTTTGCCACTCCTTTGGCACTGTACCCGACTCCCACGCGATGTTGAATAGGCGTGTCAACCATGACAGACCCTCAACACTCAGAGCCTTTAGCATTTCTGGCTGGATCTCATCAATCCCTGGGGCCTTGCCACTGCAGAGATGTTTGACCACCTCAGTGACCTCCACCAGGGAAATTGACGATGAAACACCATCAACCTCGAGCTCTTCCTCCAACATAGAGGGCGTGTTATTCGGATTCAGGAGTTCCTCAAAGTGTTCCTTCCAACGTCCGACGACCTCCTCAGTTGAGGTCAACAGAGTCCCATCCTTACTGTACACAGCTTGGATGGTTCCCCGCTTCCCCCTCCTGAGGTGCCGGATAGTCTTCCAGAAACACTTTGGTGCCGACCGAAAGTCCTTCTCCATGGCCTCTCCGAACTTCTCCCACACCCGCTGCTTAGCCTCCGACACGGCAGCAGCTGCAGCCCTTCGGGCCTGTCGGTACCCTGCAACCGAGTCAGGAGTCCACCAGGATATCATATCCCGGAAGGCCTCCTTCTTCAATCGGACGGCTTCCCTGACCACCGGTGTCCACCACGGTGTCCGAGGGTTACCGCCCCTTGAGGAGCCTAAGACCCTGAGGCCAGAGCTAGCCGCCGCAGCTTCAGCAATGGAGGCTTTGAACACCGCCCACTCCGGCTCAATGCCCCCAACCTCCACAGGAATGCCAGAAAAACTCCGCCGGAGGTGTGAGTTGAAGATACCTAGGACGGGGGCCTCCTCCAAACGTTCCCAGTTCACCCGCACTACTCGTTTGGGCTTACCAGGTCTATCCGGAAATTTCCCCCATTCCCTGATCCAACTGACAACCAGATGGTGGTCGGTTGACAGTTCCGCCCCTCTCTTTACCCGAGTGTCCAAAACATGCGGCCTCAGATCAGATGAAACAATCACAAAATCGAAGTGGAGGCGACCCTCTCGTCTACCGGGGTAAACTCCAACACCGCGGCGCTCAGCCGGGGATTTATGAGTATCCCCACACCCGCCCGGTGCCTCACGCCCTCGGCAACTCCGGAGAAGAATAGAGTCCAACCCTTATCCAGGAGTACGGTACCAGAGCTGAGACTGTGCGTGGAGGTAAGCCCCACCAGATCTAACTGATAGCGCTCCACCTCCCTCACAAGCTCCGGTTCCTTTCCCCACAGCGAGGTGACGTTCCACGTCCCCAGAGCCAGCTTCTGCCGCCCGGGTCTGGTCCGTCGAAACCCCTGACCTTTGCTGCCACCCATGTGGCTGCGCACCCGACCCCAACGGGTCTTCCCACAGGTGGTGGGCCCATGGGATGAAGAGAGGGGGGGTGCCACGTAGTTTGTTTGGGCTATGCCCGACCGGGCTCCGTGGCAAACCCGGCCACCAGGCGCTCGCCATCGAGCCCTCCGTCTGGGCCTAGCTCCAGACGGGGGCCCCGGGCTTCCTCCGGGCCGGGTCACATCTCCTCTTTTTTCGTTATTCATTGAGGTTTTTTGAACCATTCTTAGTCTGGCCCCTCACCTGAGACCACTCTGCCATGAGAGACCCTACCAGGAGCACAAGGCTCCAGACAACACAGCCCTCAGGTTCATAGGGACACGCAAACCTCTCCACCACGATAAGGTGACAGTTCCAGGAGAGGATTGTTGGGATTGTTCTGTAGAATAAGATGAGAAAAAAGTTTGTAAAAACACTACAGCAATGCCAGAGATGTAAATAGATGACCAATTGGAATCTACTTTAAAAATATTTTACCAATAATGGTTAATTGAATAGAAATAGGCTAGATGAACAGATGAATAATCCTCAATCAGCATGCTAACATATTTTCGTAACTTACCTGACCACCTATTATTACCTATTATTACCTAGAGCAGACCTTATTAGACCTGCTGTAGTGTGCACGATGCTGGCAGTTATCTGTGCACGTGATGGAGACATGCACAGTGGAGGGTTGTAATTAAACGTGCAGCGTGTGCAAATAGAATTTGAAAAATCAATACATGCAGACTGTCAAGTGTCATTTGCAGTTAACGATAAACAAATTACTCACTTGTCAACGATGAGAGTGACCGTCGGGCGAGTGATGCGTTCTCACTCGTTTGCATTCTCAGTTGGTGGAGTTGAACCCACACAACATCTGCAGCGCCATCGCGCGACATGTTCACGTAGCGTTTCAAATAGTAGATGAGAATCGTTGTATTGAATCTGGCTGAGTACGGCAGTGATTGGACCTGATTATTGAATTTTAGCTTGAGGAATCGATCATTTCAGGATACTTCAAAGTAGACGCAGACAACTGGTCACATCGAAAGAGCGTGACAGCGCAGGATAAACAGGGACCGGGCCCTCAACATGAGATAAACTCAGTCGGCGAACTTCCAGCTCCATTCGTTTAATTTCCCCATGAGTCACATCCTGGAATTTTGTGTCAATTACTCCAATTTCCACCAGATTATCACGAGGATCCTCCTGACATTCTCCTTTAAACGTTTATCCCCGATATCCATCTTGAAATGATCAGCAATTTGAATTAACTGATCTCACGAACAGCGTCTAATAACTCCTCTGACGGAGCACTCAGAAACTCATCCACAGTAGCCATGACTGAAAAACACAGCTAACCTGCCTGAATATTAACATTTAACTCTGTGCACCGGTGGTCACACTCCTAAAGCTGTACACAGCAACACGTCACTGCAGCGCTGTCCCGCTGACTGCCTAACCAGAAACTGATTAAAGACCCCCCCCCCCCCCCAGTCTCCTGGGGCCGGTATTTCAAAACTTGTAATCCAGATCAGAATGATCCGGATAACCAAATCCCCCTTACCTCAGCCACGGATCAACCTGATCTATCCTGGTATTTCAAAACTTTGCTGGATTGGATCAGAGTGATCCTGATACCGGCAGATTGGGATGTCCAAATCCGTCCCGCCCCCTGGATCACAGACAGGAAACAGGAAATGGAGCCAACATTTTACAGAAAAAGGAGAAGCTAGCTCAACTATTGTCTCTGAATTAAAGTATAATCTTAGCCAGTGTTGATGCGTCCTCAGACTAGATGAAAGGCAATCATTATATTGAGTTAACCAATTATGTAAATCAGCAAAAAGTTGAAAGAAGAGCTTGGCGATCTCTAATTAAGCAGAGTTCGCGCTAATGCGAGCTAACGCTGCTCCATTGACTCCTGTGTTAAGGAGCTAACAAGCTAGTAAATAGGCTAGCGTCTGTATGTCGCGGTCCACAGTCCATTTGAATGCATTCACTCGCAAGGCATTGTGTGTAGATTTTAAAATGTGTTGTACATATCTTTTTAGGAAACAGTTGTTAACAAAGGGGACAGCCCTAAAACCTTAATATTAGATTTTCTTTACAGATGTCTGTGGGAAGAGACTTGCACAGACTTGCTCCAAATGGCATTACTTTTTGAGCTTTGGCTATGAAAATTAAGTGTGTGTGCTGAATGCACGTGAATAAAAACATTTGACAGAGTTTCAGTGGAGGCCTTTATCAGTGGGTAACTTAACAAAAAAACTGTTACTTAAGTAAGGCATTCATATTCAAACTTAAACATACAAATCGAAGTTTTGTTAAACAAAAGCACCAGACCTTATCAATGAGGATCAAGAGAAATACAAATTAACCATGGCATTTCAAACTGCTCTTCCTGCTGGTTCATCTGCTTGATGTGGTGGTGGTGGTGGTGGTGGCTGCAGCTGTGGTACTTCTGCCTCAAGTGGTGGTCTGTCCAGGATGTCTTCATTCAGAGGAACTCTTCTCAATTGGGCAATTTTATGAAGAACAATGCAGGCAGATATTATATTGCAGACCTGCTTCGGCTCCACACGAAGATAGTTCAGGCAGGCAAATCTGCCTTTTAAAACACCATTGATACGCTCAATTGTTCCCCTTGTTGCGCTGTGTGCATTGTTATACCTCTGCTGTGGGTCACATGTGACAGTAGCAAAGGGGGTCATAAGCCACCGTAGAAGTGGGTAGCCACTGTAAGGGAAATGTAACATGTGGTATACTTTGATTGATCAATATTGAATCTCTAACAAATGTCACTTTGATGTTGCTATTTCCTGTTGAACTGAGTTCAACAGGAAATAGTGTTAGCCTGAATACTCCAGTCACAGTAATCTAATTAGTCTGGATGTAAAGAACTACTTTGATGTTATGTGACTTTCTCACCCACAAATTCACCTAACAAAGACTTTAAACCGCGGGGGATTTATGGTGGTAGTAGACATTAAGACAGATGTTACACTCCAGGGGTCTGAGATAAAGCAGGGGACAGGGGATATACTTTCACCTATTTCCTGAATATCAAAGAGGCTGATCGATACGTTTTGTTCCTCTCTAGGAGGAGCTGTAATATGTTTGAAGTGCTCCCTTTTTGCATGTCATTAACTGTTTAACCACCCCCTCCCGAATGGGTGGGTTAGCCAAATGTATAAATACCAACCAATGTCTTCTGTCTGGGTGCATATGACAAACTCAACTCTGTTGTATGTACCATGCTCGAGCATTAAATGTGTGACAATACTGTGAGAGAATTGTGTCTCGTTTCCTCCTTGCTAAAGGTGGGATTGTAGAAATTGCCACGACACCACTTTCACCCAGGAGGATACCATCCGGCGCAGTTTGTTGCAGTCTTCTGTAGAGATGACTTTCTCTTAGAATCCGTGCATCATGTACAGAACCAGGCCATCTCACAACACAGTTGGTTATTTTAAGGTCAGCATTCTCTATGAGCTGCACGTTGATACTATGCCGTCCCTTTCTGTTGACAAATTCCCATTCTCTTTCATGGGGTGCCTGAATGTGTATGTGGGTGCAGTCGATGGCACCAATAGTGTTAGGCATCCTGGCAATTGAGAAGAATTTTCTCTTGGTTTGTGTTATTTCTTCCTCAGTATCTGGAAATCTCACATACTGGTGAATTAGACCAGCCAGGGCTGCTGCCACTGAATGCATGACGTGTCCCACTGTAGACTTTGTCACAGCCAGGCCATCTGCAATGACTTCATAGAAGGATCCACAGGCAAAGAAATGTAGGGCAATAAGCACCTGCTCCTCCACAGTTAAGGCATGACTCCTTCTTGTAGGACGTTGAAGATGTGGGCGAAGAATTTCACATATATACAAAATATCTTCTCTTCGAAATCTAAACCATGCATAAAGCTCATCATTTGAGTACTGCTCAATGAAATTACCTTGTTGGACATACTGACGAGGCTTGTATCGTCTCTGACGGTGCCGCAGGACATGTACTATGGATGTCATGTTGCAGAAGCAAAGGTCATTGACCTAACGAGCCAAGTTTTAAAGTCTGTGACCTGTTCTTTCTCACCTGCTTTCAATTTAGCTTTATGGTATTTAAGGCCTTCCTTAGTGATAGGGCTTTCTCAGACAACATGGAGAAGAATAAAGGAAGTAATTTCACAACAGCAGAGACAACGGCCCTTTTGGAGGGTGTTCGTGCCAATTACCAGGCCCTTTTTGGAGGTTTTAGTGGTCCTGGACAGAGTTCTCTGTCCTCAAAAATAAAAAATAAAATATGGGCCGACATAACAAGGCAAATTAATGCCACTGGTAGTGGCCAACGGCGGAGTGTTGAGCAGGTTCAGCTTAGGTGGAAAAACTTAAAGCAAAAGGCTACAAAGGACCATTCTGAGGCGAAAAACCCCCAAACAGGGAACAAGTCCATAAAACGTGGGGAGTTCACTGATACGGTTTTGGACATCATAGGAGGTGAGAGTTCCCAAGCCTTGTTTGGAATACTGCCAGCTGGTACAGGGGAGTCAATCGACCCCACGGAGCCTCTGAACCTGTCTGCTGAATTGGTCACCCTCACCCCTGTGGAACTGGCATTTGAAGAGCCCAGCACAAGCCAGAGCCCTGTCTTGGAGGAGATGTGGAATCCACCGGCACCACCACCACCATGTAAGCGCAAAAGGCAAGCTGAGAAGGGGGATGGCTACAATGAACTACTGAAGGTGGAAACGGAACGGGCTCAGCAACAAATAATTCTAACAAATGAACAAATCAAACTAACACTTCTTAAACAAGAAGAAGTGAAGTTAAGAATTCAGTTGCTGGAAAAGCAGTTAAAAGACTGAAATGTATACTGCATAGTTTAACACTGTTTGTTTAATAAATCACGTTTTTCCTTCATAATTCCTTGTTAATTGGAGTTTGTAATGTCACTTGCACGCAGTAGTGTAATGTTTATTCTGTGTTGCACTTCTGACGCCGATTTGTTAAAGCATTGCAGTGAACAGCGTGCATGTTTGCAGAAAAAAAAAAAGGAACGTGAAAAGGAAATAAACATTGATCAAACAGCAGTGAAGCTTAGTTGTATTAAACAAAGAACTTTGGGAGCAGTTACACTTCAACAGTTCAAATCTTAACATGTAATCTCCCTCAAATCCACCTCTGAGGTGGGATCAGGGTGATCCTGATTTTTAGGATCAAACTGATCCAGATTTCCCACTTAAGTTTTGAAATACTCAACAGCAGCTTTTAATCCGGATCAAAGGCAGGATTGGATTGCCAAATCTGAATCTGAATCTTCATGATCAGATTTGCTTTGAAATACCCGTTTTTAGGATCTGATCAGGATTTAATCCAAACCAGGTGGATTAATCCTGTCGGATCATTTTGAAATACCGGCCCCAGGTGCTAGTTGTGGTGGGTATTTATGCACTGAATCCCGCAAACTGGCGACTCCACCTGCAGCATCGGACATGCTCCCGAGACAACTGCTCGAACCACTTTCACACCACACACAAAAAAAAATAAGGAACACCAGGAAATACCCGGCACAGCAACACGGAGAAACAAGCCAACACACAACAGCGTCAGTTCACTTAGCCGAACATCTCCCACACAAACAAACTACACCGCTCATTCACAAAAACACGAGGCGCACAGCTGACTTGGTGTTGGACGTCACACTACGCTCACACATTACCTGATCACAGGTCTCATTCACAAAAATCGATTCTCCGCCTATCCAGTCTTTCACAAACGCGGAGGAAAAGCGTGCACCGGACGAGCCCCCATTTGCTCACGACTGTGGCAAGGAGGGAGACGACACGGGTGAACTGTGGCTCTATTAGAATATTTATTAATGGAACAAACAACAAACCAAAGTCTCCATGAAGAAAACCGAAAAGGCTGCTGGCGTCCGGGAGAGCCAACCTCGTCCCGTAGGTGGCGCAAGACGAATCTAGCAAGTCTTTTATAGGGCAGAGCACACCTGGCCAAGATGTGCTCTGATTGTCGCTGACGCCCACTCCACCTGTAGCTCTGGGAACGGAAGAACAGCGACACCTAGTGTCCAGGTGAGAAGGGGTCGTCACAATAAATAAAGTCTGTTTGAATGGTTAAAATGACATGTGTACACACTTCAATTTACACAAACACTTTCACATACTGCACACGTGTGTACATTCTGGATAAACACAGTGTTTGTTGACACTAAGGCCTTCATTTGTAATATGAATGTGTTATTGGCTATATAAGTCTGAGAAGACTTGATCTATTGATCAATAGGTAACATATATTGACAGATTAACAGAGATATCTCACACACTGGTCAAACAGTTTTCCAGAATGGTTTGTCAGGTTTAATGATTATTTACACAAATAATTATTATCATAATATACAGAAACATGTATCCTAGTGTTAATATGATGAGCACAACTTGGTATTTACTAAGTAGAGAAAAGCAAATCCCAGTAAAGCTTAAACATTTTCTGGAAAATAATTTATATAAACTTTTGACTTTTTGTGTCAAATGAGACAAATGTGCCCCAATATTAATTTTATCATGACTTAAAATGAACATTTGATCAAACTCAACATGGATATGAAATGTAGCCCTACTTCTATAATGACTCTCCAGCATCCTCAGGATGAAACGTTCACGGCTCTGATAGGAAGTCTGGCTCAACTTCACCATTAGCCTCGGCCATCAGCGGTGTGTTTGCTGCCTGCACAATTACTTGACTTTATTACTAAGAGATCCTCAACAGGTGCTTGTTTTCACTCTGTGTCTCTGAACAAACATGTGGAGCAGCTAGGAAACGGGTTTTGGTGGAGCTGTGGTGCTTTTGAACTCATTTTAGGAGAGAAACTAGTGGGAAAAGCCGCTGAGCAGCGCTGCTCACCGCGGTGAACGGGTCGTGTTCGGAGGCTCCACCGACCAAATGCAGAGAGCATCAGAGCTCTTCATGACTTCAACATGAAGACAAATAAGTCCGCTACCTGCTTCCTCACTGTCAGCCTCCAGCACCGCTCACCCACTGAGTTTTTACTCGTTTATCAGTGAAGAGAAAACACAAGTGTCGTTCACACTGCACACGGGAGCCACGGCTCGATTGAGTCTCCACGGTTCTCATGGTGTGTTCAAGTACCACCTCCTGATAGGGACTCTCCATCAGTCCGGTAACTCACTCCGATAGTTTGTCGTTGATCTAAACTCAAAGAGAAAGATGGCAGAAGTCGCTCCAGCTCCAGCTCCAGCCGCCGCCAAGGTTAAAGCGGCCAAGAAGAAAGTCGTGAAACCGAAGACCGCCGGCCCCAGCGTCAGTGAGCTCATCGTGAAGGCCGTGTCCGCGTCCAAGGAGCGCAGTGGCGCGTCCGTGTCCGCCCTCAAGAAGGCTCTGGCTGCCGGAGGCTACGATGTGGAGAAGAACAATTCCCGCGTCAACACCACCATCAAGAAGCTGGTTGTCAGCGGGACCCTGGTCCAGACCAAGGGAACCGGGGCCACCGGCTCGTTCAAGATGAGCAAGAAAGAGGCAGTGAAGAAGGCCGCTCCCAAAGCCAAGAAGCCCGCCGCCAAGAAACCCGCAGTGGCTAAAAAGCCCAAGTCAGCGGCAGCCAAGAAGCCAGCAGCAGCTAAAAAGTCCCCGAAGAAGGTGGCTAAACCAGCAGCGGCCAAGAAGCCCACCAAGAGTCCCAAGAAGGTGGTGAAAAAGGCGCCTGCTGCCAAGAAGTCCCCCGCGAAGAAGGTCGCCAAACCCAAAGCGAAGAAGACAGCAGCCAAGAAGAAGTGAGCTGTCCTCACTGTGAAACATGTCCATCCTGGTAAAAGGCTCTTTTAAGAGCCACACAAGTCTTTCCACAAAGAGCTGTTTCCTCATCATTCATCACCACTGTCCATAAATATGTAGAGACAGAGTTCTTAACTACAGGGAGTCTAGATAGATTGAGCAATATTAGATGTCATCTTACAATGTTCAGATTAAGAAGTTAGTAAATATCAAAACATTGAATATTATAAAACATAGCTTTAAACTCTGTGAAGGGGTAGCCTACTCCTACCTACACACATGCATCATGTAACATGATGTTCAGCAATATCGTCATTACTTTATATACCATACTTTTTAAAATGTCTGCCTTAGTTGTTATATTTATCGTATTACCTTGTGTCTTTCCTTACTAAATAGAAAAGTGACAGCTGCTTAGAAAAATGACAATTCCAGCCTCACATCATGTAACCATACTGTGTTGTAGTAACCTCAGGCAGCCAACAGATGGAACTGCTCTCCAAATGATGTGAACGTGAGTAAAGTCCACTACCAGAAGAACTCTCCTCCATGTTCTGTCAGAAGCTTTGTTTTCCAGTAGCTAAGTTTCTCCTGCTTTATTGCAGCTACTTGTTTGTGTCATACAAATGAGCTCTGTAGCTGCATCAACTTGATCAGTGTCTGTCATTAAACTAAAGTATTGATGAACTGTCATCAGACACTGCAACACCTACAGAGGGAAAGTTACGAGGTTACATTTATTAACAGGGAGTAGAGGGTTTTTCCAGGTGATGTTTTTCTCAGCTTTATGATTTAAACACTAAGTAAATTTTTCAGCGTATAATTAAAATATACTATCTCAAGACCAACATTACAACCTAAGCTCACCTGATGAGGCCAAAGCTATTTGAGTTCACTAAAGAAGACCCTGAGAAGTGGTCGAAAGCTCAGAAAACAAGTGGAGCTCTTTGAACTGATCCAGAGTCACGCTCCTCTGAAATAATTACAAGATATCTTAGCAAAACTTGATATTTACATGCTTATATTTGCGTTTGATACTCTATTTCTGTCTTAAATTAACTTTTACATAAAGAAAACCTTGCACATTGTACAGTTTAATTGAGTTTACAAATAACTTCAGACAGGGTGCTATGATGACTCAGGCCAAATCATAGCCAGACCAGATCATAGGAAACTAACATACATCTAAGGAGAAACTTTTCAAGAGGATGGCTGGAGGAAAGTGCAGAGCTGGGAGTCAGTTTGGTAACAAGGGAGCAAGCGGTGGAAATAACCGAACGAAATATCTCTGGGATATTATTTGGAAAGTTTCTTCATTTCCTGTAAGTGATCTCCAGTGCGCTCTGTGAGCCTGATGGCACAGTCAAACTGCAGTGATTTGATGATACACGCAGTGTTAGAAGATATTATTAAAACCTATGAATGACTCGGCTCCGTAACTCCACAATTAAATGGAATCTAAACGTAATTTGCTGCAAGTTATGTTTAAATTCAAAGGTTCGAGTGGAACAGACATGTCGCTCGAGCAAAACTAAGCTGTTGGTTTTATTGTAAATGATGAAGTGGATCAATAATCTGACTTCAGTTCACCACCTCACGTCTGTGTCGCCACTTTCCCCTCTCCAAAACGTTCGTACGCATGGGTCAGAGTTTGCGTGGAAATACGCAACGTTTGCGTGAGAAGTGGCGTACGCACGTTTCAGCCCCCGCAACGGTTCTAAATGAGACCTCCTGTTCTCTCCCCTCGTTGCTCCTCTCCGCATATTTTTCCTCTGTGCCTCGTTTGACCAGCGGTGGAAGTGTTTGGTCCGTGTGCCCTCTCACTGGCATTTTCCTGTCTGTTCTCTTGTTTTCCGTCCTTCACTTCACATCTTTCATCTCCTCCTCTTGCTCTGTCCGTGATTGTTTTTACGTCTGTCTGCTCCTTCTCGTTTGTTGCCATGCTGTCCGTCTTTCGAGGTTAAACAAAAAAATCGAAATTTCCCCCAAACAGCAAGATCTGTCCGAGGGGGTTGTTTAAAATAATAAACTCTTCTTTTCGAACAAACGAAAAACTGACAATACATTGACGTAGAAACTTATTTTACTTGTGGAATAGACACTTAAGTTTGGCTTCTTTCACTGCTCTTGCCATCTCACTGTGACGACCTCAATGGGCGTGTTCAGCGTGGTAAATCTGTAAGCGAATGATTTCACCCACAATACCTATTTATACATGTAAATAAATCAGGTGAAATGTGCAGAAAATAAAAATTAAGGTGCAATTTTATCATAATATTGTGTGACAAACCTGGAGTTGTGCTGCTGTGGTGTTGTGCTTGTGTGTGTTTCAGGTTCCTGTAGGCGGAGTCAGACCTTAGTAATCAGCAGTGATATGGCACACCTGTGCTGACCAGTATTTAAGAGGGCTGCACACTGGGCTCTCCCCTTCACCAGATCTACCACCACATCCCAGATTTTTCTTCTACTCTATCTACTTCTACCTATTCTTCTTATGTGTAAATCCAACCGGACGTTAGGGGTGTGATTGTCTTGTCTAGTGTGTTTGTGTCCCCCTGCTGCAGTGACGCACTGTGCGGGGGTGTCTGAGCCTGTTTGGAAGTGTACCTCGCGACAATGGCGGAGGCAAGCACGGAGCGGGTGAGTGGAAACGCGGTGACCCACGGAGGTGATAGCGGGAGAGGCACGGAGTTAAAGGCAGAGCAAGAGCTGCACAAACAAGGGAATGAGAGGGAGCTAACCGTAATGGTAGAGATGGAAGGCGAGGATGAAGCAATGGAGCTGATGAGGTGCGTGAGGGAGCTGTGTGGAGGGCTGCTGGCGTGTAGACACATTGACGGGGGAAAAAATATGTAATGACCATGAGTCACCCGAAAGGTAAAGAGAGGCTCATGTATGGGTTTAAAATTGGAGAAACGATGGTGCACGATGGGACGAGATATTTAAAAGTTAAATCATTAGCCACATCCAGTCATTGGCTCTCCAGTACTTATCTGTCCTTCGCACAACTCTCTATTCTCATCGCTCAGTCTATCTTCCATCTTGTCCATCACCTGTCTGCTACTCTCCTCATCTACCTCTTCTTTCTTATATAACTCTAAATAAAATTATTCAACTCTTTCCACTATCCCTACAAGGTCCGTTAATTTTTCCCTTCCCATTCCCTCCACTGGCTCAAAATAAATTTTCTCCTGCCTTGTCTTCTCTAGCCCTAAGAAATACCCTGTACATTCTTCACCCTCTATTGCATACCTCGCCTTACTTATAATTATTGCACCTTTTCACATTCCCTGCTCTATCTCCTTTAGTTCATCTTTCATCCTTATGCATCCCTCTGTCACAATTACCCCTTCCCCAGCTTTCTTCTCCTCTTCGTCTAACTCCTGTTTTAACTTTTCTCTCATTCTTTCCCCTGTTCTTACTGTGTTTCTTGCTCATGCCCCTTATCCCCTCTTTCAACCTTCCCCACCACCTCCCTATATCTTCCTTATACATTCTGTCGTTCATCTTGTGACAACCCTGGAGTTGTCTGCTGTGTGTGTTGTGTTTCAGGCTCCTGTAGGCGGAGTCGGTCTCTGGTGATCAGTGGGGATGTGGCACACCTGGGGGCCCACTACTTAAGGGGCCTGCAGACTGGGCTCTGGTCTCTCATTCACCGGGTCTACCTCAACATGGGCATGTGGAGGTTTTCTTTGTATTTTGTTCTTTGTAGTATTATTCCTGTAGAATAAATACACAAATACTGTAACTGCAGAGCTTTGTGCCATTCAGTGTTTCTTGTTGCACACATGAGCCAAGGTGTAACGAGTGGGGGCTCGTCCGAAATCCAGATCCAGGTTTGTTTCTCACCCTTTTCGGTCCTGAGAAAGTAATAGGCCTCTAGTAGGATACGTTTCCCCTGGAATAGTGTACTGGTAGCCCAGGGTGTGTGATAACTTTAGAGTGTGAATGTAGTGCTTTGACCTTACATTGGTGGGACTAATTGCATTATTTATCAGGCACTAATTAGATGGATTTACCTTTTGGCGTTACCTTTCCTGGTAGGAATAAGCAACAGTATCTCTCTCGGGGGGTCTGTTGGTTTGTTATTTTTGTTTGTTATTTTTGTGCATAAACATGATTTGACTTTGTGTCTTGGGTACACGTCCATGTCCGTCTGGTGAGTAACAGCATAGCTGGTGCTTTACCTGGTCATTGGTTTTGTGTTTAAAACACCTGTCATGAAATGCATGAAGACTAGGGTCTAGAGAAGGTAGTTAGCATTAGTTAGACAGATAGTCAGGGGAAAGGTATTCCAAAGGTATTCCAAGGTGTAACTGCTCTTTAAAATACAGTTACACTCAGAGAAATGCTTGTACTTGAAATTGTGTTTAATTTAAATAAGATGCAGTCCAGATGAGGAACTGAAGGCTCTGTGTCGTTACTGCTGCTGCATTCATGTTGTATTCTACAGATATACTTAGTTACTTTGGTATCAATCTTGGGACCCGTAACATATATCTCCAACCAATAGTTTGACATAAAAAAAATAAAAATTAGCCAAAAATCGTAAAAACGGCGGGGGGGTACTGGCTCCTTGGTGTTGTCAGAACATACTAGCACATTGAGGCATATGGTTAGTGTGTGTGGCCAAGCAACTTCGACAAAGAAAGAAATAATGTTATAATAAGTTTTCGTGGAAAATAGTTTTGAAAAAATATTTTTTTTGGGGGGGGGGCAGGAGTGAAGCTTCCCTAGAGCACCAAATGTGCTAGGGCCGGCCCTGCCTCCCATCCACTCCTTCTCGATCTCCCTCATACACTCCTCATCCCAGTGGGTTTCCCTCGCCTGAAGGATCGGAGCTGGTGTTGTGCAATAGTACGTAAAAAGTGTTACCATAGAATGGTGTGCCTTGAGGCACTCAATAAAATATAAAACATTAATATTGAAAATAATTTATATTAAATCATAACTTTAATTGGTTAAAGTTCTCGCAGGGCACCACCCTTCATAGAAGGGAAAAGATAGCCAATTCATTGATTAAGATCAGTCTCATTTAGATCTAGTTCAATTAGAAATCTCAATATTTTACCATTAAAGATTGTATAATGAACAATGAAGGTTATGGCGTTCTTAACTGTGACGGTTGGCAAAATTCACTTATGCAATATTAATGACAGTTCATTTGTGAAAGAACGTTTATTATGAACATAATAAAGTATAAAAACACAAATTACTTAACAATCAAACTGAATAACAACGAGGAGTGTGTGCGTGTGAATGTAAATTAGCATTCTTTAAAGAATGGTGCCTAAGATAAGAGCACCCCCCCTTCTTCTTAGGTTGCTTTACGGCCGTTGCTTTACGGCTGAGGGGGAAGGTTTAACTAGGTGAGAAGCTATGCGTGTCTGTGTGGATGTTAATCAGATAATGATAGTCAGGCACAAAGCCTGTGGCGAGCCTAACTATTAACCTTCATTTAATTTATGCCTACAACGTCACAGCATATATCAAACTTGTAAACACACCGAATTGAGTAAACAGTCTTGCTTAGCATGTATAATTATTAAGCCCAGATTATGTTACCAGTCCGAGGAAAAGAAAGTTGCTGTTCAGGTTGCAGTTCTGTGACGTCTCCTGGCTTTGTGGTCGTAGAGTTCTGCATCCGTGATTCTGTCGAGCGGTGTGCTCAGATGCTGGTTGAAGTTTTCCTGCAGGACATCGAGTCGCTACGAGGAGTTTTGTAGAGCTTGAAGGGCGAGGAGATTTCCTTGAGAAGGGTGAGCTGGGAGCTGCACCCCTGACCTCCGGTTGTGGGTTGGATAGAGAAGGAAGCTGGATCAGAGCTTGAGCAGCCTTCCGCCCTCTGAGAGATGGAAGAAGAGAGGCTGTAGCAGCCTTCCACCCTCGGGAGAATTGGAGAAAGAGAGGCTGGACAGCCTACTGGCTTTCAAAGGATTGTAGAAAGAGAGAGATTTTGGGGAGACCTCTCCTTATATTGGCCCCGGTGACCTCACAGGTCTTGGACCAGAGTGACCAATAGGAGTTGACCCTTGTGGTTCTTGACACCTTTGTGTGACATTGCCCAGACCCCAGGACATGCAGCATCCTGTTACATCCTCTGGGAGACTAAGTTCCTTGTCTTTCTAAGATCAATGGAACCTGTGGCATCTTGGGGGATTGAGTCCACTCCAGCACATGCGGCATGTTTGTTACAAGTTTGACTGAAAGGAGGCCTGTGGTTTGCACAAAAACCATGTCCCAACACTGGTTTCATCCCCTGAAGATGACGTTGTCGAAGGAACCATGCCTTTCAAAATGTGTATACCCTTTACACGCTGTCCAGGTGTGGGGTAGCGGTAATGCTGCTCTGCTACCGCATTTGAATGGGTAAGGTAGCCCGCCACCAATGTTTTTGCAGAATCGCTCATATCCTTGGTGCTCGTCTCAAAGACTCTGCGTACCACCTTGCTGCTCACTGCCGGGACATTGAACTTTTTTTGCAACCGTGCAATGTCATTGGTGGTCCGGTGAACCCCCTTCCATGTGCTGGAAAGGAAGAATAAATGTTTTGGATCCTCGACGTCCTCAATGTCCTCACCCCTCTTGCGTTTCCTGCCGGCTCTCTGGAAGACTGGCCGTGACCGTCTGTAGTAGATATCAAACCACTGTTGGACAAAAGAAAGGACATTGATGGGAGAAAAAGACATTAATTATGTTACTTTCAGCTGTAACAGAAATTATCCAGGTTCAGTCAGGAATTGTGGTGAACTTACTTGCTCCTGCTCCTGTGAAAGCGCAAACGAGGCCAGTTGTGTTGCTGCAGTCTTGTGCTCCTTTACCGCAATCACCCAACGTGGATGACCCTTCTCCGGTGAAAGTTCTTTGAACCTTGATAACCACTCACTCACAGTCATGTTTTCCACCACACTCGGTCGTTGCATGTGTCCTAGAACCACAACAGCCTCAAGGTAGTACAACACAATCTGGTTATCGCTCGAATCCAATGTGGCAGGATCCTCTTCAGACAGTGCATCCAAACATGCCAAGAATCTATCCTTGGCCTCCACCAATACAGCATGACAGTCTTGAGTTGACAACTGATTTTCGTTCAGCATCCACTCATGCCTATGAGAAAAAAAAGAGTGTGATATGAGACATATGAATTATGAAGCCAGAAGTGAAACTCAGTTAATTGCACCAGTATCAAATGTGATAACAAATCACATTTCAGCAGAGAAAAGATTACCAGGTATTGACCATTTATATGGGTACAATGAAACAAACCTTTGGTTGAGGATCTCCTTCCTTGCTTGCTTGCCCTGTATCGGCATCATCTGGCTGAGGAGCTGAGTGAAACATTTGGCCTCTTCATGGAGCTGCTTATCCGTATTTATCAGGTTGGTTGTGTCCGTGTGGAATTTCAGGAATCTTTTCAAGCTCTTGAGGTAATTTATCTGTGTTCTCTTCTTCAGAGTAGCAGAGGTTTTAGTGAGGGACGTTTTGACTTTTTCTCTCTCATAAACAAACTGCAAGGAAACGTTCTCTTTGTTAGCAAAATATAGATACCGAGAGATGTTTTCAACCTGAAAATAAAAGACATCATGTTCAGTGACCTTCTAGCAATGACTGTTTTGCTTCATATAAATGCGTATAAAGGTTTCTCAGAAAAAGTGTTAAACATTTATTGGTCCTTACCTCCTGTTTGTAATTTCGAATCTTTTTGTCTTTTTTCATTTGCATGGCAAAATCTTTGAGAAGTGGGTGGCTCAGAGGATGTCTGTCGTTAAGGCCTTTCTCATACATTTCTTGCATGCTTTTTTGAGCAAACTTTCTTGTTCGAGTGCCAACAGGGGCCTCGTCAGCCATGTCACCCCCTTCATTGTTAGAAGTCGTTCTAGTGGATGGTCCAGCTTCAGCATCTGTATTGGATAGTGTCTGAGCAGCTAAAGGCTCAGCATTGGCCTGAGAGTCGGGTAGGCCACGTATAACCATGTGGCGATTTTTCAGCTCCTCAACCAGTCTGTCAAAAAGAAAACAAGATATTTGAAAATATCAGTATATAAAAATTCTTATCAAAAAAAAAAAAGGAGCAAGATAACGTTCTGTAAGCCACTTACCTTTGGATTGGAATCTTCATTGGTTTTGTTTGTATCCAGCAGTTGAGGGGAGGTTCTCCAGAGTGAAATAGATAGATAGATAGATAGATAGATTACTTTATTCATCCCCGAAGGGAAATTAAGTCGTCATAGCAGCCGGTACATTTGAATAAAATAAAATAAAATAAAATAAAATAAAAATATAAAATATTGAGGTAGAAACAATAAAAACAGAAACAGCTGGAAACTGCTCAACATCTAACCTCACTGTAACCCCACTTCATGTCTCCGACCACTTCTTTATCTCTTATTCTCTCCCATTATCTCGAACTGACAACCTTAACACATCAACAGAGTCGGTACCTGTCCGTCGCAACATTCGTTCCCTCTCTCCTTCCTCTCTAGCCTCCTCTGTTCTATCAGCCCTCCCTTCCACTGACTCTTTCTCACTCATGCATCCTATCTCTGCCACTGACATTCTCCTTTCTACTCTGTCCTCCTCTCTTGACTCTCTCTGTCCTCTTACGTCACGACAGGTCCGCAAGTCCCTCCCAGCTCCGTGGTTGTCTGACTCGGTACGTGCCGTCAGAGCCACTATGCGATCATCAGAAAGGAAATGGCGGAAATCTAAACACCTGGAGGACCTGTCTTTTCCCCGATCAGAAACACAGGTAGCAGCACGAATCACTGCCTGTCTGACCGACATCTCTCAGTGGATGTCTCAACACCACCTGAAGATTAACCTTGACAAAACTGAACTTCTTTTCCTTCCAGGGAAAGACTCTCCCTTCCACGACCTGACTATTAACTTTGACAACTCTGTGTTAACCCCCACTCCGACGGCTAGGAACCTGGGCGTAACACTCGACAGCCAACTCTCCCTTACTGCCAACATTTCTGCAACAACACGGTCCTGTAGATTCATGCTGTACAACATCAGGAGAATACGCCCCCTTCTCACTCAGAAGGCGGTGCAGGTTCTGGTCCAGGCTTTGATCATCTCACGTCTAGATTACTGTAACTCGCTCCTGGCAGGTCTACCTGCTACTGCCATCCGACCTTTGCAGCTCATCCAGAATGCAGCAGCTCGACTGGTTTTTAACCAACCTAAATTCACTCACACTACTCCTCTCCTCCGCTCCCTTCACTGGTTACTAGTGGCTGCTCGCATCCGGTTCAAAACACTAGTACTTGCGTACCATGCTGTGAACGGATCCGGTCCAGTCTACATCCAGGACATGGTCAAACGTTACACCCCACCCCGTTCACTCCGCTCTGCTTCGGCCAATCAGCTCGTTGCTCCCTCACTGCGAGCTAAACAATCATCAAAAACACGACTGTTTTCCGTCCTGGCTCCTAAATGGTGGAATGAGCTCCCCATTGACATCCGGACATCAGAAAGTCTACACATCTTCCGCCGAAAACTAAAAACATACCTCTTCCGACGTTACCTTGAATGAAAAAAAAAAAAAAAAAAAAAAAAACACTAACAACTTTTTGAAACTAACACTTTACTAGCACTTAAATGGCACTTACTTATAGCACTTTGTAGTTTTGCTTTATTTGAAGAAATCGTATTTTCTTGATTCTTGTCGTCCTTGGTATGTACCCTCGGGTTTGAATGCAATTATTGTAAGTCGCTTTGGATAAAAGCGTCAGCTAAATGAAATGTAATGTAATGTAATGAAAGCCCAATACTTATACACAGATGAGACAGGGAATGTTGATGGGTGGAGCTACAACAAAATACTGGGTGCAATCAAAGGTGGCCTGCTAATCATATCAAATAAAAGTGATAATTCTTAAGAGAACCCTCAAACAAAGGGTGCCTGGTATTCCCTTAAAATAAACACCTTTTTTTTTTTTGAGAATCTTCTGAATACAAACAAACAAATGTCAAAGATCATGGTCTCTCAGGTAGAAAGACCTTCTCTTGCATATGTCCATTCTTTCCAGGCTCTTTTTCTGTAAAGTTTCATCAAACACTGTGAGCCACACAGACCCCACCCTGAGTGCTCACCAAGGGTCATTCACCTACAGTCATTGCCACAACAGAAGTGTGAAGTGAGTTACACATCCTTTGTTATTGTTAATGACCCAGCCTTTCACAAAAAGCACAGCACAACACGCCCGCCGGTCCAACAACATTCCTCCAGCCAAGAAATATGAATGGAACTGAGGAATTATATCTATCAAGCTACCCCAAAGAGAAACACTTATTTATAATCTTTTAAAAATGAATTCCTCTGTTTGATGAAACTTTACAGAAAAACTATTTTGAGCCTGGAAAGAATGGACATATGCAAGAGAAGGTTTGATATGAATAGCAGGCCACCTTTGTTTGAGGGTTCAAGGGTGGATCGCATACACTAACCAACCAGCACCCAGTATTTTGTTGTAGCTCCACCCATCAACATTCCCTGTCTCATCTGTGTATAAGTATTGGGCTTTCCAGCTGTAATTCACTCTGGAGAACCTTTCCTCAACTGCTGGACTGGAGAATCATCCCTCAACTGCTGGATACAAACAAAACCAATTGTTATTGCTTCATCTTCACTGACCTATCTCAGTTTGACAAATGGCTCCAGGGTAAGAAATATTTAAAGTTTTCCTTAATAGCATGTATTCCAGTGGTGGGAGGTAGATTACTTAAGTAGATTTTTCACATATTTGTACTTTACTTGAGTATTTATTTTCCTGACGACTTTTAACTTGTACTCGTTACATTTTAACACAAATTTCTGTACTCTTATCTATTCTCAAAACTGGACGTGTCCAGTGATTTTTTTTTACTAGCACTGTGCAGGTTGTTAACCAAAGAGGAAAACTATCCTATTTGTTGTGCCTAGAACTTGTTTCCTTTTGCTGACTTATCACAAGGGGTATTGTGTATCACTCCTGCTATTGATTAGAAAACGAAAAGGTCCATGTTTAGTGATATTTACAGAATTGTTTTTAGCGGTTATACTGTGGTCTATTAGTGGTCTTAGGTAGACACAAGAGACACTTGTTTCTTACTATGTTCGTTCTTTGTTGTCCCTAGAAGTTCGAATGCACTAGTCCATTACTATTTGAACATCAGCATCTGGGGTTCAAAATTTGTAAAATTATAGAATATATGTATATTTTTGTTATAATTTTTCAGTCAGTTGAAATAAATCCTGAGGAGAACGATTTTGGGTTGTTTTGTGTCTGTATAGACTATAAAAAGCACTTTGCATTTTAAATTTTGGTACTTGTACTTTTACTTTTGATACTTAAGTACATTTCAACAGCAGATACTTTTAATACTTAAGTAAATTTAATATGAGCTACTTTAAGACTTTTACTTTTACCGGAGTCACTTTCAGGTACGATATCTGTACTTTCACTCAAGTATGGCATTCAAGTACTTTATACACCACTGATGTATTACCATGTGTAACCATTGTACAACTTTTGTTGTAATGACATATGGATTAATGTATTTATTTTCTTTTTCCAGGAAATCAAGCAGACACTGGCTCCTCTGTCCAGTTTGTATGAAGACCCAAGAATCCCTAAGCTGTCACCTGCGCAGATCATGCATGAAGGAATCAGAAGAATCAGACAGAGGAGAGGTGGTTGAAAAGGCCAAGAGTGATGTGTTGGACCTCCTGAAGACTAGACGGGCTTTTAGCTATAAAGTTCTTAGCCGCATTGTCTCATCTTCAAATCCACTTGAAAGACTGATTGTGGAGCTGAAAAGTCATCACATGTTTGTGACCGGAGAGCCTACACCTTTGCCCCAAGGGAATCCAAGGTTTGTCGCAGAAACTGGTGAGCCATCCGGAGAGGCAGGGTCATCTGACGTGGAATCTGCTAGCAGCGGTGAATTGTTTCAATGTAACCGGGAAACAGCTTACAAGGCCAGAACCTCATTGAAGAAAGCGAACGAAATGGGGATTCTGGAAAAGCATTCTATAGATCATCCACTGCTTCAGGGCTTTGCCGAACACCTACGGGTCAATATGGAAAATACGAAGTACAAACAGGAGGTTGAGACTGTTTCTCGGTACCTTTATTATGCCGACCCTGTCGAACCATCCTTGAAGTTTGTCAGGGACAGAGAGAAGCTCTTAAGCTACACAAGAAAACAGTCGGAGGCAAACTACAGGGCACAGACTTCAGTCAAGTACCTAAAGTGCTTGAAAAGGTTGGTACTTTTGTTTTATTATGATGTCAACAGTTTACACTATACACATAAATACTTGTTAATGCATGTACATAACTCAACTTAAATCCATTTCCTTCCTCCTTACAGATTCTTGGATTACAACACTGCATTGACCAATCTGAGAAAGGATGACAAGGCGCTCTACAATGACTGCGTTGATTTCGTGGATTACATTGGCTCTGTACAGAGTATGCTCTCTAAGCAAGTGAGCAAAGAGATTGTATCCAAGAGGCATGCCATCTTAATGGATAAAGATGTTCTTAGTCCTCGTGACTGCTGGGCCATTTTTGAGAAAGCTGAGGAAGGATTTTTGAACATCATGAATCAACTTGGTGACAGCTCTACCACCCCCCCGGAGGCTTCTCAGTGCATATTTGTGCTGTACTATCTGGAGGCAATCGTCATACTGAAGCACTGCCAAAGGCCATGTGTGGTGGAGAACATGAAGGTGAGTGTTACTGTCCTCTATTGATAGATTTCCCTTGACAGTTTAGCCATTACATTTACTAATCAATGGCATATCCTCATTTTCTACAGGTCGCCGAATGGCTTGGGCGGAAACAAGAAGCTGAACATACAATCATATATGCAGCACATTTTGCGGTTGGAATTGCCCTGTCGAAGCAGGAGGAGGAGTGGTTTGAAAAGTACTACACAAGAGTGCGACCACAACACCTTGCTGCAAAAGGGAAACGCAAGCGGGATGAACGGAATGACAAGGATGGTGATGAATTTTTCTTTGTCTCCTCAACGGGGAAGAAAATCAACAACCCAACCGCTGACCTGGACCGCCTGCATGAAAAGCACAACCTCCCCCATGTGAACAGCCAGACTGTGCGAAGAACATTTGAGACGGAAGCTAACCGCTTGGATGAGCCAAAGAAGGCATTGGTGGCTGGCTACCTGGCCCATTCTGTCAACACAACTGCAAAATACTATCGATTGAAAAATCCGGGGGCAGTTGTGGAGGGCGCTGATCTATTGGCCAAGATGGTTGAGGCGTCAAGGTGAGCACATTTTATATTTGTCAAGACAATGCCAACATAGTCAAGCACACTATTATCTATATTGAACGCACTTGTTTTTCTTCTAATCTCACTATTTTTCATTTTTATGTAGTGCCAGGCCTTCCAGATAAGGCAACAGTCATGAGCCGTTTGGAGAAGGGCCTATTCATCTGTCTGATGAGTCTTCCAACCATGGTGACCATTGTGCTGACCTTTCATTGAAACAGCCAGTGCTACATTTGCACAAGCTTCCAGGGGAAAATGAAAAGGTCAGGTTCCATGAGGCACTAAATCAACTCCTGAAAAAACACCCTGTTACACTGAGTGGGAAACAGCCACAAGTGAAAGAGCGCAGGAATGTCTCTCAAGACTGGGAGCAGAAGCTTTACACACGCTGGCGGAAGATTCAATTTGAAAAGCGTGTAAACCATACCCGTGGTGAGTACTTATTATTTAATTTTTTTGTATGTATTATTATTTATTTATATTTAACATTACTTTCAAGTAAGACTGATTGCACAAATCAAAGATTTCAATTATTGTATTCATGACTAACAAAACTTGTTATTTATTTTGACAGAACAATTCAGTCGGCGTATGCCAACAAAAGACCGAGTCGACGCATGGGTACGAAAGCAGGGATGGAAGGGGATGACTGCCAACATAGGCAGTGTAGTTATCGACAACTGGGCACCTTCTGGATCTGTTGACCGTATCATGGACAGCAAACAGATCCAGACAATGGTGAAAACACAGCAGTGGAAAGGACTTTACATTCAGGATTTCAACGAAAGGGGCAGAGGGATCGTTACGACACGCACATTTAAGGCTGGTGAGGTTGTCTGCGACTACCATGGAACTGTTGTTAGCAGAAAGAAGGGTGAGGAAATTCACAAAATCACCAATAAAAAGGAGACTGGCTATATCTTCTTTTTCTGGAACAGCAAAGGACAGGCAATGTGCATTGATGCCCACTCAGAGACTTGTCATTGCCACCCTGGGATGCAGACGTTTGGCAGGCTGATCAATCACTCCAAAAGAAAATCCAACATAAGGCCCATGCATTTTGCTGTTGACATGGATGGAGAAGAAAAGGATATCATCCTTTTCCTCGCAAACAGGACTTTACTGGTGGATGAGGAAGTTATGTTTGACTATGGAGTCAACAAGAACTCTTTTAACAGAGAGGGTGCAAGTTGTGAATTGCTCGACGACTAGCAAATATTGTCTCTGTACTTTTAAAACACAATTACGGTAAAGTGTTTTGATGCTAATACAAATAATTTGCTGTACTCTTCATCTTCTCATAATATTTCAACTCATTTTAAGCATTCAGTATGGGGGGCCTGGCTGGCAGGGGGGCATTGTTGCAGACACCTGAGTGTTCATGTCACTGTCCTGCTTATTTATTTAATTTTCAAGAATAAAAACAGTGTTCCAACTGTATATACGTCTTTACGTCTTTATTTCAAGAAAAAAAACGTTTTCCATTATTGTACAATACAAAACAGTGTAAATAATGTCGACATTTATAATTAATTTTGTACATTTGCATACACACTGTTCGCCATGTCCTGAAGAGGGATTTTCTTTTAAATCAAAAAATAACATTAATTTCGGTAAGATAACTTTCTGGGAGGATGTGAGTGACCAGACTCGTGACCTCAGATGCTTTTTCTATTTTTTCTATTAGAGTTCACTGAAGACGACCCTGAGAAGTGGTTGGAAGCTCAGCAAACAAGTTGAGCTCTTGGTTGAACTGATCCTGAGTCACGCTCCTCTGAAATAATTATGAGATATCTTAGCAAAACTTGATATTTACATGCTTATATTTACGTTTGATACTCTAATTCTGTCTTAAATTAACTTTTACATAAAGAAAACCTTGCACATTGTACAGTTTAATTCAGATCAAACAAATAACCTCAGACAGGGTGCTTTGATGACTCAGGCCAAATCATAGCCAGACCAGATCATAGGAAACTAACATACATCTAAGGAGAAACTTTTCAAGGGGATGGCTGGAGGAAAGTGCAGAGTTGGGAGTCAGCTTGCTAACGAGGGAGCAAGGGGCGGAAATAACCGAACGAAAGACAAAAACAAAACAGAACGAAAACAGCACGGACTGCGGAGAACGGGTGTGAGTGAAGAAGAGAGAGAGAACGGAGCATGAAGTTTAAAAAAAAAGATCACATCAGTAGAATCTATATCAGCTGATCAGACATCCCTGAACCCTCTCTTCTTCCTCATCCTTCCATTCGCATGCACGTAGAACCCCTTGCCACTGTCACTGTAGTATTTATTTGTTTAGAGCATCGGACCGATTCCCTCACATCTGTGGATCCTCACCTCCTCTGGGATATTATTTGGAAAGTTTCTTCATTTCCTGTAAGTGATCTCCAGTGCGCTCTGTGAGCCTGATGGCACAGTCACGTTCACTGCAGTGATTTGATGATACACGCAGTGTTTGAAGATATTATTAAAACCTATGAATGACTCGGCTCCGTAACTCCACGATTAAATGGAATCGAAACGTAATTTGCTGCAAGTCATGTTTAAACTAAAAGGTTCGAGTGGAACAGACATGTCGCTCGAGCAAAACTAAGCTGTTGGTTTTATTGTAAATAATGAAGTAGATCAATAATCTGACTTCAGTTCACCACCTCACGTCTGTGTCGCCACTTTCCCCTCTCCAAAACGTTCGTACGCATGGGTCAGAGTTTGCGTGGAAATACGGCATTTTCCTGTCTGTTCTCTTGTTGTCCGTCCTTCACTTCACTTCTTTCATCTCCTCCTCTTGCTCTGTCCGTGATTGTTTTTACGTCTGTCTGCTCCTTCTCGTTTGTTGCCATGCTGTCCGTCTTTCGAGGTTAAACAAAAAAATCGAAATTTTCCCCAAACAGCAAGATCTGTCCGAGGGGGTTGTTTAAATAATAAACTCTTCTTTTCGAACAAACGAAAAACTGACAATACATTGACGTAGAAACTTATTTTACTTGTGGAATAGACACTTAAATTTGGCTTCTTTCACTGCTCTTGCCATCTCACTGTGACGACCTCAATGGGCGTGTTCAGCGTGGTAAGTCTGTAAGCGAATGATTTCACCCACAATACCTATTTATACATGTAAATGAATCAGGGGAAATGTGCAGAAAGAAAAAATTAAAGTGCAATTTTATCAAAATATTGTGTGACAAACCTGGAGTTGTGCTGCTGTGGTGTTGTGCTTGTGTGTGTTTCAGGTTCCTGTAGGCGGAGTCAGACCTTAGTAATCAGCAGTGATATGGCACACCTGTTGCTGACCAGTATTTAAGAGGGCTGCACATTGGGCTCTCCCCTTCACCAGATCTACCACCACATCCCAGCTTTTTCTTCTACTCTATCTACTTCTACCTATTCTTCTTATGTGTAAATCCAACCGGACGTTAGCGTTGTCATTGTCTTGTCTAGTGTGTTTGTGTCCCCCTGCTGCAGTGACGCACTGTGCGGGGGTGTCTGAGCCTGTTTGGAAGTGTACCTCGTGACAATGGCGGAGGCAAGCACGGAGCGGGTGAGTGGAAACGCGGTGACCCACGGAGGTGATAGCGGGAGAGGCACGGAGTTAAAGGCAGAGCAAGAGCTGCAGAAACAATGAGAGGAATGAGAGGGAGCTAACCGTAATGGTAGAGATGGAAGGCGAGGATGAAGCAATGGCGATGGAGCTGATGAGGTGCGTGAGGGAGCTGTGTGGAGGGCTGCTGGCGTGTAGACACATGGACGGGGGAAAAAATATGTAATGACCATCAGTCACCCGTAAGGTAAAGCGAGGCTCATGGATGGGTTTAAAATTGGAGAAACGATGGTGCATGCTAGAGAGCAGTTTATGATGAGCTGGTGGTATCATTTATTAATCTGCCATTTTACATCAAGGACAGTATGATATTAGATAAAGTCCAGGGCTGGGGAGTCTCGGCAGTATCTCTGATAAAGAGGAGGATGTGGCCTGGAACTAATGTGGCAGATGGGACGAGATATTTAAAAGTTAAATCATTAGCCACATCCAGTCATTGGCTCTCCATTACTTATCTGTCCTTCGCACAACTCTCTATTCTCATCGCTGAGTCTATCTTCCATCTTGTCCATCACCTGTCTGCTACTCTCCTCATCTACCTCTTCTTTCTTATATAACTCTATATAAAATTCTAAAACTCTTTCCACTATCCTGCGAGGTCCGTTAATTTTTCCCTTCCCTTTCCCTCCACTGGCTCAAAATAAATTTTCTCCTGCCTTGTCTTCTCTAGCCCTAAGAAATACCCTGTACATTTTTCACCCTCTATTGCATACCTCGCCTTACTTATAATTATTGCACCTTTTCACATTCCCTGTTCTATCTCCTTTAGTTCATCTTTCATCCTTATGCATCCCTCTGTCATAATTACCCCTTCCCCAGCTTTCTTCTCCTCTACCTCTAACTCCTGTTTTAACTTTTTTTCTCTCTCATTCTTTCCCCTGTTCTTACTGTGTTTCTTGCTCATGCCCCTTATCCCCTCTTTCAACCTTCCCCACCACCTCCCTATATCTTCCTTATACATCATGTCATTCATCTTGTGACAACCCTGGAGTTGTCTGCTGTGTGTGTTGTGTTTCAGGCTCCTGTAGGCGGAGTCGGTCTCTGGTGATCAGTGGGGATGTGGCACACCTGGGGGCCCACTACTTAATGGGCCTGTAGACTGGGCTCTGGTCTCTCATTCACCGGGTCTACCTCAACATGGGCATGTGGAGGTTTTCTTTGTATTTTGTTCTTTGTAGTATTATTCCTGTAGAATAAATACACAAATACTGTAACTGCAGAGCTTTGTGCCATTCAGTGTTTCTTGTTGCACACATGAGCCAAGGTGTAACGAGTGGGGGCTCGTCCGAAATCCAGATCCAGGTTTTTTTCTCACCCTTTTCTGTCCCGAGAAAGTAATAGGCCTCTAGTAGGATACGTTTCCCCTGGAATAGTGTACTGGTTGCCCAGGGTGTGTGATAACTTTAGAGTGTGAATGTAGTACTTTGAGTTTACATTGGTGGGACTAATTGCATTATTTATCAGGCACTAATTAGAGGGATTTACCTTTGGCAATACCTTTCCTGGTAGGAATAAGCAACAGTATCTCTCTCTGGGGGTCTGTTGGTTTGTTATTTTTGTTTATTTTTGTGCATAAACATGATTTGACTGTCTTGGGTACACGTCCAAGGAGGATTCATACAGGAGAGAAACCATTTAGTTGCTCTGACTGTGGTAAAACATTTAGCACAAAGGGCAGTCTAACTTTACATATGAAGATTCATACAGGAGAGAAACCATAAACTTGCTCCTAGTGTGGTAAAAATATTGAATGCTGAATACTTTCTCATTGTCTCTCACCATCTCCCCCCCCCCCCCCTCCCCCCGTGGAACTTGATATTTGGTAAGACAGCGTCCTTTTTTCTATTCATTAATTGAACTCACCCGAATCTCGGCCATGTCTCTCATTGGACCGTCTTTATCCTCTCGGTTGCTTTTTTTTTTACATTACAGGATTACTATTAAACTGCTTCACCGATTTCCATGACATATTTGTGAAGGGAAGAGGAATGAGGACAAAGTGAAGAACCAATAGATTTAGAGCAGGTCCAGGAATTTTATATTTTCTTAAACATGAGTGGAGGATTGGACAAATTTAAGAATTAACATTTTCTCATGTTGGCAATTGGATGCAGCTTAAAGATCAGAATGAATGAATGGTTCATTATAACTTCTCCTATCAACAGTTCAACGTCATTAGCATCTGTGAAAGTGAATTTGCGTTTTGAGCGGGATAGAACAAATATTTCACCCGTCACTGGTGGACAAATATTTAAAGATTTTAAATTTGGAATAAATCTAGTTTTCAAAAGGGGCTTTAGGTTGTTTTCCTTTTGGCTTGAAACAAGTTTGTGTAATGCATTCTGGTCTTCATGTTCATGTGGAGCTGGTAACCAAGGTACTTTATGATGCTGCTGTGATTTTAAACACATGGCAAGAATACATAGTTTTACATCTGAGATATGTGTGTGTGATCCAGTCACATTCAGAACAAATCAAATCTCATAAACACATGAAAGCTCTCACAACTGCCAACCAAACACTGAGCTTTCACTAGAGAACGTTGTTTCAGAAGTTCAAGGTCTGAAAGTCTCTTTTTTCTTTTGCATAAAGTTTATAGGTATGTTTCACTTTTCTTATAGATTTTAAATTCTAACTCAAAAACCACTTACTCTGTTTCAATAAAAATATTTTTTTCACAAATGTTTTTCCATTAATGTTGCATTGGTGAATCTTGCTAACCTCTACACTGCCAAGAACTCCATAACCTTCACTGTTCATTACCTAATCTTAATAGTAAATATCAGGATTTCTAATTAAACTAGATCTAAATGAGACTGATCTTTACAGTTTGATTGCCCCATCTTTTATAAATTATAACTACAAATTGTATTATTCTTAATTGATAATTGCACTGTTATTTCATTAAAAATTGCATTATTCTTAATTGATAACTTAATCGCATTAATTAATAATTGTACAATTTTTATAAATATGTTTATTTTAACAATCATATTTTATGATTATTAATAATAAGCCAACATCAAGTCTACCTATTATTGCACAACATGAGTGAAGCGGAGGAAGAAGAGGCAGATCCAGTGGATGGCACTAGTTCACCTCGACGTTGGTTGCCATCTTCCAATAAACCAAACAAAGAAGAAGAAGTAGAACTTGTCTCAGTTAAAAGATTGAGATCAATCTGAGACTTTTATTCTGGGTTCCTTTGTGAGCCTGCCAGAGAGGTGGCATCATGCAATGGATTTTCATATGCTCTCTTTTTCAACAATTTGGTTTACCTCTCTTTTAAACCGATTCTGTGGCTCATTTTGTGAATATATGTCTGATCTTTCACACAGTGTTTCTTCAATTAATAGACTTAGCTTTTTATCACAGGGAAGCTTCTACAACTAGTGCAGCCTTTAATTGTCCCATCCATATCAATGTACATGGATATTTGCCTGAACTTTTTAAACAGTGACCAACAAGTGTCAATACAGGAATTTACATAATATACATTTCATTTTTTTATCGATTAAAAAAATATTGAATCATTTGTAAGAGCACACAGAGAAAATCCACAGAAGCACAGTCAGAGCATCTAGTGACATTAAGATTTGCAGTCATTCCATGTTATTATATTACATGTTATATTTTTCATGTCATTGAGCTGACGTTTTAATCCAATGCGAGTTACCATAAGTGCATCAACCATGAGGGTACAAACCCAGAGCAGCAAGCATCATGTAAGACAGGTCAAGGTCCTCAAAGAGGAGGTGAAAGTGGCTGGAGATACTTGAAGATGTAACTCGTCACATCCCCCCCAAAGGCTTCTTCCGACTTTTGCTCAAATTCTATTTCTTTTCGCCCACTTCCATGGTTTGAGGTAATGTAGAAATCTTTTCCACCCTTTTTTGTTCTTTTTGGTCTCTGGTTTTTCATCAACTTCGACCTCTGGTTCCTCAACTGAGACCTCTGATTCATCTCCTGAGACTTCTGATTCATCATCTGAGACCTCTGATGCATCTCCTGAGACTTCTGATTCATCTCCTGAGACCTCTGGTTCATCATTTAAGACCTTTGGCCTTTGGGGTTGGATGGGTGGTTTATGTATTAAGACCTTTGGCTCAACATTTGAGACCTTTAGAATATGATCTGAAACCTCTAAGTCATTGTCTGAGAAATCAGATTTAAGGTCCAATGAATCAGTGCCCTCTGGTTCATCAACTTTGACCTCTGGTTCATCATCCGAGACATCAGTTTCAAGGTCTGATATATTAAATTCTGTGTCCAACCGGTCTCGGGTCTCTGGCACCTCATTGTCTGAGACATCAGGTTCAAGGTCCCATGATTTAGAGTAATCATCCCAGGAATGTGTCCTCTCTGAGTCCTTCATCTCATGATTTTAGACCTTTGGCTAATGGTCCGAGAATTTTAATTCATGGTCTTTGTCCTGCAAGACCTTCTGTTCATCCTGTGAGATCCTCTGGTCATATCCAGAGATCTTCTGTGACATGTTTTCATTGAATGGATTGACTTCCTTTAATCCTATTAGCTTCCAGTTCTTAACTCTGCAAGTATTTATAAATTGTTCTATAGTAGAAACAGAGTTCTGGTGCTCCATCTCCATGACTTTGATAACATCCGCAGAAGCCACAGACTTCCTCAGCTCCATTTGAAGCTGCTCTTTGAGGACCTGGATTTTCCTTTCATAAACAGAGATCTTTTGTTTATCCTCGGAGATCTTCTGTTCATACCCAGATCACTTTTGTTTGTCCTTGGATATCTTTTGTTCATACTCTGAGATATTTTCATCATTATCAGATATCTCCATTTGAAGCTGCTCTTTGAGGTTATGGATTTGTCTGTGGAGGAGCCTTTCCTGGTCAAAGTCAACTGGGTGGCTCTCGACAGGCTGTGAAGGAAAGAAGGCTTGTAAAGGTCACCTAAGTGCACTTTATGTATCAAGAAAATGTACATATTTCATGAGTCAGTCGCCTTCAAATTGTAAGGATGAGGGAAGGGATCTTTGTATGTATTTGCAAATTATATGTGTTATGATGTACATTTGGGTTTCTGTAACGGCAAATAGGATAAATATGGGGGAAGTGACGTCCCGGGGGGGGTTCTTTTGTTTTTGGTGCGGGTTGGCGGAGCGACCAGAGGTTCGAGGGATCGGCGACCACTTACAACCTTCATGGGATTTCCTGAAGAAGCGGGATTATTGCCTGAGGGACTTTTAAGGGATTACGGCAAGAATTGAACATTTTCTGGGCTCCTGGAAGGGGTGAGGACATCGTGGACACTGTTGGGACGGTTTGCGACAACTCACCACGCCACACCTGCTTATCTTTTGTTTGGGGGGGACGTCGCTTCGGGATTATGTGATGAACTTGGGGTGGGGAAGTATTGATTGTTTGAGGGTTATGTTATGATCCGGGGGTGGGGAAATATTGATGTTTGGGTTTTGTATAAATAGCGTGTTTGTGTTTTCATGTCCGACTCTGTCTGCGGGGACGTGTCGAGGTGATATGTGGGGTGTTGTTGTTTGGTAAATGCAGATAATCGTACGCAACTTGTCTTGATTTATTTCGTTTATATATATATATTGCTTTATGTGTTTTGGGACCTATGACAGGAATATTGGTCTAACCAGGGAGTATTCGTTTGTTATAAGTTGGGCAGGCGGCGCGCCGTACGCAGCGGGACTAATCCACCCGTGCCTTGAAAATAATGTGTAGTAATTTTCCCCTGGGGTTTTAAACAGGGCGAATTGTTACAGGCTTTTTGCTTCAGCTGGTTGTTGCAGTGCTCTAACTCTGTGATCTTTGTGTTGAGAGACAGAATAGTTTGGTTCTTTTCTTTAATAATGTACTTCTTTTGTAGATACTACAATCTTTAGAAGCTCTTCCTTCTTTTTACAGAGTGATCCCTCTAAGATCTCTTGAATGCAGGGCACATTTTGGGAGCTGGTTATAAGCGTATGAAGTAATGTTTTCAGGATCTCCTTCTCTGCTTTTTCTTCTTTGTATTTTTCCTCCATACAGTGAAGGTCCTTCTGAAGCTTCTTAATAAGAGTGCTTATCTCTTCACAAAGGGAACTCCCCCCCTTAATGGTTACCACCTCACGTCTGCCTGGATAACGTTGTTCATTTTGGAGCAGATGGTTCTGGGTGATTCTTGGTAACCTGTTCACTGTTGCCATCTTCCTTAAGAATATAAGCTCTTCTTCTTGTATGGTAGGCGGTTGGCAAGTAAGTAGAGTGCAGTACCGCCACATCGGGTACACATGATGAGTTCATTATGTATTCAAAGGAGAGTGGACTCCAAAGAAATGATACCAAAGATCATAGGAGTTTGCACTACTTTGAACTTTTCAATCATTTCCTGTCCTTTGTATTTCAATGAACAAGAATCAGAAAGTTTTGATGGAATTTTTCAAAAACAATTCAGAGGACAACAACGCTTTGTTTTCGAGCAAAATGCATTAAAGACTGAGTGTAATATTTTAAAAAATGAGTGTTTGTGTATGGAATGTTTTAACTTCTTTCTGCTCCACATAATTGAATAGTTAAGGATTTATTTTGACAATGTGTCGTAAATAAAGTTATCTCGTCTGATCTTGGTAGGTAAGAAGGGTTGGTCCTGGTTAGTACTTGGATGGGAGACTGCCTGAGAGTACCAGGTGCTGTTGGCTTTTGTCCACCTTTCTCCGATGTATTCACATGTATGAATAAGGTATAGTGGGTGGAGTAATTCTCTTACGGGTTAAGCTCAGCCAAACTACTGTTACAAACTTTACCCGGACAAAAAAGAGTTTTTTAGATGTAAATTCCACTTTGACGAGAATAGGACTATTAAATCTAAGACACACATGTAAGAACATTCAAAACTTCAAACACACACCATGTGGAAGTATAGAGCTTTACTCGAGATAAGAAAAAAAAAATCAGCTAAGTTATGGGCTTCAACTCTTGGGTCTATTTTGTCCCATTTTTAACTTAAAAAGCCAAAGTTAGTCACTTTCAGCAGTAAGTGAGATCATGTTTAGATGGCAAGGACAAGGTAAACATAACAGATAACATGGGAGAGGATAAAGGATTCCTTTAGCAGAGGATGGTTTTGATCCATCGACCTCTGGGTTATGGGCCCAGCAGGCTCCCGCGGCTCCACTTTGCTCTTTTACACTGAAAGAGTTTAATCTGAACACAGTCTATGGTTTCAACGGGTTTGCTTAGAAGTTAAATCAACTGGACTTGGAGAAAAAGATTGGCAAATGTGAAAGAATTTGCCTCAATTGGAAGGTGCACAGTGTTAGGGCAGAGCAGGGTAATGTGGGTCAGTATGTTATTTCACAAAAATGTGTTTTTTGCATGTAAAAGTAAATTTTCTTGCTTTGAACTTAGTCAACTGTTGTGTCAAAACAAATTGAATCAGTTAGAAAAACTTGTATCATAAATGTTGGTGAACTTCCAACATATAAAACCATGTGATTGATGCTAGCTGAAGATTAGCCTGAATTGCTAAGAGATGATGTTTTTTCTGAAACGGTGGCTGTGGGGTAAAGTCGGACAAATGCTGTGGAGCACAAGTTAAGTTTAGTCTTAAACATATTCTGGTGTTCTATTACAATATATGTTTTTTATTTTTAATGTCATAAACATTGTAGAAAATCAATCATGCCAAGAAACTACACCAGGAAGACAACCTTGGGCCAAATACCCGTCGCAGAGATGGAGAGTGCAGCCGCTGAGGTCATGCAAGGAAAGAAGTCCTTAAGAAAAGCTGGAAGGGATAGGAATATTGACAAGACAACCCTCATTAAGAAAAGAAGAGAAAGGGAAAGGGAGAGAGGTGTCCATAAATCTTTATTCTGGCGTTTGGTGAGGAGTATAGAGTTCTGATACAGTTAATAAAATCATCCTTAAAGCCAAATCTTCTCAACGCCAAGTACAGATATTTCCAGTGATCAGAATCGAATGCCTTTTCCCGCATCTAAACTAATCACTGTGGCTCCAATATTCTCACATGATCGATAAAGTGTAGCACCCGTCTAATATTATCTTGTGTCTGCCTTTCACGCAGAATGCCAGTTTGGTGTGGATCCACTAGTTCTACTATTATATGCTCTAACCTTTTTACTAGTATTGATGCATACAACTTGTAGTCTATATTGAGTACTGAAATTGGCCTTTATGCGCTACATTATTTTCTGTCCTCCCCCTCCTTAGGAATAACCAAAATGATTGCCTCCATCCATGTACCTGGTGGTTCACATCATTCAGTGTATAGTTGAAGCAGTCAAAAAGCATAGGCACTATTTGGTCCTTAAAGGCCTTGTACCACTCGGATGGGAAGCCATCCATACCGTGCACTTTATAAGCTTTTAATCTAGAGATTGCTTTCCCTTTTTCCTCCATTGTAATATCTGCCATCAGGGCTTTATTCTGTTCTTCACCTATAGAGGGTAGATCCAATGAATGCTTCACTTTCTGGGTCACCAGTACAGTGTGTTACAGGTTTGGCTCATACAGTGATTTTTGGGTGAAGTCAGTTAGTTCCATTTGTTGTGCATTATTAGTAGACTTGACGTTGGCTAATTATTAATAATCATGAAATATTATTATTTTAAAAAATGTGTGTTTGTGTGTGAACCAGAGTCAGTGTGATGCACAAGGTTGTGTCTGACATCGGGAAGGGGCTATCTGGGACCATTTTGTGGGGAGGGGGGGGTAGTGTCTTTGTCCAGGGTGGGAGGAAGAGGTGTGATAACTGTGAAGGGGGGTAGGAAATGCGGGGTAGGGTTAGGTGTGGTTCATTGTCTGTCGAATCTGCAAAAGAAAGTATTCAGGTCGTTTGCACGTTTAAGGTCTTCCACACAGTGGGGGGGGGACTTGGTTTTAAAGATGGTGATCACCTGAAGGCCTTTCCAGACTGACGAGGAGTCGTTAGCTGCACATTGTTGTTCCAGCTTCTTCAAGTACTGTCGTTTGTCCTCTTTAATCTCCTTGCCAAACGAGTCTGAACCTATCCTTGTCCCCACTCTTAAGGGCCACCTCCTTCTCTAAACAACCTGCTTGAGTTTTGCCGGTAACCAGTCCTTGTGTTGGAATACAGCTGTCCTCACAGAAGGGGATGTGTGAAGTCACAGCCTCTGTACATTCGCGGCGGCTGAGGAGATCGTCTCACTGTTAGGGATAACCGTGGCGATGTATGAAGACAGAATGGAGCAGTTAGATTGGTCAGAGCAGGAAATCTCCTACCAGAGGAGGCTGCTGGAAGCTGTGATGAAGCCTGAGCTCCAGCTGTACAGAGTTTGTAAGTCCCTGGAGGAGCTGCTCACAAGCTAACGTTAGCTAGCCTCAGCCCTGCTAACATGAGTTGATCAAACTAACACTCCTTAAAGGGAATGATACGTTTAAAACAATGTCTGGTTGGTTAAATTGATGAAATGTGTAGATAGAAGGATTAGGAGTTTTGACCCTCCCCTCCAGCCAGTGGTCACATGTCCTTGATAATCATCTGCAAGATGCTGTTAGAAAGCTCAGCACACGTCTGGGGTGTTTCTATCTACTTCTACCTATTCTTCTTCTTCTTGTGTGTAAATCCAACTGGACCTTAGCGTTGTGATTGTCTTGTCTAGTGTGTGTGTGTGTCCCTGTGGCAGTGACGCACTGTGCGGGGGTGTCTGAGTCTGTTTGGAAGTGTACCTCGCGACAATGGTGGAGGAAAGCACGGAGCGGGTGAGTGGAAACGCTGTGACCCACGGAGGTGTTAGCGGGAGCGGCACGGAGTTAAAGGCAGAGCAAGAGCTGCACAAACAATGAGAGGAATCAGAGGGAGCTAACCGTAATGGTAGAGCTGGAAGGGGAGGGTGAAGCAACGGCGATGGAGCTGATGAGGTGTGTGAGGGAGCTGTGTGTGTAGACGCAGACGAAAAAAAGAATGAGATGACCATGAGTCACCCGAAAGGGAATGAGAGGCTCATGGATGGGTTTAAAATTGGAGAAACGATGGTGCATGCTAGAGAGCCAGTTAATGATGAGCTGGTGGTATCATTAATGAATCTGCCATTTTACATCAAGGACAGTATGGTATTAGATAAAGTCCAGGGCTGGGGAGTCTCGGCAGTATCGCAGATAAAGAGGAGGATGTGGCCTGGAAATAATGTGGCTGATGGGACGAGATATTTAAAAGTTAAATTCAATAGCCACATCCAGTCATTGGCTCTCCATTACTTATCTCTCCTTAGCACACCTATCATCGCTTCGTCTATCTTCCAACTTGTCTATCACCTGTCTGCTACTCTCCACATCTACCTCTTCTTTCTTAAATGACTCTCTCTAAAGTTCTTCAACTCTTTCCACTATCCCTACAAGGTCCGTTATGTTTCCCTCCACTTGCTCAAAATAATTTTTCTCCTGCCTTGTCTTCTCTAGCCCTAAGAACTACCCTGTACATTTTTCACCCTCTATTGCATACCTCGCCTTACTTTTAATTATTGCACCTTTACACTTTCCCTGTTCTATCTCCTTTAGTTAATCTTTCATCCTTATGTATCCCTCTGTCATAATTACCCCCTTCCCCAGCTTTCTTCTCCTCTTCCTCTAACTTCTGTTTTAAACTTTTGTCTCTTTCTTTCCCCTGTTCTTACTGTGTTTCTTGCTCATGCCCCTTATCCCCTCTCTTAACCTTCCCCACCACCTCCCTATATCTTCCTCATACATCCTGTCATTCATCTTGTGACAACCCTGGAGTTGTCTGCTGTGCTTGTGTTGTGTTTCAGGCTCCTGTAGGCTGAGCCAGACCTTGGTAATCAATGGGATGTGGCACACCTGGGGTGGCCACTACTTTAGAGGCCTGCACACTGGGCTCTGGTCTCTCATTCACCGGGTATACTCTTTTCTTTGTATTTTGTTCTTTGTAGTATTATTCCTGTAGAATAAATGCATAAATACTGTAACTGCAGAGCTTTGTGCCATCCAGTGTTTCTTGTTGCACACATGAGCCAAGGTGTAACAAGTGGGGGCTCGTCCGAAATCCAGATCCAGGTTTGTTTCTCACTCTTTTCTGTCCTGAGAAAGTAATAGGCCTCTAGTAGGATAAGTTTCCCCTGGAATAGTGTACTGGTTGCCCAGGGTGTGTGATAACTTTAGAGGGTGAATGTCTGATTCTGACGTAGTGCTTTGAGCTTACATCGGTGGGACTAATTGCATTACTTATCAGGCACTAATTAGAGGGATTTACCTTTGGAGTTACCTTTCCTGGTAGGAATAGGCAACAGTATCTCTCTCGGGGGGTCTGTTGGTTTGTTATTTTTGTGCATAAACATGATTTGACTTTGTGTCTTGGGTACACGTCCATGTCCGTCTGGTGAGTAACAGCATAGCTGGGGCTGTACCTGGTCATTGGTTTTGTGTTTAAAACACCTGTCATGAAATGCATGAAGACTAGGGTCTATAGAAGGTAGTTAGCATTGGTTAGGCAGATAGTCAGGGGAAAGGTATTCCAAAGGTGATGATAGATAGATATATATATGTTGGTTCTTTTTGAAAAGATGATGGGTGTAGGAAGGGGTTAAGGGGTCAGGATGAGGAGGTGCTTGAGGTAGAGGAAAGATGCGAAAGGCGATTAGGACGAGTTCCGTTGTTTAAAATTAAAACATTTAAACATGTTCCCAACTTCTTCTTCTTCTCGCTATTCCTTCTATCTCTTTTTTAGTTTTTTCCTCTCCTTCTTCTTTTTCTCCTGTTGCTCTTTCTTTTCCTGCTTCTTCTTCTCCTTCTTCTTCTTGACCTTATCTCTGTGCTCATTGGTCTTCTGAAAAGACAGAGACAACTTACATAAGCATTTTCTTCTTCAAAGTCTGCACATGAAACAAATCAATCCGTATAATTCAAATCTAAAATGATCTAATGAAACGTACCGGAAGATTGATGTTCTGCAGATTCAGGTGTTTTAATTCTTCATCCATCTTTCTCTCTTTTTCCATTGAGTCTTGCTGCTTAGCAGACAACTTCTCCTCTGCCTCCCTGATCTGGTTCATGAGATCCTCTTTCTTCTCCTCATAGTTCTCCTGCAGATCCACAAATTTCGCCTTCCACTTGTCTTCCACCATAACCTTGTCCAGGTCCTTGAGCTGAAGATCCCTCAGGGAAAAGTTTTCTTCCTCCTTCACATTTATAGTCATCTTTAGATCTTTGAGCTTCTTCTCCAACTCTTCCTCTCTGGCTCTTGCTGTGTCCAGAGACTTCTCAATCTTGAACAAGTCCTCTTGGATAAAGCAGCCTAGAGACAGTAGAGGCTATCTGCTCCCTCAGAATTGCGTTCATAGCAGGTAGCTCTTTCTTTAGAGCACGTCTGTCTGTAGATAGATCAGCCAGTATAGCTTTCTCTGCCACGTGCTCCTTTATAACTGTGTTCGCAGTATCCAGCTTCTTCTTCAGTGCAATGTTTTCTTCAACCACAGCAACGTTATATAGCAAGTCGGGTCGTAAGACAAAATTACTTCATTTGGTAACAAACAATTGCAAAAAAATGTTTTAATTAGATTAGCAAATTTACTTTTGATCAGATGTACTTAATAATCTGAATTATTCCAAATCAAATGTTTGCTTTAAAAGTTATCAGATTTTCCAACTCAATTATTCGCTTTACTCAAAAGTATAATACTGATCCTTAACTACCTAATATTTTGCATGAAGACGTAGTTTTTAAGCTTACCTTTGTGTATAATTTAAGCTTCTGCAATAAAGTTAAAATACTTAAAAAAACATATATAAATACATTTTGTCGTTTTCTGGAATTAAAACATAGTCAAATGTAGATCCCATTTGGAGGTTCAGGGGTGAAAAGCATTGTAGCCGAATCCAGTACCATTTAAGTAAATGGGAACTCCTTCAAACGAATAAAATCTATTTGGGAAAAAACTTTTAAACTACAAAGGATTTCATTAGGCAAATAATTCTATATTGTTGTCAGTTTGCTTTAATGTCTCAGTGTCTTTGATGTCTAAGATTCCTTTGATTTCTCAGCTGGGCCATTTCTATGCCTCCGCGCCTATATACCAAATGTACTGGTTGCAAAGCTGAAATATTTATACAATCTGAGGAGAAACAAGAGAGTGTGGGTGTTTTGCCTTGGCTGAAAAAGAAGGTAAAGATTACACCATGATGCCTTTCTCACACCATGATGTAAGACACCATCAGACAATGCCTATAACACATATTACTTTTCTTCATACTTATCCTATGCTTATAACTATGTGTGCCTAATGGTGTTTATTAAGTATTAATTAGCCCCTAATGAAATGTGAAGTGTGTGTGTGTTTGAAATAGAAGTTAATCTGCAAAGATGAACCTTTTAGCCAAAGAAAAGATGCCTACTGCTGCGAGGCTGCAAACTCAGAGGCCTGAGTGGAGAACACTGTACAATCCACCTCTAACTAAGAGGGGGGGGGGGGGGGGGGGTATCTACATCCGAGGGTCCTACATGGATCCGTTTCCCTCAATGTGTTTGTAATGAATCCAGAAGTAGCTGACTCTTGTCCCTTCTGTCCACAGAGGGAGACAGTCTTTCACTGTCTCACAAAGTGAGGGCAGCTGTCTCCTCTATTTCGGTTTCTAATACTGTTATTAACTTTTTTTAATCAAGTTTTTTCATGTCAAACTTTCATTCTAGCTCACAAGTACATTAAGGAAGAAAAAAGGAAGTGGCAACTTTAGATTTTTTCATCTTGGTCAATTGAAATGGCAATTCATCTCAGCAGGAGAAAAGATTAACAACCTGGGTGAAATTGACGCATACATCTATTCTAAAATGAATGATAACATCAAGACTAAAAACTGATCTGGTTTTCTTTATGATGACCAACAATATGGAGGATTTCAAAGAGATGTGGGGCTTTGAGAAAGTTTCATATTATGTAGAGGGAGATGAGCTGGTTTTACTCATATGTAGGTTTGAATATGCTTTGATGAATTTCTTTTTTTCAGTACTTTTTTGTGTCGTTTCTTTATTTATTTGTATAAAGTTTTTTAGAAAAAATAAAAAGGGTTTGAAAAAAATTTAAAGAATCTCTCTCTCTCTGCTGCTTCCTCACAGCGAGCTAGGCACTCAACAAAATCACGACTGTTTGATGTCCTTGGTCCTAAACATTTGGACTAGCTCCCCATTGACACCAGGACAACAGAAAGTCTAGACATCGTCCACCCACAGACGATATGTATAAAAAAATACAAATAGTGATGACAAAATATTAAAGGGGACATATTATGCCCATTTCACCACAGTTGATAAGACTTTCTGTATCTGTTTGTTGTGATTCTTCATTGAAGCCACAATTTTCAAACTACTACACCTTCTGATAAAGATGTTCATTATTTAAATGCATGCATTAGATAGGTGTGTATACACTATTTAATTGTATGTGTATATTTATTCATACAGGGCATATATTCTGAGCGTGCGCACACACACACACACACAGACACACACTAACAAAGGGATCGTGGGGGGGCTACAGCTTTCGAGGCTAACACTGCTGCAACTTTTGCGGCGAAATGCACTTAAAACCCCGGGTGTGAGTTTATTTTAAAGCCAGCGACGGAGCTCCAGCTCGTCCAACATGTCAGCTTAATTTCACCCACAGATCCAAAAAGAGCCAGCTTTTATATACTCATATATATATATATATACATTGTTGGGCCAGAGCCCAGCGGATGGCCACCAGACACAGGTCAGAGGTTAACACAAAGAAAATCTACACATAGGCCTGTATAGATCAAGGCCTTGTGGAACATTCCGATCCACCTGTGGGTACTTTTACCTGGTAATTTCAAGTAACCCCTAGCAGGTTTCAAGCCCCCCGCAGGACCAGGGGAATCCCTGCTGGGTATGTAGACGCCCAGTGAGGGCCAAGCCCCTCCCACTGGGGTCCAGCTCTGACACACAATTGGCTTAAAGCCAGCATCATCCCGTGACCAAGTCCTCAAGGAGGAGGACCTCTCAGGTAGTTTAAAACTGACCCCAATAATCTCCGCCATTTACCCTGCTCTGAGGACGTAAACAGACCCCGCCAGGTCTTCCAGATGATTTAGTTGCTAAAAGGGGGCAATTACAAACAATCGTTTGTTTAATTTTCATTTTCTTTTATCTTAAGTTGAATCTTATTTGGAAGACTGTTTTGTTTTTAGCTTGAAAAGGTCGCGCACAGGAACTCGCTCGCAGGCCGAGCTGCGAGACTTTCTTTTCCACAATTCACCACTGCGCCACAACTGTTAATCCCTGCAGGACAAAGCATCATTCTGTCGCAGAAGGACGAAGCAGAATCCCGTCAAAGAAGACGAACAAAGGTTAATTCCGTTCTAAGAGCAAGAGACGAATTCGCCAGTCCCAGCACGAAGCCGCTGCAACAGATGAACCAGCGCTATCAAGCTCAAGCCATGACTTCTTCATCTAATTCCGGGGATTCGCTGACCGCATGTTCCCCGAGGAACACAACACGAGATTTACTGGACTTCCGGAAAATCCGCGCACCATAAAGTACAAACAAACATGAAAATTAAAACTGGAGGATCTGCTACTTTTACTGAATTGTGCCTAATCATCTCTGACTTTCAGCCAATTGCTGAGACAGACAAGCATGTTACATTTTCTGGAGACAATGCTGCTCTTCTCTTCGAGGCAACATGACCTGAGAGTGAGAACAGCCACACACAGGGCACTTTGGTAGCTGAGGTTGACAGTTGTTTCTTTGTTATTATGTGTGTGCTGCCATCTGACCACCAATTTAGTGAACAGTCCCCCATCTGCAATTTTGGCTCAGCTTTTTTTACAATATAAAAGGTTTTTCATTATTATTTTCTATTTTGTTTCTGTCCTGAATAACATGATCCAAATGCTAAGTACCTTAATGTAAGATGTGTACATTTAATGTTTATACTGTGTAAATAAAGTATTACGAGTATTATTTGTTGTGTTAAGTTGGGTTAGGGTTTCTACCATTTACAGTATTACAATGCCAATGTAAAAATATTAGATTCAACCTACAAGAAAACATAGAAATCGACAACAAGATCATTCAAATCCAACAAGTACATGCATATCTTTGAGCAAAACCATTTTCGGCAGACTTATTCAGCGTCCATCTTGAAAAACTGCCGCATTCTTGGTTTTTTGAATGGCACATAAGGCTGATTTGTCAAGTAGACCCTCGGGAACCACCATGCCAAATTTGGGTCTTGTATCACATTTTGCACAAACGTTCTATTACCTGCCCCACTATAAGGTGATAAGTTAGGAAGCATTGAAGCTCCTTTCCTTATCATTCAGATTACGGAAAGCTGTTATAATGTCGGCTAATGAAATCCTTAAGGTCCCTTCTCTCTGAACCTTCCTGTGAAAAATTTATTTTTTCTAACAAACATGCGGCTGTGTCTAAGGGGTATAGCAGTCGTCCTGAAGGTCGGCAGTTTGATCCCCAGTCATCCCCATCTGCATGCCGAAGTGTCCTTGGGCAAGATGCATAACCCTGAATTATCCCTCATATAACGACAAAGTGCTGCTAATAACTGCACTGCATGAATGTGTGTGTGTGAATGGGTGAATGTTAAACTGTACTGTAAAGAGCTTTGAGTGGTCATCAAGACTAGAAAAGCTCTATATGAATACAAAACCATTTACTATTTACAGCCATGGTCACATGTCCCTCCACATTGTAACAGCCCCTTCGGTCACTGATCAGTAAGCACACTGATTTAAATCAAACATATGAACTGGTTAAGAACATACATATACATACTGTGCAAGGGAAACATTTAAAGACAGGTTAAGGGGGATTCAAATTTCTCTATTAACATGTATAATAGTGAAATATTAAAATGTATAATATGAGCAGTTGCTGACTAATCCGAATAAATCCTTTGTTTCCAATGATGCAACCTAAATCTTTAAGCAAACAGAGGACGTAAATTTATTCTCTCCTGTTTGACTAGTCATATGCAGTTAGATTACCTATTAATCTAAATATTTTACCAAACTAGGAGCAAGTAAATGGTTTCTCTCCTGAATGAATCTTCATATGTCCAGTTAGTCTGCATTTTTGTCTAAATGTTTTACCACACACAGAGCAACTAAATGGTTTCTCTCCTGTATGAATCCTCATATGTAAAGTTAGATGGCTCTTTTTTCTAAATCTTTTACCACACTCAGAGCAACAAAATGGTTTCTCTCCAGTATGAATCCTCATATGTACAGTTAGATCCCCCTTTTGTCTAAATGTTTTACCACACTCAGAGCAACTAAATGCTTTCTTAGCAGTTTTACATTTCAAATCACTTTGTTTGTTTGTATTTAAACCAGACTGAGGTTCCCTGGTCTGCATCCAATCATCTTCACTGTCTACAGTCTTGTCCTCAGTACCTTGTTGTAACAGTCCATCAGGACCTGAGATCCTGGCTGGTACTGGTCCTCCACAATCCGCTCTGTTCTCCTCAGTCTGACTCTGATGAAGCTGTGACAACTGAGGTTTCTCTTCATCTTCTTCACTCTTCACAGTGACAGCGGTCAATGTGAACTTGATATCAGCCTGCTCAAGTTGTTGAAGCTGCTCCCCCTCCTGATTGGTCCACGGCTCCTCCTGTTCCTCTTTAATGTGGGGGGGCTCTGGGTCCTCCTGGTCCACAAGGGGGCTCCACTGCTGCTGCTCAGGAAGAACCTATTCTTTATTCACCATCAGCTGCTGTACGTCTGCAGGACACACTGAAACACAAATACACACGTTTATATCCTGAAGTGTTTGGAAAAACTTGTGTTGTATCATTTAATGATGAATGTTATTATTTCTGAATGATCACACTCAGGAAGCAGAGATGTTGAGATGGTTTATAGTTGGTCTTACGACGCAGCTCGTTAAGTTAGCTGGGTTAAACCAAGTGTTTCCAGGATGAAATGTGTTGATCCTTTCTGCAGAAAGCCCCTTATTAAATACACGTAGATAACTTTGTTGTTTCCAGCCTCTTGTATCTCCAGATTTCCATCACAGCAGTCAGTGAGACAGCGCTGCAGTGACGTGTTGCTGTGTACAGCTTTAGGAGTGTGACCATTGGTGCACAGATGTTAATATTCAGGCAGGTTAGCTGTGTTTTTCAGTCATGGCTACTGTGGATGAGTTTCTGAGTGCTCCGTCAGAGGAGTTATTAGACCGCTGTTCGCGGGATCAATTAATTCAAATTGCTGATAATTTCAAGATGGATATCGGGGATAAACGTTTAAAGGAGAATGTCAGGAGGATCCTCGTGATAATCTGGTGGAAATTTGAGTTATTGATACAAAATTCCAGGATGTGACTCATGGGGAAATTAAACGAATGGATCTGGATGTTCGCCGACTGAGTTTATCTCATGTTGAGGGCCCGGTCCCTGTTTCTCCTGCGCTGTCACGCTCTTTCGATGTGACCAGTTGTCTGCGTCTACTTTGAAGTATCCTGAAATGATCGATTCCACAGTTAAAATGTCTGACTTTACTTTGAAAAATTTAAAACAGTGTAAATGTTTGAATTTACTTTGAAAAGTCTCCAAATATGTTCAGTAACAGTCTTTGATATTCAGTATGTAGTTAGTCAGTGAGGTCTTGAACACAGGCATATCAGTCTCTCTCTGAACTTATTGATGTGACGACCCGTTCCACCCTCACCTGGACACTAGGTGTCTCTGTTCTTTCTTCCCCAGAACTGTAGGGGGAGTGGAAATCAGCGACAATCAGAGCACATCTCGGCCAGGTGTGCTCTTCCCTTTAAAAGACTGGCCAGATTCGTCTAGCGCGCTTTCTCTCTCGCTCTTCCTACGGCAAGAGGTTGGCTCTCCCGGACGCCGGGAGAGTCAACCTCAACCTCTGTTTTGTTTTTGGAGACTTTGGTTGTTGCTTATAATTTATTCTGTTAAATAAATATCCTGAAATAGTAACAGTTCACCCGTGTCGTCTCCCTCATTGTCACAGTCGTGAGCCGGGCTGTGACATTCATCTTTACAGATTTACTTCTATTTCAGACACTCACTTCACATTTCATTAGGGGCTACTTAATACTAAAATATTATATACAAAATTATGCACACATAATTATAAGAATAAGATAAGTATGAAGAAAAGTAACGGCATTGCCTATGGATGGTGTCTTACATCATGGTTTAATCTTTACCTTCTTTTTCGGCCAAGGCAAAACACCCACTCTCTCTTCTCCTCTGATTGTATAAATATTTCAGCTTTGCAACCGGTACATTTGGTATAGGCATAGAAATGGCCCTGCTGAGAAATCAAAGGAATCTTAGACATAATAGCAATCAATGACACTGTGACATTAAAGCAAACCGACAACAAAATGGAATAACCTGACTAATTGAACTCCTTTGTAGTTTACAAGTTTTTTCTCAAATTGATTTTATTCGTTTGAAGGAGTTCCCATTTACTTAAATTGTACTGGATTCGGCTACAATGCTTTTTACACCTGAAACTCCAAATGGGATTTATATTTGACTGTTTTTATTCCAGAAAACTACAAAATGTATTTATAATTTTATTTTCTAAGTATTGTAACTGCATTTACACAAGCTTAAATGATACACAAAGGTAACCTTTAAAACGACGTCTTTATGCAAAATATTATTAGGCTGTGTCACCAATCAAGAGGAGGATGTGGTCGAGTACCAACGTGGCGGACGGGACAAGATTCCTCAAGCTAAAATTCAATAATCAGGTCCAATCACTGCCTTACTCAGCCAGATTTAATACTGCGCTGGGTGCGGAATACTTTAGAGAAATTCACGTCAAGCAAATAAGAGTTTGTAGGATGTGTGTACAGCCGGGACATATACTAAGGGAATGCCCTTAACAATACTAAATGCAGCCTGTGTTTACAGTTTTTCTCCATTGCTTTGGCTCATTTCACGAAACAGAAATGACATTCTCAAAACAACACGTGCAAACCTCCAAACAACTGGGCACTTGTTCACAACAGATTGGAATATCTCATTCCTCATCCTTGCAATGACAAGTACAATTTCCAACAGCTTGCACAAATTTAAAATGATTTAGCACACCTTTGCAAACGGTTAGGTACAATTGCCTTCAGTTAGCCCAATTACCAATTGAACATATATTGCTGGTCAAAACTGACTGTCGCTTCTCAGTCAAGTGGTTGTTCTCTGCAGAACATGTTGGCATAATGTCCTTGTGTACATCATCACCTGCACAATAGTTAACTCCACTGTCAAAATCGTACAGGCACATAATACCATGAAAAACATCATGGTATATACTGTAATAAGGATCTCTTTGATCATCGGCTTAATTTTCAGGTGCAACTAGAACTTGAGTAATTGTTAGGATTTCAATATTTTACCTATATTCTCTGTCTGACTCAACTCTAAATGAATAAAGATAGAAGCAGTTTGAGCCAGATATAATGTTTTCTATACAAATGATTAATAAATAACCTTTTCCTTCCTAGTGTGTAATCTTGAAATTAGAATGTGTGAGCGTCACAGTTCTGTTTCGTTGTTTTGGTTACATGGTTTTGAATGTCTGTACAGACAGAATATTGTTTTGATATAGCAAGAACACAATCATCTTTTCTCCAATTGTCAACACCATTGGCCCACATGCCATCAGCTGTGTCAAGGCCTTGGGAGTGGCTCCTTGTCACTTCCGTAGTCCAATACCAAGAGGATGGCCTACGCCTGCGCACTTTCGAGGAGGAAGAACCAAGATCTACTGTAATGAAATAGACAGGCGCCGGCTGTTTGATGCGTTCTGATGGGTCTCGTGTTCTGATGCGACTTGTTGGATGCCCATTGCTTTGCTGATTGATACCTCTCATTGCTTTCTAAATAAATACTTGATTGAACAAACGGAGTTCGGCTCATCTTCTCATATTTAGGATAAACCAACACGGCTGACAATTTGGTGACCCCGACGTGATCCTAAGAACATTTTTTGACAGACCTGATCCTGAGAAGGAATCTTTTGACCAGAAAGACCGCAGACCTCGAGGTCTAGGCTGCTCCGATCGATCCTCCGCATTCTCATAAGAGCTCTAAATCACAAGGTAGGCAGAAACCTGTTAGCAAATTCTGTATTAGTTAGATAGTCATTGTTATAGGTGTGAGAGTGCGGTGGAGAGATCGGAGGTAAGACATAAATAAGTTCTGTATTTTTTGAGATGCAATGAAATGAGATAAAGAAATGAAATGAGATAAAGAAATGAAATGAGATAAAGACATGAAATGAAATGGGATAAAGAAATTAAATGAGATAAAGACATGAAATGAAATGGGATAAAGAAATGAAATGAGATAGAGACATAAAATGAAATGAGATAAAGAAATGAGAGGAAGGGGAAATGAGATAGAGAAACCAAGAGAAGGATTTGAGGTTTTTTAGCTTGGCGCAAAAGATTTCCAAATTTGACGATTCAAACAATTGTTTGCAAATACAACAAACTGCAACCTGAGTTAGTCAGGGGGTTTTGGAGGAAGCGGTTTTTGCCTGCACCGGCGAGTGAGGGACAAAACTGCCAAATACCCTGTTGTTGAATCGGGTCCTAATAGATAGAAGATTCAGTGACGACGATTGCAGTGGGATCTGGAGACGGAGTGGTGTTCCGACGGGGACAGGTGCTTAACGGGCCAGATACCCTGTTGAATCGATCCTGAAGCAATGATAATAAGGGTCTGCGAAAATATTGTGTACTGGGAAGTGCAGCGCTTTTATGACGAGACCAGACGCTTCACTGCAACCAGTCACAAAGCTTTGGAGCGGCCCTTGAATTCAGAATATAACGGCTGTGAAAATATTGTAGTTCTGACCGTGGCATCAGTTTCGACGGATCTGAAGCTTAACAACCCAGAGTGCAACTTTGAATCAAGTGCCTAACATTAGTTAACGGGACTCAGGTAATAATATGATAACTCTGCACCTAGCACCTGTGCTGACGAGGCAGGAGCTTGACTGACAGACTTTACCGTTATTCTGAGTCTAGCCTAAAATGGGATAAGACGCCAAGCTGCTATTAATATTATTGTGAGCTCACCTGAATTGTACTAGTTTTGTAAAATCTATGGTGATTCAGCACTGAGGCTGATCACCGTAGGAAGCTGTCTGCTGTTTTGTTTTTGTCTCCGTGGAGCTGCTGTTGCTGCAGTAGCCACGGTAAAGCTTCCATATGTACATGGATATATGAAATGTCCGTTATGGCTTATGTGGTTTATTATTCATAACACAAAGACCTGAGAGGATTTATTCTGGCTTAGTTTTGTAAAAGTTATTGTGTTGTGTCTTTCACGTTTAGAAATCAGAGCTTATTTGAGATTTTCAGACAGTGACTTAAGATGTAAAAGCAGGGGAACACTGTAAATAAAAACCTGTTAAAATCGTTGCAATCACTATTAGCTCTGTGTAAAACGCATTGATCATAGAATTAGTTTTCAAGGATGTTTTTGTGACCTAGAGACGCATTTGTTGCTTGAATCAGGCCCAAATTATAAAGCACAGAGACATTAATATTCTGTTTGCACCAAAGGTGAACAGAAAAGTTTGTTTGTGTTTTGTTCCCTTCTCTCAGGAGAGGTGTCGTAGTTAAATATAAAGTTTTAGGAGGTCGATGTGGGAATATCACTAAGATTCCTATTTTTTGCTTCGTGTAAATGAACTAGTTTGAATTAAAGAGTTTATTCTCAGGGCATTTATTTATTATCAATCACTGGCTTAAAGAGCTTATTCTGAGGGGAAATTAACATACCTGATATCAGATTTAACTTTTTGCTTTTGTTATAAACAAAATAGCGACTAGAAATTCAAACTAAATCGGGAGAAAATAGGGGGAATAATCTTTCAATTTATTTTTAGGCTGCCTGGAATCACAAAAAATACTAAATCTAGGTTGAATGAAAAAGTTTGTCTATGAAAACGAGAGAGGAGGAGACGAAAAAGAGTCAAGGTCACACTGCTGACTGAGACACAGAAAAAACTGACTGAGCGAAAACTGACTGACAGGAAAACAACTTTTTCCTAGAAAAAATAGGAAAATAGACTAGAGGCTATATGCCTGCCATCTGATGTATGTTGTATGTATGGACGGGAGGCGTAAACTTGTAAAGAACTTGCCAAAGAAAGTAAAAGAATGTTGACTGAAGGTTTGAGAGATTAACTGATGACGAGAAAGATAAAGCTATGGTTAGGAATAAGATTAAGATCCATTTATTCATTTATTCATTTATTCAGCGACAGTGTGAGGAGGAGGTGGCTGAGCTAAGCAACAACCTCAGAGAAGTGGAAAAATCACGACTGGAAGTTCGGAGAGAACTCAAAGAGCTGCAGACTCGTCGGTCAGGGGAAGAGCCCCTTAATCAGATGGCTGCCGTGTCAGGATTACATTTGGAAATAGCAGGCGCAGTAGTGCAGGCTAGGAACATTGAAAGAGACAATCAAACCATAGGTTACAACGATAATCGATGCCATCGGTGCGACCAATCTGACCATTGGATCCGAGATTGCCCTAATATGGGACAAAGACGATCAACACCTAACCCTAACCTTAACCCCTACAGAGGGCAAGGCCCCCATCGCGGAGGACCCCCAGGACGAGGCCGAGGAAGAGGCATGCCCCCCGCACCCACACCAGATGCCATCTGCCGCCGGGGAACACGGCAACGGCTATGACCAATGCAGTGTCCACAGAAGGTCACCTTCGAATCAAAACCCATCAACATGGCCCACATAAGTCTGAGGCCCTCTCCCAAGAAGAGATCAAACTCAGAGAAGATCTCCAATCCAAACTAGCCCAGATATTTCTCAAACAGGCCCCTGGACCCACACATATCAGTAGGAAACGGACTCAGAAGAACATAGAAATACTCTGGTGGCATCAACACATGACAACTCTGGCAGAGAACTTAGTACACAAATATGATACATGCAATTCACACAACACTTAAAAGACCATACAAATGCCCATGGACCGTTTCCCTGTTTCTGATGCGCCATTCAAAGTGCTGAGCACCAAGTACAGGGCAATTTAGAATAGGAGTTTGATTCATCCTCAATGTAACTATTGTAAGACTCTTGAGACCTAAAATAAATATGTTTCGCCGCTTAAAGAGGAATAAATCTGCATCCAACTCAAGGATCAGAGGTCTAAAACACTTTAACTCATAACGTGTTTCATCTTAAATGAAAAGCACAAACCATAATACAAGCACTTTGTTTACACTTTATTGAATGCCATATCTATAATTATATTGTAATTTTGTTGCAACACTTTAAACTCTTAATTTCAGGGAAGATGGTTTTTAGTTTTTGGTTTCACCAATTATCTTAACATCCAATGCTCTTAATTTGAAAGGTGTTGTTAAGCTCTACTTATGTTTTTATTATTTTATCATGAAAGAAAAGTGTGTCAGAGTGAGTTTTATTTAATCTGTTTCAGCTGTCGACTCTGAAGCGGTTTGTTGAATCTCATTTCTAACACATTTTTCCTGTGTATGTGATTCCTGTGTTACCACAGGGCAATTTGAAGTCAAAGCTTCTGAATTATCATGTATAGAAGCAGTCAGATGATTTTTGGAGAATGGTTTGAACACAAATACTCAAACGCTGTCATATCTGCTGCTTATTGAAATTTAGCTTGTTGATCATTTAATATTTCATAAAATGCCAAAGATTTTTGTCACTCTTCTGCCACTTTTTGAATCTTTATTTTTTAATGTCCACTTATTAGGCTACTACTCTTAAAGAAATTGTTGACCTCAAAAGAAGGGTCTACTTGTATGTCTTGTTTTGATTGCTTGTTTATTTTCCTTTGCAAATATAAGTTTATATAATCAACTTTAAACTCAGTTACTCACTGCAGCATATTAATCACTTTTCTGTTTGTTTCCTTTCAATCTATGGGATCTGGGCTCCATGTCTCCACAACCCACTCCCATCCGGTGACAGCTGCACCTCTTGCAACCTGACAAACGGAAAGTATTAATTCCACAAAAGGATCTCAACAAGGCTAAAATCCAAGATCATTGACTCTTAAACTGATGTCCGAACAGCACTGGATGGGATGGTGGTTAGGGGTACATGGATGACCCCAGTAAGTTGTTCACACAATGAAAATGGTGTGAAAAGAGGGATTGTTAGGAATTTAAATTCTATATGGTATTTGGGTCTGACTGAAACTTTTTGCAACTAAAGGGGGGGGGGGAAGCATGATCAGTTTGAACCATATATAAGGCCTTTATTCAAATGATTTATAAATAACCCTTGCTGCATATTGTTAATAATGAATCTTATAATTGTTAAACCATTATTCCCTTAGAGTCATTCACAAATATATTTCAAGCAGCTGTCTGATAAAGTTCTGGAGGACGGACAGAGTGACTTTGTTGACATTGTTTTGTCTCGTTGTTTTGGTTTCGAGGACCCTAATGTTTACATCAACAGGACATTGTTTGAATATAGCAGGAACATCATATTCCTTTCTCCAATGGCCCACATGGCATCAGCTGTGTCAAGGCCTTTCATGAAGAGAACATTTTGCTTAGCAACTATCAGAGTAGTAGTAGCGTCACAGAGAGCGGCTACTTGTCACTTCCTGGATTTCTGTGCCAAGAGGCGTGGACATGCCTGTGCACCAACAAGGGAGAACCAAATTGATTTGCGGTGACTCCCCTTCAATCTTTCATAACCAATCATATTAAATCTACTGTTATAACTATATCAAACCCCTTTTGTTCGGGGCCATTATTAACTACCTATTGCTAACTTAATTAGCCTAGGCTGTGATAATTGTCCATAGCTATGTTGTTAAACTTTTATTGCATCTCAATAAATATTTAAATTGGACCAGTCCGGCTCTTCTCTTATTTAGGATAAACCAACACGCCTGGTGAACTGTTATATATATATACACATATGTGTGTGTATTTATACTGTAGTAATACCAGGCAGCCAACAGATGGAGCTGCTCTCCAGATATGTCAACTGGAACAACGTCCACTACCAGTTGAACTCTCCTACATGTCCTGTCAGATGCTTTGTTTTCCAGTAGCTCAGCTTCTCCTGTTTTATTGCAGATTCTGATCTGTTCTGAGTTTTGAAAAGGAGTTCTGTAGCTGCATCAACTTGATCAGTTGAACACTAAGTTAAATATCAGAGTGTAATTAAAAAGGACCAGGGACAGAGCTGTTTGATTAGGTGCTGCACCTCACCAGTTTGTTGCTTTGAATGGATGTTGAGGCGTAGGTGAAAATGAGTCACCCCCTGTAACAGCATAACTATAAAATATCTATAACAACAATCTGACCACAAATTAAGGAAGTGAAGTTGACATTACTCATTCCATCTTTCAGTCAAGCACGTGGGGAGAGTGGTGAGACAAGAAAAAAGAAATGTTGGCCAAGTTAAATAAATTCATCATGTTACTTACATTATCTGACTTGTATTTTAATTCAAATAGGTTAACAAACAGACATTAACATGAATACACAGACACACAGACACTCACACACATATCCACACGCACACATAAATATATACACACAGACACACAGCCATTAAGTGCATATCTAAATTCACATATCTTCATTTGCTGATATGAAGAACACACGAGTGGTCCTCTACGTGCACACCACAGCATGCGTTAGACACTGACGTTCCCTCGTACCTCGGGAGTTTGGTAAGGGCCTTACACTGAAGCCTTCTGGACCCTGACTGACTGACCTATTGACCTACTCACTGGTTAATGGACACACTATTGCAATACACTCTCAAATAAAACACAGCACTTGATTGGTTGTGCAATGAGAAGTTACCAGAGAGAAACTTTGTACTATACCTGTGTCCACTGTTCTTCAACAAAGTCCCTTACCAGATTGTTCATGGTAACGCTCCTCACGTATCACTGTGTTGCTCTGAGCGAGTAAGTGGGGCCCCCAGGGCCTCTGTGTGTGTGTGCTGTCTGGGATTGCAGCGCCTGCACTTTGAAAGACAGCGTGTTATTATGAAAGTCTATCAGAGAGATGTTGGCGACTTTTAACCGTCTGAAATCTCCCTGTACTCTATTAAACAGGTCGTGACGTTGAAGCTAATTGGACTATACTATTCAGAGGCGGCAGGCAGGACCACGTTTCTATAGCATGTGTCTAATTTAATCAATTAAAAATAATGACGATTATAATAAACACGTGCCAAATTTATCATAATCATCTTTTTCCCTTCTTTTCTTTGGCAGGGCGGTTCCCCAGTGGCCAGCTACACCTGTAGATGTTCCACGCACAAAGGAGACGATACCGGTTCTGCTGATGGGTTGATGCTCTTCTACGGCACACAACAAACCTTCTTGCTCCTGCACGTTTGGATGTTCTATCCTGGAGGAGCTAGATTATATCTGCTACCTGAAAGGACTTCAGGCACCGCCTCATGCTACAGGTAGTGACACGGACACTAGCAGAGCACGAAACTTCAGAAGATTCAGTTGGGAAGGATGAGGAGAGAGCCAATGTCAAGGGCCGGCAAGTATAAAACTGTTCCCTTTCTGTTGTGGTCTTGCTTTTACTTCTTTTTATTGCATTTGTTGTCACTTTCATTTGCACCAAAACCAGTGAAATGAATCGTCCCTTATCATTTAGAGCTGTGCATTTATCAGGTTGCTTTGGTTTAGATTGTTTGTAATGATACTTATGTGATACAAACATAAATCCTAATAAGTTTCGGGGACATCTTACATTTCTTAACACCCCAAATGTTCCAGTTGAGCTGAACAGTTCAGCCTCTGTCGGCAGCAGAATAATGGACTCATGAACATGGAGACACTCCCCCGTGCTGTTACACTGGCACTCCACATTCAGCCAATGACAGAGAGGGAACAGCACACAATGATTTACATGTGATATGTTCAAATACAGCCTGGCCACCAACGTCTGAATTCATTTGAACGAAAAAATCTCGTGACAATGCCTGAAGTAGCGAAGCCCGCGCCCAAGAAGGGCTCCAAGAAAGCGGTGGCGAAGGCCCCCGGTAAGGGCGGAAAGAAGAGGAGAAAGTCCAGGAAGGAGAGCTACGCCATCTACGTGTACAAGGTGCTGAAGCAGGTCCACCCCGACACTGGGATCTCCTCCAAGGCCATGGGCATCATGAACTCTTTCGTGAGCGACATCTTCGAGCGCATCGCCGGTGAGGCCTCTCGTCTGGCTCATTACAACAAGCGCTCCACCATCACCTCCAGGGAGATTCAGACCGCCGTCCGCCTGCTGCTGCCCGGGGAGCTGGCTAAACACGCCGTGTCTGAGGGCACCAAGGCCGTGACCAAGTACACCAGCTCCAAGTAAACCACTCTGCGGAGACATCAAACCAACGGCTCTTTTAAGAGCCACACACTTTCTCTATGGAGACAAACTGTCCTGACTTTAATGACATGTTCATCAATATTTAAACAGCAACTTTTAACTAATAATGGAGCATGGTTTAATCAAATTGAAAAGGATTATCATGATGAATACATTGTTAACATCCTGCATAGTCACTCCAATTTAAAAATATGAATTTTTAAATCTAATAGTGGTTTCTATCAGTGATCCGCGATATTTTTGAGGAGGTGTTCTACCCCCTGGTGGTTAGAATGGTATGTATATATATATACATACCATTCTATCTTCCATAGCTAGGTGTAAATCATTTTGGGTGGTGGAATGCAAAATGGAAAGAGGAATAAATTCTTCAAAGTTGTTTACAGTATTATTACGCTTGACAAATATACCTTGTTTGTTTACTACTCTGAGAATAGATAATATACAGAATATGTTAATATGCTAATCTTTCAGTAAGCATCATTGGATACTGAACAGTTTGAAAAGCACCTCATGTATGTGTGAAAGTGTTGTTGATTTCAAACTGTCATTCTGCTGGATTCTGTTTTACTAAATTCATCTGGTCTCTAATGCAGATATGGACCTTAGGAAAAATGGTCATGGTTTTGTGGTTGCATCCTTAACCTGCTTTTTTCATCCCCCGCCACCTGTAGCTGTCCGTCCACAACGATGAGTTATCGCAGTGAGCATGGGAATTACAAAAATAAAGTATTTTTGAATGGTTTAAATTACCTGTTTACATGCTACGATTTACCCACAGCAAACTATACAAACACTCTCACATACTGCACACTTGTGTGGATTCTGAATACACAGTATGTCTGTTGACACTAAGGCCTATATTAGTAATATGAATGTCTTATTGCCTATTCAAGTCGGAGAAGACTAAGAGTAACGTATGGACAGGTTGACAGGGATCTCTCACTCACGAGACAAATAGTTTTCAAAAACATTTGTCATGTTTTAATTATTATTTTACTTACATAAACAGATATCCTATTGTTAATGTGAATAACCAAAGATGGTATTTTCTAAATCAGACAGCAGAGACATTGCAAATTCAAGCAAGGCTATACATACTCATCCATACAAATAAATGATACAACCTGTTGAATTTTTGTATTAAACGAGAGAAATGTGCCTCAATATTAATTTGACCATTCCTTCAAGACTCAAGATTTTTATTATCAAATGCAAAACAATAACATTAAGCAGTCACTGGCTATCTTCTAGCAATGTTCAGTAATTACAACCCCCCCCCCCCCAAAGAAATGTTAGAAAAAGTAAATAACATAGAATATCTAAATTTAAAATAGATAATATATATATATAGCTGAAGAGAAAATCAAGCAAGAAGTGAATATTTAGTCAAATTGACTATTTCAACATGGATATGAAATGAAGTCCTAATTATAGAAGGACTCTCCAGCATCCACAGCATTTATTTCATTGCATCTCTAACGATGGTTCCATTTAACAGGTGAAGTGAAAGCAGCGATATTAATTAATATTAGATTAAAAGCAGGCCAGGTCTTACTTTGCATAATTTACTATGTGTATTCTTTGCAGAGCTAATAATGTAACAAATATGTGTCACTGTGAACTATTTATGTAGTATTATGAAATAGTAACCGTTTGCTGTTAGTTAATGTTATAAAACTATACTGCAGTTAAATGTTTAAACTTGTGTAAATGCTCCTTGTGCTGTACTATGTTTACTTTACAGAAAGTGGTTTATTTAATGCTTTAATGGTATTGATATTTACTTTAATCTCTGCAGTCAATTATATGTATTAACAGTCTTGCACAAGCAGGGCAACAAAGGTCTTTTGTCTTGAGTACAGTGAAGTGGCTCTTAAAAGAGCCGTTGTTATGGTCAGTGGAGCAGCAGCAGTTTAAGCTCTCTCTCCGCGGATGCGGCGGGCCAGCTGGATGTCCTTGGGCATGATGGTAACCCTCTTGGCGTGGATGGCGCACAGGTTGGTGTCCTCAAACAGGCCGACCAGGTAGGCCTCGCTGGCCTCCTGCAGAGCCATGACAGCGGAGCTCTGGAAGCGCAGGTCGGTCTTGAAGTCCTGAGCGATTTCTCTCACCAGGCGCTGGAAGGGCAGCTTGCGGATCAGCAGCTCCGTCGATTTCTGGTAGCGACGGATCTCTCTCAGAGCCACGGTACCGGGCCTGTAACGGTGAGGCTTCTTCACGCCGCCGGTGGCCGGGGCGCTCTTACGCGCAGCCTTGGTGGCCAGCTGCTTCCTGGGGGCTTTGCCTCCGGTGGATTTACGGGCGGTCTGCTTGGTTCTTGCCATTTGGTTGCTTTTCTCTGCGATCGGGAGAAAGAGTGAAGCGGTAGAGAGACACTCTGCTTTTAAACTGCGGAGCCAGCCAGGAAATGGTGACGCTGCTTCAGATCGGTGATAGGCTCCTCCTCGGGTACTGTCTGCTTGTTCGACAAAAGGGTCGGCCGTCCCCCGCTGCTCAGCTGGAGGCTTCTATTCTGGTTGGTCCGGCATGAACCGTCCCGCTCGATCCGCGTATATATAGGGGAGTGTTCGACCTTTTCACCGCAGTTTCTTTTGACGTGTGTTAGGAAACGATCTACATCCATAATGTCAGGCAGAGGCAAAACCGGCGGAAAGGCCAGAGCGAAGGCAAAGACTCGCTCTTCCCGCGCTGGGCTCCAGTTCCCCGTCGGTCGTGTTCACAGACTGCTGCGTAAAGGCAACTACGCACATCGCGTTGGTGCCGGCGCCCCCGTCTACCTGGCGGCTGTGCTGGAGTACCTCACCGCTGAGATCCTGGAGCTGGCTGGAAACGCCGCCCGCGACAACAAGAAGAGCCGTATCATCCCCCGCCACCTGCAGCTGGCCGTCCGCAACGACGAGGAGCTCAACAAACTCCTGGGCGGAGTGACCATCGCTCAGGGCGGCGTGCTGCCCAACATCCAGGCTGTTCTTCTGCCCAAGAAGACCGAGAAGGCCCCCAAGTCCAAGTAAAGCAAAGTTGCTGGAAACCAACGACACAAAGGCTCTTTTAAGAGCCACACACTCACCTCTGAAGAACAAAACTCCTCATATCACCCATCAATTTAAAGCACACGCACAAGCCATTTCTAGATTATATTAGATTCAACTTTATTGTCATTGCACAGTAGAAGGGCTTTTTAAATATAACCAGAAGTGCAATAAAGGCAGTAAAAGTGCAGAGTAATGTGCAAATTTAAAAAACTGAAAATGTGAAGTAAGATTTGTAAATACCTAAGATATGTACAGTAAGAAATATATAGGGACTAGTGCAGTATTAAGAGGTATTTTATTATATAAGAATCATGAATATACTATGAGCAAGATCAATATATATGAATATGAATACACCATTGGTGGGATTATACAGTAGTAAACAAAAAAAAGTAGCAGTCTAGTGCAAATGTTTAATGGTTGGAGGACGGTGGGTGGCAGTCCAAGCCAGGGTGGAGGAGGGAAGTATAGTCACTGGAGGAGCTGTGTGTGGTGCGGGGCAGCTGCTTTTACTGTGGTGCAGAGTTTAGCAGGGTGACAGCCACAGGGATGAAGCTGTTCCTGGACCTGCTGGTCCGGGAACGGAGGACCCTGTAGCGTCTCCCAGAAGGGAGGAGGGCAAACAGTCTGTGGCTGGGGTGTGAGCTGCCCTTGACAATGCTGCGAGCCCCCGCAGACATCTCTTGCTCTGGACAGCCTCAATGGTGGGGAGTGAGGAACCAGTGATGTGTTAGGCAGTTTTCACCACCCTCTGCAGGCCACTAGCATTCAATATGTATTCATTGGTATGGTTTATTCTGTGTCAGATGTTTGTGTCATCTGGTGAGGAAACCATCACTCATATGGAAGTTTAAATATAAAAGATACACACTTCAAATTTCAGTACGTCTAATGTTCATGGATCCATGGCATACATCTCTCATGATGGACGGTATGAATGCAAAAACAACACATACTGTCTTCCTAATGAAATAGAAACTAGTGTGGGTAGAACAGATTTAATGCAATTTTCACCCTCTTTACATTTGTCATTATGCAAATCTAGGGTGAGAAGTAAAGATAGCTATTGGTTAAACATCTTACAAACTATCATATGATAGTAATGTAGTCATAAACAATAACTCTGGTACCTTTGCTTAAGCTGTAAAATCAGCTTTTAAAAGTTAGGTGCTGTGTGTCCGGTCACATGTGGGATTATAGACGTGTTTCACATGAGACAGGTTTTCATTCAAAACATTGACCAGGTCCTCTGTTGTATTAAAGTGCCCCAGTAAACGTGACAGTTATCCAGCATTCACAACTTCAGGACCATTAAAGTGGAGCAGCTAAATGGAACTCAGCCATCATTATATTTATTGTATACATTTTCTCCTGTGATTCTTCTGGTGTGACAGTGCATGGAGCTCTGTCACCATCTGAATGGTTTGGATTCCTCAATAAATGTGTTGAGCACTGAAGTTTACTCTTTTTCCCCAGAGGAGCAGGACTCTGGATCAGTTCAACCAAGACCTCCACTTGTTTGCTGAGCTTTCAACGACTTCTCAGAGTCTTCTTCAGTGAACTCAAATAGCTGTGGCCTCATCAGGTGAGCGAAGGTTGTAATGTGGGTCTTGAGATAGTATATTTTAATTATAAGCTGAAACATTTACTTGGTGTTTAAATCATAAGGCTGAGAAAAACATCACCTGGAAAAATCCTCTACTCCCTGTTAATAAATTTAACCTCGTAACTTTCCCTCTGTTGGTGTTGCAGTGTCTGATGACAGTTCACCAATACTTTAGTTTAATGACAGACACTGATCAAGTTGATGCAGCTACAGAGCTCATTTCTATGACTCAAACAAGTAGCTGCAATAAAGCAGGAGAAGCTGAGCTACTGGAAAACAAAGCTTCTGACAGAACATGGAAGAGAGTTCTTCTGGTAGTGGACTTTACTCAGGTTCACATCATTTGGAGAGCAGCTTCATCTGTTGGCTGCCTGAGGTTACTACAGCACAGTATGGTTACATGATGTGAGGCCGGAATTGTCATTTTTCTAAGCAGCTGTCACTTTTATATTTAGCAAGGAAAGACACGAGGTAATACGATAAATATAACAACTAAGGCAGACTCTTTAAAAAGTATGGTATATGAAGTAATGACGATATCGCTGAACATCCCTAGGCAACGTCTATGTCGCCAGGATCTGAAGTACACATGGAATTAATGGAAAAAGTAACACCCATAAGGAAAAGACAGGACACAGAGAGGCAAAGGAGGATAAATAAGAAAAGTAAGAGTAAGAATAAAGATTGAAAACAAGAATACTAATAATGCTAACACTAATTTCATTAAATACCAGGGGGCTGAAAAACAGAATACATCAGATATATAGGATGAGTAATTATAACATATGTTTACAAGGAACACAGTGATTTGAAATCCAAATGAGAGAAGTGCAGAATGAATAGATGGGAGATGAGTATACAAACAATGGCGATGGGAACATGAGGGGAGCTGCTATATTAAGAAAAGGAGGAGTGAGAGTGATTGTGAAATATTTGTTTTATTATTGTTATTATTGATAATTTTATATAATATATATATTACCTAACACTGTTCAAATCAATTCAAAGATCATATCCTTAGATAATTTGATCCTATGATGCTGTCATGTCACATAGATAATTGGCTCCTTTGATACCATAGGCTATTTGATTATTTGACTTACTTATAAAGGAGCAACAGGTACAATTGACTAAATATGAAAGAACAGCACGTAAGATTGACTTACATATAAAAGAGATGAAATAACCTATTACCATCAGGGTAATTATAAGAAATATGTGTTTATTATTGTTATTGTTATTATTTATATTATATATATATATATATATATATATATATATATATATATATATATATATATATATATAGGAATTTATGTCGATATTTAGTGCTTTTTTCTAATACTAGACCCAGATAAGTGGGTCTAGTATCTAGTATCAACAATAATATATATATATATTATCGTTGAGTACTAGTTTATGTCAAAGAACTAGTTGAACAAATTACCAATTTATTGAAAAATCAACCAAACAATCACAATATAAAACAGTATAACATAATTCAAACACAATAAATGATGTATTCTCATAAAATAACTGTCCTTTCAATGTGTGTGTATATATTCAGTTCCCAGTGTAGTGTGTGCTTGAAGATTCACTGGTTCCGTTCTGGTCCGGGTCTTTATGTCTCTAAACTCAGTACTACCTGTCTACCTGACGGGCAGTACTGGGGTCTGATGTCTTCTGGATAAACGATCAGGTTCAATCTGGATCATACAGTTGGCCACACTGCATCCACGGTCTGGGTTCTGCTCGCCATCTCAGCATTCAGAATTACAGGATTGAGATTCTTCTGGTGTTCATAAAAAAACAAAAAATCTACACAAAGTGCAGAATAATCAGTGTCTGTTTCCTAATTATATTTCTAATGTTTAAAAAGTATGGTATATGAAGTAATGACGATATTGATGAACATCATGTTACATGATGCATGTGTGTAGGTAGGAGTAGGCTACTCCTTCACAGAGTTTAAAGCCATGTTTTATAATATTTGATGTTTTGATATTTACTAACTTCTTAATCTGAACATTGTAAGATGACATCTAATATTGCTCAATCTATCTAGACTCCCTGTAGTTAAGAACTCTGTCTCTACATATTTATGGACAGTGGTGATGAATGATGAGGAAACAGCTCTTTGTGGAAAGACGTGTGTGGCTCTTAAAAGAGCCTTTTACCAGGATGGACATGTTTCACAGTGAGGACAGATCACTTCTTCTTGGCTGCTGTCTTCTTCGCTTTGGGTTTGGCGACCTTCTTCGCGGGGGACTTCTTGGCAGCAGGCGCCTTTTTCACCACCTTCTTGGGGCTCTTCGTCACCTTCTTGGGAGTCTTCGCCACTTTCTTGGGGCTCTTCGCCATTTTCTTGGGGCTCTTGGTGGGCTTCTTGGGCGCTGCTGGTTTAGCCACCTTCTTCGGGGACTTTTTAGCGGCTGCTGGCTTCATGGCTCCCGCCGACTTGGGCTTTTTAGCCACTGCGGGTTTCTTGGCGGCGGGCTTCTTGGCTTTGGGAGCGGCCTTCTTCACTGCCTCTTTCTTGCTCATCTTGAACGAGCCGGTGGCCCCGGTTCCCTTGGTCTGGACCAGGGTCCCGCTGACAACCAGCTTCTTGATGGTGGTGTTGACGCGGGAATTGTTCTTCTCCACATCGTAGCCTCCGGCAGCCAGAGCCTTCTTGAGGGCGGACACGGACGCGCCACTGCGCTCCTTGGACGCGGACACGGCCTTCACGATGAGCTCACTGACGCTGGGGCCGGCGGTCTTCGGTTTCACGACCTTCTTCTTGGCCGCTTTAACCTTGGCGGCGGCTGGTGCTGGAGCTGGAGCGGCTTCTGCCATCTTTCTCTTTGCGTTTAGATCAACGACGAACTAACGGAGTGAGTTACAGGACTGATGAAGAGTCCTGATCGGGAGGCGGTACTTGAACACATCATGAGAACCGTGGAGACTCAATCGAGCCGTGGCTCCCGTGTACAGTGTGAACGCACAGACACTTGTGTTTTCTCTTCACTGATAAACGAATAAAAACTCAGTGGGTGAGCGGTGCTGGAGGCTGACAGTGAGGAAGCAGGTAGCGGACTTATTTGTCTTCATGTTGAAGTCATGAAGAGCTCTGATGCTCTCTGCATTTGGCCGGTGGAGCCTCCGAACACGACCCGTTCACCGCGGTGAGCAGCGCTGCTCAGCGACTTTTCCCACTAGTTTCTCTCCTAAAATGAGTTCAAAAGCACCACAGCTCCACCAAAACCCGTTTCCTAGCTGCTCCACATGTTTGTTCAGAGACACCGAGTGAAAACAAGCACCTGTTGAGGATCTCTTAGTAATAAAGTCAAGTAATTGTGCAGGCAGCAAACACACCGCTGATGGCCGAGGCTCCTGGTGAAGTTGAGCCAGACTTCCTATCAGAGCCGTGAATTTTTCATCCTGAGGAAGCTTGAGAGTCATTATAGAAGTAGGGCTACATTTCATATCCATGTTGAATTTGTCAATATTCACCTCAAGCAAGGATTAAATTAATATTGGGGCACATTTCTCTCATTTAACACCAAAAGTAAACAGGTTACATCATTTAATTTCCAGAAAATGTTTAAGCTGTAAATTAGTTTGAGAATTTCTCTACTTAGTAAATACAAACTTTTGCTCATCATAGTAACACTGGGATACATGTTTTTGTATATTATGATCATTATTATTTGTGTAAAATAATCATTTAAACATGACAAACGTTTGTGAAAAACGATTTGACCCGTGTGTGAGAACTCTCTGTTAACCTGTCAATATGTTACCTACTGGTCTAAAGATCAAGTCTTCTCAGACTTTTATAGCCAATAACACATTCATATTACAATTTAAGGCCTTAGTGTCAACAAACTCTGTGTTTATCCAGAATGTACACACGTGTGCAGTATGTGAAAGTGTTTGTGTACATTGTAGAATGTAAACATGTCATTTTAACCATTCAAACAGACTTTAATTACATATTACTTTATATAAAAACACTATTACACATAATGCTTTAAATGCTAACAATGATTAAAAAAAAAAAAAAAAAAACCTTCACTCAACCCCATCCAAGCCCATGGCATAACCAAAATAACAGTGTTGTTGTTGATCTCATCGTTTTTAAATCATGAATCAAAGGTACGATAGCAAAGACAAATTTGAGAGATGGTCACTCTGCCCAGAAGTTTGTTGAGCTTGTTAAGACTGAAATCTTTACTATGCATGTGTGCGTGTCTGTGGAGATGGCTCTGAAAGTCAACTTTAAACAAAAGCAGTTTGTTAGACGGGGGTGGGGGTAGGGGCAGTTTGGGAAGAATATGTGGGAAATATGTAGCCCTCACACGGTGACTTTTAGTAACCTTTGCTGCTTAGTGTTAATGTGGAAGCTGGTTCAAATGTGTGTGCGTCACATCGCTGTTCAAACTTGCAGCTGTCTAATAAGGCCTACTGTGAGAACTTTGAATCTGTGACATTCATTACGCTGTACTTTTACTTGTTCTCATACTTAACTTTTTATATTAAAGCATACCTCCCTTAGCTTCCACACAGAGTTCATGCAGCTGGCCCAGCTTCAGGAGGGCAGATAGGCAAGGCGTTGTTTTGTCTGGAGATGGTGCATGCTTACTGACCGACTCACAAGGCGTCATATTAGTAAATACTTGTTGAAATTAGACCAGGCCGGCTCTTCTCATATTCGGGATAAACCAACATGTTGACAAGCTCCCCGTCGTTGTGGACGGCTACAGGTTACGGGGGATGAAAATACAATGTTAAGGATGCCCCCACAAAACCATGACCATTTTATTCAATGTCCATATCTGCAAACAAAACCAGATGAATATAGTAAAACAGAATCCAGCAGAATGTCAGATTGTAATCAACAACACTTTCAAGCATACATGAGGTGCTTTTAAAACTGGTCAGTATCCAATGATGCAAAATGAAAGGTGAACATAGTCACACTGTCAGCCCGGACTTATAATAAATGTCCATAACACTTTCAAAAACAGTTCCACACAAGCATCAAGTGCTTACACTGCTGGACACTGCACTAACACGTTTGGTTGGGGGTTGTGTTTTAGATTAAAAGCTATTTAAGTAGTTAACAAACACACAAACCATACTTGGTTACATACTTGGTCACTTAGGTTACAATTTTTATTCCAATAATGTTATGGAGGGTTTTAATAGCTGGGGTCCAAAGGACTCAAAGGATAAACTATTTCAATGTGAGACTAACAGGAGGGCTAAGTGAGACATTGTGAGCTGAGTCTTTGTGTGACCATTGTTTTTCATTCAAGGCTGCTCAATATTCATACTTTGACTAAGTACTTCCACAATCAGTCCCAATGATACTCTTATTTCTAACCAAGCCTTTTTCACCGGCACTATTCCTACTGGATGGAAACGTGCTACAGTCCTACTGCTACACAAAACTGAGAAAGTGTCAGACTTTAATATCTGCCGTCCTACATCCACACCTGTGGAGGCGCTAGCGCACCATAGACGTATTTATCAGCGGCCATGAGAATCCACAGAGGAGGAAGACGGCTGCCTCTGTCTTCTAATAGGTCCTCATTCTGGCTATGAGTAGCTGTGTTTCCGCGTAGCAGTGCATTGACTAGATCTCATCTTACTGAAGAAAGATGTCTGGACGAGGAAAGGGAGGAAAGGGGCTCGGTAAAGGAGGCGCAAAGCGTCACCGCAAAGTTCTCCGTGATAACATCCAGGGCATTACCAAGCCCGCCATCCGCCGCCTGGCTCGCCGTGGCGGAGTGAAGCGTATCTCCGGTCTGATCTACGAGGAGACCCGCGGCGTGTTGAAGGTTTTCCTGGAGAACGTGATCCGCGATGCTGTCACCTACACCGAGCACGCCAAGAGGAAGACCGTCACCGCCATGGACGTGGTGTATGCTCTGAAGAGACAGGGCCGCACTCTCTACGGCTTCGGCGGATAAACTCACTTTCCAACAGCTCAACAACACAACGGCTCTTTTAAGAGCCACACACCGAGTCAATGAGAGCTCACATCCTCTGCATAACAACAAGTCGTTCTCCGAGTAGATGTCTTACAATGTCAAGATTTCAAAGTTATTTAATATCAAAACATCACATAACAATTACTAATCGTAGATTCCTCTTTTAATTTCTAAACGTAGAAGTGACCCTTAAAAACAGTTAATATTAAACTGTTATCTCTTTATACACATGTATATGTGTGTATATATACTGTAGTAACACCAGGCAGCCAACAGATAGAACTGCTCTCCAGATATGTGAACTGGAACAACGTCCACTACCAGTTGAACTCTCCTACATGTCCTGTCAGAAGCTTTGTTTTCCAGTAGCTCAGCTTCTCCGGTTTTATTGCAGATTCTGATCTGTTCTGAGTTTTGAAAATGAGCTCTGTAGCTGCATCAACTTGATCAGTTGAAAACTAAGTTAAATATCAGAGTGTAATTAAAAAGGACCAGGGACAGAGCTGTTTGATTAGGTGCTGCACCTCACCAGTTTGTTGCTTTGAACGGATGTTGAGGCGTAGGTGAAAATAAGTCACCCCCTGTAACAGCATCACTATAAAATAAACAACAATCTGACCACAATTTAAGGAAGTGAAGTGGACATTACTCATTCTATCTTTCAGTCAAGCACGTGGGGAGAGTGGCGAGACAAGAAAAAAGAAATGTTGGCCAAGTTAAATAAATTCATCATGTTACTTACATTATCTGACTTGTATTTTAATTCAAATAGGTTAACAAACAGACATTAACATGAATACACAGACACTCACACACATATCCGAACGCACACATAAATATATACACACAGACACACAGCCATTAAGTGCATATCTAAATTCACATATCTTCATTTGCTGCTATGAAGAACACACGAGTGGTCCTCTACGTGCACACCACAGCGTGCGTTAGACACTGACGTTCCCTCGTACCTCGGGAGTTTGGTAAGGGCCTTACACTGAAGCCTTCTGGACCCTGACTGACTGACCTATTGACTTACTCACTGGCTAATGGAGACACGATTGCAATACACTCAAACAAAACACACCACTTGATTGGTTGTGTAATCAGATGTTGTGTCCACTGTTCTTCAACAAAGTCCCTTACCAGATTGTTCATGGTAACGCTCCTCACGTATCACTTTGTTGTTCTGAGCGAGTAAGTGGGGCCCCCAGGGCCTCTGTGAGTGTGTGCTGTCTGGGATTGCAGTGCCTGCACTTTGAAAGACAACGTGTTATTATGAAAGTCTATCAGAGTGATGTTGGCGACTTTTAACCGGCTGAAATCTCCCTGTACTCTATTAAACAGGTCGTGACGTTGAAGCTAATTGGACTATACTATTCAGAGGCAGCAGGCAGGACCACGTTTCTATAGAATTTGTCTAATTTAATAAATTACAAATAAGGACGATTATAATAAACACGTGCCAAATTTATCACAATCATCTTTTTCCCTTCTTTTCTTTGGCAGGGCGGTTCCCCAGTGGCCAGCTACACCTGTATATGTTCCACGCACAAAGGAGACGATACCGGTTCTGCTGATGGGTTGATGCTCTTCTACGGCACACAACAAACCTTCTTGCTCCTGCACGTTTGGATGTTCTATCCTGGAGGAGCTAGATTATCTCTGCTACCTGAAAGGACTTCAGGCACCGCCTCATGCTACAGGTAGTGACACGGACACTAGCAGAGCACGAAACTTCAGAAGATTCAGTCGGGAAGGATGAGGAGAGAGCCAATGTCAATGGCCAGCACAAATAAAACTGTTCCCTTTCTGTTGTGGTCTTGCCTTTGCCTCTTTATTGCACTTATTGTCACTTTCATTTGCACCAAAACCGGTGAAATTCATTCACAATCACTTGGGCTTCCTAAATGGACAGGTCGATGAACCTGAAGTTGAACTGACTGTGTGTTTCACTGTGACCATTAGACCAAAAGTCACCAAAAGTCACCGTGTCAGGGCTACATATTTCCCACATATTCTATCATTTAGAGCTGTGCATTTATCAGGTTTCTTTGGTTTAGATTGTTTTTAATGATACTTATGTGATACTAACATAAATCCTAATAAGTTTCAGGGACATCTTAAAGTTCTCAACACCCCAAATGTTCCAGTTGAGCTGAACAGTTCAACCTCTGTCGGCAGCAGAATAATGGACTCATGAACATGGAGACACTCCCCCGTGCTGTTACACTGGCACTCCACATTCAGCCAATGACAGAGAGGGAACGGCACACACTGATTTACATGTGATATGTTCAAATACAGCCTGGCCAGCAACGTCTGTATTCATTTGAACGAAAAAATCTCGTGACAATGCCTGACGTAGCGAAGCCCGCGCCCAAGAAGGGCTCCAAGAAAGCGGTGGCGAAGGCCCCCGGTAAGGGCGGAAAGAAGAGGAGAAAGTCCAGGAAGGAGAGCTACGCCATCTACGTGTACAAGGTGCTGAAGCAGGTCCACCCCGACACTGGGATCTCCTCCAAGGCCATGGGCATCATGAACTCCTTCGTGAGCGACATCTTCGAGCGCATCGCCGGTGAGGCCTCTCGTCTGGCTCATTACAACAAGCGCTCCACCATCACCTCCAGGGAGATTCAGACCGCCGTCCGCCTGCTGCTGCCCGGGGAGCTGGCTAAACACGCCGTGTCTGAGGGCACCAAGGCCGTGACCAAATACACCAGTTCCAAGTAAACCACTCTGCGGAGACCTCAAACCAACGGCTCTTTTAAGAGCCACACACTTTCTCTATAGAGACAAACTGTCCTGACTCTACCGAGATGTCCATCAATATTTAAACAGCCACTTTTAACTGATAATATAACATTGTTAATACAATTGAAGAGAGATATCCTGCATAATCTCTACATTTGAAAATAATTGTTTTTAAATCCAATTGCAGTTTTCCACTGCAGGGCGTGTTGTCCTTTGTCAAAGCAGTGATCTGTGTTGTTCATGAGGTGTTTTTTCCCCCCTGGTGGTTATAATTGGAATAGTTAAAGAAGCGTATGAAGTCACTGTTCCTCAAAGTCAGAGGACATTGAGGAACAACACAGTCATGTGTGGATGCCGAGACATGGCTGTGACCTGAAGGTCAGAGGAATTCATTCTCCAAAGTAGTTTACAGTATTATCAATCTTGACAAATATACCTTGTGTGCTTACTACTCTGTGAATATTGAGTGTAAAACAGTGGTCAAACAAATATTTTTTCTCCCGTAGCCCTCCTGTTATCCTCAAATTGTAATAAGTATAATTTTAAATAAATTATGACAGAAAAAAATGCAATTTAATGGTAAATTTCAAGTTTTTCATGAAGTACTACATTAATAAGGTATTTTTGAATGGTTAAAATAATATTTTGACATGCTACTATTTACCCACAGCAATCTACAAAAACACTTTCAAATACTTCACAAATGTGTACATTCTGGAAACAGTGTGTTTGTTGACACTAAAGCCTTCATTTTTAATATGAATATTTTTTTGGTAACACATGGACAGGTTGACTGAGATCTAACACTCACCAGACAAATAGTTTTTCAAAAACATTTTTCATGTTTTAATGATTATTTTATACAAATAATGACGAAAATAATATACACAAACATCTCTCCTAGTGTTAATGTGAAAAGCCAAAGTTGGTATTTACCACGTCAGACAGCAGAGACAAAGCATATTCCAGTAAAGCAAAAAACATATTCTACAAACTAAATGATACAACCTGTTGACTTTTTGCGTTAAATGAGAGAAATGTGCCACAATATTAATTTAATCCTTGCTTGAAGTGAATATTGACTCTGATAGGAAGTCTGGCTCAACTTCACCAGGAGCCTCGGCCTACAGCAGAGTGTTTGCTGCCTGCACAATTACTTGATTTTATTACGAAGGGATCATCAGTAGGTGCTTTTTTTCACCCAGTTTTTCTGAACAAACATTTGAAGCAGCTGGGAAACAGGTTTTGGTGGAGCTGTGGTGCTTTTGAACTTTTTTAGGAGAGAAATGAGTGGGGAAAGGACAATGATATGATTTCCTTGGAAATCAATGTTTCTGTTTGTAAGATGCATCAATGCAAATGTAATTGCAGTGAGAGGATAGCAGCCTGATACTAGTGACATGTCTTTACAGCATTCAGTAGTACTTCATCTTTTCCCTCCGAGTCTATATCAGTGGGGTATAAATGTCCTGTTGATGAATGACTGTACTGCAACTGTTACAACGGGGAGAGGCGGTGGTCTAGTGGCAGAAACTTGGATTATGGGCAGAGAAGGTCTCTGGCTCGACTCCAAGGAGAGACAACAAAAAGACGAACCTGGATTGATCTGTCCAAAAATCCAAGAGTCTGCCTACCCTGTCTAGTGCCCCTTAACAAAGGCACCTTACTCCCCCAACATCTGCTCCCCGAGCGCCACACATGTTCGCTCACTGCTCTGTCAAAAGCAGAGATTAAATTTCCCTACCTGTATGAGTGTGCCTTTGTATGTCTGTGCATGTGTTTGGGACTAGTAAATAAATGAATCTTAATCTTAACAATTGTGTTCACGGCTGTGTATATGAGCTCCAATCCCTGGGGGACGTTTGTCTTTCCAAACAGTTGGAGTGTTTTACCAGGGACAACATTTTAAATAACTTGTGCTGTTTAATAAATGTTTGTACCGAGTAGATCGGTTTCTCAGAAAAGGCTAGGTCATCTCATTTCAAATAAATACTTTATTTCATTGCAGCTCTGACCATGGTTTGGATTAAGATGAAGTGAAGTAGCAATATTAATGATTAGATTTATAGCAGGCCAGGTCTTAGCTTGCATACTTTCCAACGTGTATTATTTGCAGAGCTAATAATGTAACAAATATTTTACTGTAAACTTGTCTTCATGTAGTATTATGAAATGCTACTCTCTTTTTGCTGTTCAGTTAATGTCGTAAAACTAGAATAGATACATATTTAAATCTGTTGAAAGATATCCTTTAACATACTTTAGTTACTTTACAGAAAGTAATTCATTTATTATACTTCAATGGTGATATGAACTTTGAACTCTGAAGTCAATTCTTTAGTGTATTATATGTATTAACGGTCTATAACGAGCAGGGCAACAAAGGAGTTTTGTCTTGAGTACAGTGAAGTGGCTCTTAAAAGAGCCGTTGTTATGGTCAGTGGAGCAGCAGCAGTTTAAGCTCTCTCTCCGCGGATGCGGCGGGCCAGCTGGATGTCCTTGGGCATGATGGTAACCCTCTTGGCGTGGATGGCGCACAGGTTGGTGTCCTCAAACAGGCCGACCAGGTAGGCCTCGCTGGCCTCCTGCAGAGCCATGACAGCGGAGCTCTGGAAGCGCAGGTCGGTCTTGAAGTCCTGAGCGATTTCTCTCACCAGGCGCTGGAAGGGCAGCTTGCGGATCAGCAGCTCCGTCGATTTCTGGTAGCGACGGATCTCTCTCAGAGCCACGGTACCGGGCCTGTAACGGTGAGGCTTCTTCACGCCGCCGGTGGCCGGGGCGCTCTTACGCGCAGCCTTGGTGGCCAGCTGCTTCCTGGGGGCTTTGCCTCCGGTGGATTTACGGGCGGTCTGCTTGGTTCTTGCCATTTTGTTGCTTTTCTCTGCGATCGGGAGAAAGAGTGAAGCTGTACAGAGACACTCTGCTTTTAAACCGCGAAGCCAGCCCTGAATTGGTGACGCTGCTTCAGATCGGGGATAGGCTCCTCCTCGGGTACTGTCTGCTTGTTCGACAAAAGTGTCGACCATCCCCCGCTGCTCTGCTAGAGGCTTCTATTCTGGTTGGTCTGGCATGAACCGTCCCGCGCGATCCGCGTATATATAGGGGAGTGATCATGCTCTCCACCGCAGTTTCTTTTGACGTGTGTTAGGAAACAATCTACATCCATAATGTCAGGCAGAGGCAAAACCGGCGGAAAGGCCAGAGCGAAGGCAAAGACTCGCTCTTCCCGCGCTGGGCTCCAGTTCCCCGTCGGTCGTGTTCACAGACTGCTGCGTAAAGGCAACTACGCACATCGCGTTGGTGCCGGCGCCCCCGTCTACCTGGCGGCTGTGCTGGAGTACCTCACCGCTGAGATCCTGGAGCTGGCTGGAAACGCCGCCCGCGACAACAAGAAGAGCCGTATCATCCCCCGCCACCTGCAGCTGGCCGTCCGCAACGACGAGGAGCTCAACAAACTCCTGGGCGGAGTGACCATCGCTCAGGGCGGCGTGCTGCCCAACATCCAGGCTGTTCTTCTGCCCAAGAAGACCGAGAAGGCCCCCAAGTCCAAGTAAAGCAAAGCTGCTGGAAACCAACGACACAAAGGCTCTTTTAAGAGCCACACACTCACCTCTGAAGAACAAAACTCCTCATATCACCCATCAATTTAAAGCACACGCACAAGTCATTTTTAGATTATATTAGATTCAACTTGAATCTCATTGCACAGTAGAAGTGCTTATATATAACCAGAAGTGCAATAAAGGCAGTACAAGTGCAGAGTAATGTGCAAATTTAAAAAAACGGAAAATGCGAAGTAAAATTTGTAAATACATAAGATATGTACAGTAATAAATATATATGGAATAGAGCAGTATTAAGAGGTATTTTATTATATAAGAACGATGAATATACTATGAGCAAGATCAATATATATGAATATTAATACACTATTGGTGGGATTATACAGTAGTAAACAAAAAAAATAAGTAGCAGTCTAGTGCAAATGTTTAATGGTTGGAGGACGGTGGGTGGCAGTCCAAGCCAGGGTGGAGGAGGGAAGTATAGTCACTGGAGGAGCTGTGTGTGGTGCGGGGCAGCTGCTTTTACTGTGGTGCAGAGTTTAGCAGGGTGACAGCCACAGGGATGAAGCTGTTCCTGGACCTGCTGGTCCGGGAACGGAGGACCCTGTAGCGTCTCCCAGAAGGGAGGTGGGCAAACAGTCTGTGGCTGGGTTGTGAGCTGCCCTTGACAATGCTGCGAGCCCTCGCAGACATCTCTTGCTCTGGACAGCCTCAATGGTTGGGAGGGAGGAACCAGTGATGTGTTGGGCAGTTTTCACCACCCTCTGCAGGCCACTAGCATTCAATATGTATTCATTGGTATGGTTCATTCTGTGTCAGATGTTTGTGTCACCTGGTGAGGAAACCATCACTCATATGGAAGTTTAAATGTAAAAGATACACACTTCAAATTTCAGTACGTCTAAGGTTCATGGATCCATGGCATACATCTCTCATGATGGACGGTACGAATGCAAAAACAACACATACTATCTTCCCAATGAAATAGAAACTAGTGTGGGTAGAACAGATTTAATGCAATTTGAACGCTCTTTACATTTGTCATTCTGCAAATATAGGGTGAGAAGTAAAGAGAGCTATTGGTTAAACATCTTACAAACTCTCATAAGATAGTAATGTAGTCATAAACAATCACTCTGGTACCTTTGCTTAATCTGTAAAATCTGCTTTTAAAAGTTAGGTGCTGTGTGTCCGGTCACATGTGGGATTATAGACGTGTTTCACATGAGACAGGTTTTCATTCAAAACATTGACCAGGTCCTCTGTTGTATTAAAGTGCCCCAGTACACATGACAGTTATCCAGCATTCACAACACCAGGACCATTGAAGTGGAGCAGCTAAATGGAACTCAGCCATCATTATTATTATTGTATACATTTTCTCCTGGTATTCTTCTGGTGTGACAGTGCATGGAGCTCTGTCACCATCTGAATGGTTTGGATTCCTCAATAAACGTGTTGAGCACTGAAGTTTACTCTTTTTCCCCAGAGGAGCAGGACTCTGGATCAGTTCAACCAAGACCTCCACTTGTTTGCTGAGCTTTCGACGACTTCTCAGAGTCCTCTTCAGTGAACTCAAATAGCTGTGGCCTCATCAGTTGAGCGAAGGTTGTAATGTTGGTCTTGAGATAGTATATTTTAATTATAAGCTGAAACATTTACTTGGTGTTTAAATCATAAAGCTGAGAAAAACATCACCTGGAAAAACTCTCTACTCCCTGTTAGTAAATGTAACTTTGTGACTTTCCCTCTGTTGGTGTTGCAGTGTCTGATGACAGTTCACCAATACTTTAGTTTAATGACAGACACTGATCAAGTTGATGCAGCTACAGAGCTCATTTCTATGACTCAAACAAGTAGCTGCAATAAAGCAGGAGAAGCTGAGCTACTGGAAAACAAAGCTTCGGACAGAACATGGAAGAGAGTTCTTCTGGTAGTGGACTTTACTCAGGTTCACATCATTTGGAGAGCAGCTTCATCTGTTGGCTGCCTGAGGTTACTACAGCACAGTATGGTTACATGATGTGAGGCTTGAATTGTCATTTTTCTAAGCAGCTGTCACTTTTCTATTTAGCAAGGAAAGACACGAGGTAAAACGATAAATATAACAACTAAGGCAGACTCTTTAAAAAGTATGGTATATAAAGTAATGGCGATATCGCTGAACATCCCTAGGCAACGTCTATGTCGCCAGGATCTGAAACAGACATGGAATTAATGGAAAAAGTAACACCAATAAGGAAAAGACAGAACACAGAGAGGCAAATGAGGATGAATAAGAAAAGTAAGAGTAAGAATAAAGATTGAAAACAAGAATACTAATAATGCTAACACTAATTTCATTAAATACCAGGGGGCTGAAAAACAAAATACATCAGATATATAGGATGAGTAATTATGACATATGTTTACAAGGAACACAGTGATTTGAAATCCAAATGAGAGAAGTGCAGAATGAATAGATGGGAGATGTGTATACAAACAATGGAGATGGGAACATGAGGGGAGCTGCTATAGTAAGAAAAGGAGGAGTGAGAGTGATTGTGAAATATTTGTTTTATTATTGTTATTATTGATAATTATATATAATATATATATTACCTAACACTGTTCAAATCAATTCAAAGATCATATCCTTAGATAATTTGATCCTATGATGCTGTCATGTCACATAGATAATTGGCTCCTTTGATACCATAGGCTATTTGATTATTTGACTTACTTATAAAGGAGCAACAGGTACAATTGACTAAATATGAAAGAACAGCACGTAAGATTGACTTACATATAAAAGAGATGAAATAACCTATTACCATCAGGGTAATTATAAGAAATATGTGTTTATTATTGTTATTGTTATTATTTATATTATATACATATATATATATATATATATATATATATATAGGAATTGATGTCGATATTTAGTGCTTTTTTCTAATACTAGACCCAGATAAGTGGGTCTAGTATCTAGAATCAACAATAATATATTTATATATATATATATTATCATTGAGTACTAGTTTATGTCAAAGAACTAGTTGAACAAATTACCAATTTATTGAAAAAATCAACCAAACAATCACAATATAAAACAGTATAACATAATACAAACACAATAAATGATGTATTCTCATAAAATAACTGTCCTTTCAATGTGTGTGTATATATTCAGTTCCCAGTGTAGTGTGTGCTTGAAGATTCACTGGTTCCGTTCTGGTCCGGGTCTTTATGTCTCTAAACTCAGTAATACCTGTCTACCTGACGGGCAGTACTGGGGTCTGATGTCTTCTGGATAAACGATCAGGTTCAATCTGGATCATACAGTTGGCCACACTGCATCCACGGTCTGGGTTCTGCTCGCCATCTCAGCATTCAGAATTACAGGATTGAGATTCTTCTGGTGTTCATAAAAAAACAAAAAATCTACACAAAGTGCAGAATAATCAGTGTCTGTTTCCTAATTATATTTCTAATGTTTAAAACGTATGGTATATGAAGTAATGACGATATTGCTGAACATCATGTTACATGATGCATGTGTGTAGATAGGAGTAGGCTACTCCTTCACAGAGTTTAAAGCCATGTTTTATAATATTTGATGTTTTTATATTTACTAACTTCTTAATCTGAACATTGTAAGATGACATCTAATATTGCTCAATCTATCTAGACTCCCTGTAGTTAAGAACTCTGTCTCTACATATTTATGGACAGTGGTGATGAATGATGAGGAAACAGCTCTTTGTGGAAAGACGTGTGTGGCTCTTAAAAGAGCCTTTTACCAGGATGGACATGTTTCACAGTGAGGACAGCTCACTTCTTCTTGGCTGCTGTCTTCTTCGCTTTGGGTTTGGCGACCTTCTTCGCGGGGGACTTCTTGGCAGCAGGCGCCTTTTTCACCACCTTCTTGGGGCTCTTCGCCACCTTCTTGGGAGTCTTCGCCACTTTCTTGGGGCTCTTCGCCATTTTCTTGGGGCTCTTGGTGGGCTTCTTGGCCGCTGCTGGTTTAGCCGCCTTCTTCGGGGACTTTTTAGCGGCTGCTGGCTTCATGGCTCCCGCCGACTTGGGCTTTTTAGCCACTGCGGGTTTCTTGGCGGCGGGCTTCTTGGCTTTGGGAGCGGCCTTCTTCACTGCCTCTTTCTTGCTCATCTTGAACGAGCCGGTGGCCCCGGTTCCCTTGGTCTGGACCAGGGTCCCGCTGACAACCAGCTTCTTGATGGTGGTGTTGACGCGGGAATTGTTCTTCTCCACATCGTAGCCTCCGGCAGCCAGAGCCTTCTTGAGGGCGGACACGGACGCGCCACTGCGTTCCTTGGACGCGGACACGGCCTTCACGATGAGCTCACTGACGCTGGGGCCGGCGGTCTTCGGTTTCACGACCTTCTTCTTGGCCGCTTTAACCTTGGCGGCGGCTGGTGCTGGAGCTGGAGCGGCTTCTGCCATCTTTCTCTTTGCGTTTAGATCAACGACGAACTAACGGAGTGAGTTACAGGACTGATGAAGAGTCCTGATCGGGAGGCGGTACTTGAACACACCATGAGAACCGTGGAGACTCAATCGAGCCGTGGCTCCCGTGTACAGTGTGAACGCACAGACACTTGTGTTTTCTCTTCACTGATAAACGAGTAAAAACTCAGTGGGTGAGCGGTGCTGGAGGCTGACAGTGAGGAAGCAGGTAGCGGACTTATTTGTCTTCATGTTGAAGTCATGAAGAGCTCTGATGCTCTCTGCATTTGGTCGGTGGAGCCCCCGAACACGACCCGTTCACCGCGGTGAGCAGCGCTGCTCAGCGGCTTTTCCCACTAGTTTCTCTCCTAAAATGAGTTCAAAAGCACCACAGCTCCACCAAAACCCGTTTCCTAGCTGCTCCACATGTTTGTTCAGAGACACCGAGTGAAAACAAGCACCTGTTGAGGATCTCTTAGTAATAAAGTCAAGTAATTGTGCAGGCAGCAAACACACCGCTGATGGCCGAGGCTCCTGGTGAAGTTGAGCCAGACTTCCTATCAGAGCCGTGAATTTTTCATCCTGAGGAAGCTTGAGAGTCATTATAGAAGTAGGGCTACATTTCATATCCATGTTGAATTTGTCAATATTCACCTCAAGCAAGGATTAAATTAATATTGGGGCACATTTCTCTCATTTAACACCAAAAGTAAACAGGTTACATCATTTAATTTCCAGAAAATGTTTAAGCTGTAAATTAGTTTGAGAATTTCTCTACTTAGTAAATACAAACTTTTGCTCATCATAGTAACACTGGGATACATGTTTTTGTATATTATGATCATAATTATTTGTGTAAAATAATCATTTAAACATGACAAACGTTTCTGAAAAACGATTTGACCCGTGTGTGAGAACTCTCTGTTAACCTGTCAATATGTTACCTACTGGTCTAAAGATCAAGTCTTCTCAGACTGTTATAGCCAATAACACATTCATATTACAATTTAAGGCCTTAGTGTCAACAAACTCTGTGTTTATCCAGAATGTACACAAGTGTGCAGTATGTGAAAGTGTTTGTGTACATTGTAGAATGTAAACATGTCATTTTAACCATTCAAACAGACTTTAATTACATATTACTTTATATAAAAACACTATTACACATAATGCTTTAAATGCTAACAATGATTAAAAAAAAAAAAAAAACCTTCACTCAACCCCATCCAAGCCCATGGCATAACCAAAATAACAGTGTTGTTGTTGATCTCATCGTTTTTAAATCATGAATCAAAGGTACGATAGCAAAGACAAATTTGAGAGATGGTCACTCTGCCCAGAAGTTTGTTGAGCTTGTTAAGACTGAAATCTATACTATGCATGTGTGCGTGTCTGTGGAGATGGCTCTGAAAGTCAACTTTAAACAAAAGCAGTTTGTTAGACGGGGGTGGGGGTAGGGGCAGTTTGGGAAGAATATGTGGGAAATATGTAGCCCTCACACGGTGACTTTTAGTAACCTTTGCTGCTTAGTGTTAATGTGGAAGCTGGTTCAAATGTGTGTGCGTCACATCGCTGTTCAAACTTGCAGCTGTCTAATAAGGCCTACTGTGAGAACTTTGAATCTGTGACATTCATTACGCTGTACTTTTACTTGTTCTCATACTTAACTTTTTATATTAAAGCATACCTCCCTTAGCTTCCACACAGAGTTCGTGCAGCTGGCCCAGCTTCAGGAGGGCAGATAGGCAAGGCGTTGTTTTGTCTGGAGATGGTGCATGCTTACTGAAGACTCACAAGGCGTCATATTAGTAAATACTTGTTGAAATTAGACCAGACCGGCTCTTCTCATATTCGGGATAAACCAACATGTTGACAAGCTCCCCGTCGTTGTGGACGGCTACAGGTTACGGGGGATGAAAATACAATGTTAAGGATGCCCCCACATAACCATTACCATTTTATTCAATGTCCATATCTGCAAACAAAACCAGATGAATATAATAAAACAGAATCCAGCAGAATGTCAGATTGTAATCAACAACACTTTCAAGCATACATGAGGTGCTTTTAAAACTGGTCAGTATCCAATGATGCAAAATGAAAGGTGAACATAGTCACACTGTCAGCCCGGACTTATAATAAATGTCCATAACACTTTCAAAAACAGTTCCACACAAGCATCAAGTGCTTACACTGCTGGACACTGCACTAACACGTTTGGTTGGGGGTTGTGTTTTAGATTAAAAGCTATTTAAGTAGTTAACAAACACACAAACCATACTTGGTTACATACTTGGTCACTTAGGTTACAATTTTTATTCCAATAATGTTATGGAGGGTTTTAATAGCTGGGGTCCAAAGGACTCAAAGTATAAACTATTTAAATGTGAGGCTAACAGGAGGGCTAAGTGAGACATCGTGAGCTGAGTCTTTGTGTGACCATTGTTTTTCATTCAAGGCTGCTCAATATTCATACTTTGACCAAGTACTTCCACAATCAGTCCTAATGATACTCTTATTTCTAACCAAGCCTTTTTCACCGGCACTATTCCTACTTGATGGAAACGTGCTACAGTCCTACTGCTACACAAAACTGAGAAAGTGTCAGACTTTAATATCTGCCGTCCTACATCCACACCTGTGGAGGCGCTAGCGCACCATAGACGTATTTATCAGCGGCCATGAGAATCCACAGAGGAGGAAGACGGCTGCCTCTGTCTTCTAATAGGTCCTCATTCTGGCTATGACTAGCTGTGTTTTCGCGTAGCAGTGCATTGACTAGATCTCATCTTACTGAAGAAAGATGTCTGGACGAGGAAAGGGAGGAAAGGGGCTCGGTAAAGGAGGCGCAAAGCGTCACCGCAAAGTTCTCCGTGATAACATCCAGGGCATTACCAAGCCCGCCATCCGCCGCCTGGCTCGCCGTGGCGGAGTGAAGCGTATCTCCGGTCTGATCTACGAGGAGACCCGCGGCGTGTTGAAGGTTTTCCTGGAGAACGTGATCCGCGATGCTGTCACCTACACCGAGCACGCCAAGAGGAAGACCGTCACCGCCATGGACGTGGTGTATGCTCTGAAGAGACAGGGCCGCACTCTCTACGGCTTCGGCGGATAAACTCACTTTCCAACAGCTCAACAACACAACGGCTCTTTTAAGAGCCACACACCGAGTCAATGAGAGCTCACATCCTCTGCTCAACAACAAGTCGTTCTCCGAGTAGATGTCTTACAATGTCAAGATTTCAAAGTTATTTAATATCAAAACATCACATAACAATTACTAATCGTAGTTTCCTCTTTAATTTCTAAACGTTGAAGTGACCCTTAAAAACAGTTTATATTAAACTGTTATCTCTTTATACACATATATGTGTGTGTGTATATATACTGTAGTAACACCAGGCAGCCAACAGATAGAACTGCTCTCCAGATATGTGAACTGGAACAACGTCCACTACCAGTTGAACTCTCCTACATGTCCTGTCAGAAGCTTTGTTTTCCAGTAGCTCAGCTTCTCCTGTTTTATTGCAGATTCTGATCTGTTCTGAGTTTTGAAAATGAGCTCTGTAGCTGCATCAACTTGATCAGTTGAACACTAAGTTAAATATCAGAGTGTAATTAAAAAGGACCAGGGACAGAGCTGTTTGATTAGGTGCTGCACCTCACCAGTTTGTTGCTTTGAACGGATGTTGAGGCGTAGGTGAAAATGAGTCACCCCCTGTAACAGCATAACTATAAAATAAACAACAATCTGACCACAATTTAAGGAAGTGAAGTGGACATTACTCATTCCATCTTTCAGTCAAGCACGTGGGGAGAGTGGCGAGACAAGAAAATAGAAATGTTGGCCAAGTTAAATAAATTCATCATGTTACATTACGTAACGCTCCTCACGTATCACTGTGTTGTTCTGAGCGAGTAAGTGGGGCCCCCAGGGCCTCTGTGAGTGTGTGCTGTCTGGGATTGCAGTGTCTGCACTTTGAAAGACAACGTGTTATTATGAAAGTCTATCAGAGTGATGTTGGCGACTTTTAACCGGCTGAAATCTCCCTGTACTCTATTAAACAGGTCGTGACGTTGAAGCTAATTGGACTATACTATTCAGAGGCAGCAGGCAGGACCACGTTTCTATAGAATTTGTCTAATTTAATAATTTACAAATAATGACGATTATAATAAACACGTGCCAAATTTATCACAATCATCTTTTTCCCTTCTTTTCTTTGGCAGGGCGGTTCCCCAGTGGCCAGCTACACCTGTATATTTTCCACGCACAAAGGAGACGATACCGGTTCTGCTGATGGGTTGATGCTCTTCTACGGCACACAACAAACCTTCTTGCTCCTGCACGTTTGGATGTTCTATCCTGGAGGAGCTAGATTATCTCTGCTACCTGAAAGTACTTCAGGCACCGCCTCATGCTACAGGTAGTGACACGGACACTAGCAGAGCACGAAACTTCAGAAGATTCAGTCGGGAAGGATGAGGAGAGAGCCAATGTCAATGGCCAGCACGTATAAAACTGTTCCCTTTCTGTTGTGGTCTTGCCTTTGCCTCTTTATTGCACTTATTGTCACTTTCATTTGCACCAAAACCGGTGAAATTCATTCACAATCACTTGGGCTTCCTAAATGGACAGGTCGATGAACCTGAAGTTGAACTGACTGTGTGTTTCACTGTGACCTTTAGACCAAAAGTCACCAAAAGTCACCGTGTCAGGGCTACATATTTCCCACATATTCTATCATTTAGAGCTGTGCATTTATCAGGTTGCTTTGGTTTAGATTGTTTTTAATGATACTTATGTGATACTAACATAAATCCTAATAAGTTTCAGGGACATCTTAAAGTTCTCAACACCCCAAATGTTCCAGTTGAGCTGAACAGTTCAACCTCTGTCGGCAGCAGAATAATGGCCTCATGAACATGGAGACACTCCCCCGTGCTGTTACACTGGCACTCCACATTCAGCCAATGACAGAGAGGGAACGGCACACACTGATTTACATGTGATATGTTCAAATACAGCCTGGCCAGCAACGTCTGTATTCATTTGAACGAAAAAATCTCGTGACAATGCCTGACGTAGCGAAGCCCGCGCCCAAGAAGGGCTCCAAGAAAGCGGTGGCGAAGGCCCCCGGTAAGGGCGGAAAGAAGAGGAGAAAGTCCAGGAAGGAGAGCTACGCCATCTACGTGTACAAGGTGCTGAAGCAGGTCCACCCCGACACTGGGATCTCCTCCAAGGCCATGGGCATCATGAACTCCTTCGTGAGCGACATCTTCGAGCGCATCGCCGGTGAGGCCTCTCGTCTGGCTCATTACAACAAGCGCTCCACCATCACCTCCAGGGAGATTCAGACCGCCGTCCGCCTGCTGCTGCCCGGGGAGCTGGCTAAACACGCCGTGTCTGAGGGCACCAAGGCCGTGACCAAATACACCAGTTCCAAGTAAACCACTCTGCGGAGACCTCAAACCAACGGCTCTTTTAAGAGCCACACACTTTCTCTATAGAGACAAACTGTCCTGACTCTACCGAGATGTCCATCAATATTTAAACAGCCACTTTTAACTGATAATATAACATTGTTAATACAATTGAAGAGAGATATCCTGCATAATCTCTACATTTGAAAATAATTGTTTTTAAATCCAATTGCAGTTTTCCACTGCAGGGCGTGTTGTCCTTTCTCAAATCAGTGATCTGGGTTGTTCATGAGGTGCTTTTTCCCCCCTGGTGGTTATAATTGGAATAGTTAAAGAAGCGTATGAAGTCATTGTTCCTCAAAGTCAGAGGACATTGAGGAACAACACAGTCATGTGTGGTTGCCGAGACATGGCTGTGACCTGAAGGTCAGAGGAATTCATTCTCTAAAGTAGTTTACAGTATTATCAATCTTGACAAATATACCTTGTGTGCTTACTACTCTGTGAGTATTGAGTGTAAAACAGTGGTCAAACAAATATTTTTTCTCCCTTAGCCCTCCTGTTATCCTCAAATTGTAATAAGTATCATTTTAAATAAATGATGACAGAAAAAAATGCAATTTAATGGTAAATTTCAAGTTTTTCATGAAGTACTACATTAATAAGGTATTTTTGAATGGTTAAAATAATATTTTGACATGCTACTATTTACCCACAGCAATCTACAAAAACACTTTCAAATACTTCACAAGTGTGTACATTCTGGAAACAGTGTGTTTGTTGACACTAAAGCCTTCATTTTTAATATGAATATTTGTTTGGTAACACATGGACAGGTTGACTGAGATCTAACACTCACCAGACAAATAGTTTTTCAAAAACATTTTTCATGTTTTAATGATTATTTTATACAAATAATGATGAAAATAAAATACACAAACATCTCTCCTAGTGTTAATGTGAAAAGCCAAAGTTGGTATTTACTACATCAGACAGCAGAGACAAAGCATATTCCAGTAAAGCAAAAAACATATTCTACAAACTAAATGATACAACCTGTTGACTTTTTGCGTGAAATGAGAGAAATGTGCCACAATATTAATTTAATCCTTGCTTGAAGTGAATATTGACTCTGATAGGAAGTCTGGCTCAACTTCACCAGGAGCCTCGGCCTTCAGCAGAGTGTTTGCTGCCTGCACAATTACTTGATTTTATTACGAAGGGATCATCAGTAGGTGCTTTTTTTCACCCAGTTTTTCTGAACAAACATTTGAAGCAGCTGGGAAACGGGTTTTGGTGGAGCTGTGGTGCTTTTGAACTTTTTTAGGAGAGAAATGAGTGGGGAAAGGACAATGATATGGTTTCCTTGGAAATCAATGTTTCTGTTTGTAAGATGCATCAATGCGAATGTAATTGCAGTGAGAGGATAGCAGCCTGATACTAGTGACATGTCTTTACAGCATTCAGTAGTACTTCATCTTTTCCCTCCGAGTCTATATCAGTGGGGTATAAATGTCCTGTTGATGAATGACTGTACTGCAACTGTTACAACGGGGAGAGGCGGTGGTCTAGTGGCAGAAACTTGGATTATGGGCAGAGAAGGTCTCTGGCTCGACTCCACGGAGAGACAACAAAAAGACGCACCTGGATTGATCTGTCCAAAAATCCAAGAGTCTCCCTACCCTGTCTAGTGCCCCTTAACAAAGGCACCTTACTCCCCCAACATCTGCTCCCCGAGCGCCACACATGTTCACTCAGTGCTCTGTCAAGGGCAAAGATTAAATTTCCCTACCTGCATGAGTGTGCCTTTGTATGTCTGTGCATGTGTTTGGGACTAGTAAATAAATGAATCTTAATCTTAACAATTATGTTCACGGCTGTGTATATGAGCTCCAATCCCTGGGGGACGTTTGTCTTTCCAAACAGTTGGAGTGTTTTACCAGGGACAACATTTTAAATAACTTGTGCTGTTTAATAAATGTTTGTACCGAGTAGATCGGTTTCTCAGAAAAGGCTAGGTCATCTCATTTCAAATAAATACTTTATTTCATTGCAGCTCTGATCATGGTTTGGATTAAGGTGAAGTGAAGTAGCAATATTAATGATTAGATTTATAGCAGGCCAGGTCTTAGCTTGCATACTTTCCAACGTGTATTATTTGCAGAGCTAATAATGTAACAAATATTTTACTGTAAACTTGTCTTCATGTAGTATTATGAAATGCTACTCTCTTTTTGCTGTTCAGTTAATGTTGTAAAACTAGAATAGATACATATTTAAATCTGTTGAAAGATATCCTTTAACATACTTTAGTTACTTTACAGAAAGTAATTCATTTATTATACTTCAATGGTGATATGAACTTTGAACTCTGAAGTCAATTCTTTAGTGTATTATATGTATTAACGGTCTATAACGAGCAGGGCAACAAAGGAGTTTTGTCTTGAGTACAGTGAAGTGGCTCTTAAAAGAGCCGTTGTTATGGTCAGTGGAGCAGCAGCAGTTTAAGCTCTCTCTCCGCGGATGCGGCGGGCCAGCTGGATGTCCTTGGGCATGATGGTAACCCTCTTGGCGTGGATGGCGCACAGGTTGGTGTCCTCAAACAGGCCGACCAGGTAGGCCTCGCTGGCCTCCTGCAGAGCCATGACAGCGGAGCTCTGGAAGCGCAGGTCGGTCTTGAAGTCCTGAGCGATTTCTCTCACCAGGCGCTGGAAGGGCAGCTTGCGGATCAGCAGCTCCGTCGATTTCTGGTAGCGACGGATCTCTCTCAGAGCCACGGTGCCGGGCCTGTAACGGTGAGGCTTCTTCACGCCGCCGGTGGCCGGGGCGCTCTTACGCGCAGCCTTGGTGGCCAGCTGCTTCCTGGGGGCTTTGCCTCCGGTGGATTTACGGGCGGTCTGCTTGGTTCTTGCCATTTTGTTGCTTTTCTCTGCGATCGGGAGAAAGAGTGAAGCTGTAGAGAGACACTCTGCTTTTAAACCGCGAAGCCAGCCCTGAATTGGTGACGCTGCTTCAGATCGGGGATAGGCTCCTCCTCGGGTACTGTCTGCTTGTTCGACAAAAGTGTCGACCATCCCCCGCTGCTCTGCTAGAGGCTTCTATTCTGGTTGGTCTGGCATGAACCGTCCCGCGCGATCCGCGTATATATAGGGGAGTGATCATGCTCTCCACCGCAGTTTCTTTTGACGTGTGTTAGGAAACAATCTCCATCCATAATGTCAGGCAGAGGCAAAACCGGCGGAAAGGCCAGAGCGAAGGCAAAGACTCGCTCTTCCCGCGCTGGGCTCCAGTTCCCCGTCGGTCGTGTTCACAGACTGCTGCGTAAAGGCAACTACGCACATCGCGTTGGTGCCGGCGCCCCCGTCTACCTGGCGGCTGTGCTGGAGTACCTCACCGCTGAGATCCTGGAGCTGGCTGGAAACGCCGCCCGCGACAACAAGAAGAGCCGTATCATCCCCCGCCACCTGCAGCTGGCCGTCCGCAACGACGAGGAGCTCAACAAACTCCTGGGCGGAGTGACCATCGCTCAGGGCGGCGTGCTGCCCAACATCCAGGCTGTTCTTCTGCCCAAGAAGACCGAGAAGGCCCCCAAGTCCAAGTAAAGCAAAGCTGCTGGAAACCAACGACACAAAGGCTCTTTTAAGAGCCACACACTCACCTCTGAAGAACAAAACTCCTCATATCACCCATCAATTTAAAGCACACGCACAAGTCATTTTTAGATTATATTAGATTCAACTTTAATCTCATTGCACAGTAGAAGTGCTTATATATAACCAGAAGTGCAATAAAGGCAGTAAAAGTGCAGAGTAATGTGCAAATTTAAAAAAACGGAAAATGTGAAGTAAAATTTGTAAATACATAAGATATGTACAGTAATAAATATATATGGAATAGAGCAGTGTTAAGAGGTATTTTATTATATAAGAACGATGAATATACTATGAGCAAGATCAATATATATGAATATGAATACACTATTGGTGGGATTATACAGTAGTAAACAAAAAAAATAAGTAGCAGTCTAGTGCAAATGTTTAATGGTTGGAGGACGGTGGGTGGCAGTCCAAGCCAGGGTGGAGGAGGGAAGTATAGTCACTGGAGGAGCTGTGTGTGGTGCGGGGCAGCTGCTTTTACTGTGGTGCAGAGTTTAGCAGGGTGACAGCCACAGGGATGAAGCTGTTCCTGGACCTGCTGGTCCGGGAACGGAGGACCCTGTAGCGTCTCCCAGAAGGGAGGTGGGCAAACAGTCTGTGGCTGGGTTGTGAGCTGCCCTTGACAATGCTGCGAGCCCTCGCAGACATCTCTTGCTCTGGACAGCCTCAATGGTGGGGAGTGAGGAACCAGTGATGTGTTGGGCAGTTTTCACCACCCTCTGCAGGCCACTAGCATTCAATATGTATTCATTGGTATGGTTCATTCTGTGTCAGATGTTTGTGTCACCTGGTGAGGAAACCATCACTCATATGGAAGTTTAAATATAAAAGATACACACTTCAAATTTCAGTACGTCTAAGGTTCATGGATCCATGGCATACATCTCTCATGATGGACGGTATGAATGCAAAAACAACACATACTATCTTCCCAATGAAATAGAAACTAGTGTGGGTAGAACAGATTTAATGCAATTTTAACGCTCTTTACATTTGTCATTCTGCAAATATAGGGTGAGAAGTAAAGAGAGCTATTGGTTAAACATCTTACAAACTATCATAAGATAGTAATGTAGTCAGAAACAATCACTCTGGTACCTTTGCTTAATCTGTAAAATCTGCTTTTAAAAGTTAGGTGCTGTGTGTCCGGTCACTTGTGGGATTATAGACGTGTTTCACATGAGACAGGTTTTCATTCAAAACATTGACCAGGTCCTCTGTTGTATTAAAGTGCCCCAGTACACATGACAGTTATCCAGCATTCACAACACCAGGACCATTGAAGTGGAGCAGCTAAATGGAACTCGGCCATCATTATTATTATTGTATACATTTTCTCCTGTGATTCTTCTGGTGTGACAGTGCATGGAGCTCTGTCACCATCTGAATGGTTTGGATTCCTCAATAAACGTGTTGAGCACTGAAGTTTACTCTTTTTCCCCAGAGGAGCAGGACTCTGGATCAGTTCAACCAAGACCTCCACTTGTTTGCTGAGCTTTCGACGACTTCTCAGAGTCTTCTTCAGTGACCTCAAATAGCTGTGGCCTCATCAGGTGAGCGAAGGTTGTAATGTTGGTCTTGAGATAGTATATTTTAATTATAAGCTGAAACATTTACTTGGTGTTTAAATCATAAAGCTGAGCAAAACATCACCTGGAAAAACTCTCTACTCCCTGTTAGTAAATGTAACTTTGTGACTTTCCCTCTGTTGGTGTTGCAGTGTCTGATGACAGTTCACCAATACTTTAGTTTAATGACAGACACTGATCAAGTTGATGCAGCTACAGAGCTCATTTCTATGACTCAAACAAGTAGCTGCAATAAAGCAGGAGAAGCTGAGCTACTGGAAAACAAAGCTTCGGACAGAACATGGAAGAGAGTTCTTCTGGTAGTGGACTTTACTCAGGTTCACATCATTTGGAGAGCAGCTCCATCTGTTGGCTGCCTGAGGTTACTACAGCACAGTATGGTTACATGATGTGAGGCTGGAATTGTCATTTTTCTAAGCAGCTGTCACTTTTCTATTTAGCAAGGAAAGACACGAGGTAAAACGATAAATATAACAACTAAGGCAGACTCTTTAAAAAGTATGGTATATAAAGTAATGGCGATATCGCTGAACATCCCTAGGCAACGTCTATGTCGCCAGGATCTGAAACAGACATGGAATTAATGGAAAAAGTAACACCAATAAGGAAAAGACAGAACACAGAGAGGCAAATGAGGATGAATAAGAAAAGTAAGAGTAAGAATAAAGATTGAAAACAAGAATACTAATAATGCTAACACTAATTTCATTAAATACCAGGGGGCTGAAAAACAAAATACATCAGATATATAGGATGAGTAATTATGACATATGTTTACAAGGAACACAGTGATTTGAAATCCAAATGAGAGAAGTGCAGAATGAATAGATGGGAGATGTGTATACAAACAATGGAGATGGGAACATGAGGGGAGCTGCTATAGTAAGAAAAGGAGGAGTGAGAGTGATTGTGAAATATTTGTTTTATTATTGTTATTATTGATAATTATATGTAATATATATATTACCTAACACTGTTCAAATCAATTCAAAGATCATATCCTTAGATAATTTGATCCTATGATGCTGTCATGTCACATAGATAATTGGCTCCTTTGATACCATAGGCTATTTGATTATTTGACTTACTTATAAAGGAGCAACAGGTACAATTGACTAAATATGAAAGAACAGCACGTAAGATTGACTTACATATAAAAGAGATGAAATAACCTATTACCATCAGGGTAATTATAAGAAATATGTGTTTATTATTGTTATTGTTATTATTTATATTATATACATATATATATATATATATATATATATATATATATATATATAGGAATTGATGTCGATATTTAGTGCTTTTTTCTAATACTAGACCCAGATAAGTGGTTCTAGTATCTAGTATCAACAATAATATATATATATATATATATATATATATATATATATATATATTATCATTGAGTACTAGTTTATGTCAAAGAACTAGTTGAACAAATTACCAATTTATTGAAAAAATCAACCAAACAATCACAATATAAAACAGTATAACATAATACAAACACAATAAATGATGTATTCTCATAAAATAACTGTCCTTTCAATGTGTGTGTATATATTCAGTTCCCAGTGTAGTGTGTGCTTGAAGATTCACTGGTTCCGTTCTGGTCCGGGTCTTTATGTCTCTAAACTCAGTACTACCTGTCTACCTGACGGGCAGTACTGGGGTCTGATGTCTTCTGGATAAACGATCAGGTTCAATCTGGATCATACAGTTGGCCACACTGCATCCACGGTCTGGGTTCTGCTCGCCATCTCAGCATTCAGAATTACAGGATTGAGATTCTTCTGGTGTTCATAAAAAAACAAAAAATCTACACAAAGTGCAGAATAATCAGTGTCTGTTTCCTAATTATATTTCTAATGTTTAAAACGTATGGTATATGAAGTAATGACGATATTGCTGAACATCATGTTACATGATGCATGTGTGTAGATAGGAGTAGGCTACTCCTTCACAGAGTTTAAAGCCATGTTTTATAATATTTGATGTTTTTATATTTACTAACTTCTTAATCTGAACATTGTAAGATGACATCTAATATTGCTCAATCTATCTAGACTCCCTGTAGTTAAGAACTCTGTCTCTACATATTTATGGACAGTGGTGATGAATGATGAGGAAACAGCTCTTTGTGGAAAGACGTGTGTGGCTCTTAAAAGAGCCTTTTACCAGGATGGACATGTTTCACAGTGAGGACAGCTCACTTCTTCTTGGCTGCTGTCTTCTTCGCTTTGGGTTTGGCGACCTTCTTCGCGGGGGACTTCTTGGCAGCAGGCGCCTTTTTCACCACCTTCTTGGGGCTCTTCGCCACCTTCTTGGGAGTCTTCGCCACTTTCTTGGGGCTCTTCGCCATTTTCTTGGGGCTCTTGGTGGGCTTCTTGGCCGCTGCTGGTTTAGCCGCCTTCTTCGGGGACTTTTTAGCGGCTGCTGGCTTCATGGCTCCCGCCGACTTGGGCTTTTTAGCCACTGCGGGTTTCTTGGCGGCGGGCTTCTTGGCTTTGGGAGCGGCCTTCTTCACTGCCTCTTTCTTGCTCATCTTGAACGAGCCGGTGGCCCCGGTTCCCTTGGTCTGGACCAGGGTCCCGCTGACAACCAGCTTCTTGATGGTGGTGTTGACGCGGGAATTGTTCTTCTCCACATCGTAGCCTCCGGCAGCCAGAGCCTTCTTGAGGGCGGACACGGACGCGCCACTGCGTTCCTTGGACGCGGACACGGCCTTCACGATGAGCTCACTGACGCTGGGGCCGGCGGTCTTCGGTTTCACGACCTTCTTCTTGGCCGCTTTAACCTTGGCGGCGGCTGGTGCTGGAGCTGGAGCGGCTTCTGCCATCTTTCTCTTTGCGTTTAGATCAACGACGAACTAACGGAGTGAGTTACAGGACTGATGAAGAGTCCTGATCGGGAGGCGGTACTTGAACACACCATGAGAACCGTGGAGACTCAATCGAGCCGTGGCTCCCGTGTACAGTGTGAACGCACAGACACTTGTGTTTTCTCTTCACTGATAAACGAGTAAAAACTCAGTGGGTGAGCGGTGCTGGAGGCTGACAGTGAGGAAGCAGGTAGCGGACTTATTTGTCTTCATGTTGAAGTCATGAAGAGCTCTGATGCTCTCTGCATTTGGTCGGTGGAGCCCCCGAACACGACCCGTTCACCGCGGTGAGCAGCGCTGCTCAGCGGCTTTTCCCACTAGTTTCTCTCCTAAAATGAGTTCAAAAGCACCACAGCTCCACCAAAACCCGTTTCCTAGCTGCTCCACATGTTTGTTCAGAGACACCGAGTGAAAACAAGCACCTGTTGAGGATCTCTTAGTAATAAAGTCAAGTAATTGTGCAGGCAGCAAACACACCGCTGATGGCCGAGGCTCCTGGTGAAGTTGAGCCAGACTTCCTATCAGAGCCGTGAATTTTTCATCCTGAGGAAGCTTGAGAGTCATTATAGAAGTAGGGCTACATTTCATATCCATGTTGAATTTGTCAATATTCACCTCAAGCAAGGATTAAATTAATATTGGGGCACATTTCTCTCATTTAACACCAAAAGTAAACAGGTTACATCATTTAATTTCCAGAAAATGTTTAAGCTGTAAATTAGTTTGAGAATTTCTCTACTTAGTAAATACAAACTTTTGCTCATCATAGTAACACTGGGATACATGTTTTTGTATATTATGATCATAATTATTTGTGTAAAATAATCATTTAAACATGACAAACGTTTCTGAAAAACGATTTGACCCGTGTGTGAGAACTCTCTGTTAACCTGTCAATATGTTACCTACTGGTCTAAAGATCAAGTCTTCTCAGACTGTTATAGCCAATAACACATTCATATTACAATTTAAGGCCTTAGTGTCAACAAACTCTGTGTTTATCCAGAATGTACACAAGTGTGCAGTATGTGAAAGTGTTTGTGTACATTGTAGAATGTAAACATGTCATTTTAACCATTCAAACAGACTTTAATTACATATTACTTTATATAAAAACACTATTACACATAATGCTTTAAATGCTAACAATGATTAAAAAAAAAAAAAAAACCTTCACTCAACCCCATCCAAGCCCATGGCATAACCAAAATAACAGTGTTGTTGTTGATCTCATCGTTTTTAAATCATGAATCAAAGGTACGATAGCAAAGACAAATTTGAGAGATGGTCACTCTGCCCAGAAGTTTGTTGAGCTTGTTAAGACTGAAATCTATACTATGCATGTGTGCGTGTCTGTGGAGATGGCTCTGAAAGTCAACTTTAAACAAAAGCAGTTTGTTAGACGGGGGTGGGGGTAGGGGCAGTTTGGGAAGAATATGTGGGAAATATGTAGCCCTCACACGGTGACTTTTAGTAACCTTTGCTGCTTAGTGTTAATGTGGAAGCTGGTTCAAATGTGTGTGCGTCACATCGCTGTTCAAACTTGCAGCTGTCTAATAAGGCCTACTGTGAGAACTTTGAATCTGTGACATTCATTACGCTGTACTTTTACTTGTTCTCATACTTAACTTTTTATATTAAAGCATACCTCCCTTAGCTTCCACACAGAGTTCGTGCAGCTGGCCCAGCTTCAGGAGGGCAGATAGGCAAGGCGTTGTTTTGTCTGGAGATGGTGCATGCTTACTGAAGACTCACAAGGCGTCATATTAGTAAATACTTGTTGAAATTAGACCAGACCGGCTCTTCTCATATTCGGGATAAACCAACATGTTGACAAGCTCCCCGTCGTTGTGGACGGCTACAGGTTACGGGGGATGAAAATACAATGTTAAGGATGCCCCCACATAACCATTACCATTTTATTCAATGTCCATATCTGCAAACAAAACCAGATGAATATAATAAAACAGAATCCAGCAGAATGTCAGATTGTAATCAACAACACTTTCAAGCATACATGAGGTGCTTTTAAAACTGGTCAGTATCCAATGATGCAAAATGAAAGGTGAACATAGTCACACTGTCAGCCCGGACTTATAATAAATGTCCATAACACTTTCAAAAACAGTTCCACACAAGCATCAAGTGCTTACACTGCTGGACACTGCACTAACACGTTTGGTTGGGGGTTGTGTTTTAGATTAAAAGCTATTTAAGTAGTTAACAAACACACAAACCATACTTGGTTACATACTTGGTCACTTAGGTTACAATTTTTATTCCAATAATGTTATGGAGGGTTTTAATAGCTGGGGTCCAAAGGACTCAAAGTATAAACTATTTAAATGTGAGGCTAACAGGAGGGCTAAGTGAGACATCGTGAGCTGAGTCTTTGTGTGACCATTGTTTTTCATTCAAGGCTGCTCAATATTCATACTTTGACCAAGTACTTCCACAATCAGTCCTAATGATACTCTTATTTCTAACCAAGCCTTTTTCACCGGCACTATTCCTACTTGATGGAAACGTGCTACAGTCCTACTGCTACACAAAACTGAGAAAGTGTCAGACTTTAATATCTGCCGTCCTACATCCACACCTGTGGAGGCGCTAGCGCACCATAGACGTATTTATCAGCGGCCATGAGAATCCACAGAGGAGGAAGACGGCTGCCTCTGTCTTCTAATAGGTCCTCATTCTGGCTATGACTAGCTGTGTTTTCGCGTAGCAGTGCATTGACTAGATCTCATCTTACTGAAGAAAGATGTCTGGACGAGGAAAGGGAGGAAAGGGGCTCGGTAAAGGAGGCGCAAAGCGTCACCGCAAAGTTCTCCGTGATAACATCCAGGGCATTACCAAGCCCGCCATCCGCCGCCTGGCTCGCCGTGGCGGAGTGAAGCGTATCTCCGGTCTGATCTACGAGGAGACCCGCGGCGTGTTGAAGGTTTTCCTGGAGAACGTGATCCGCGATGCTGTCACCTACACCGAGCACGCCAAGAGGAAGACCGTCACCGCCATGGACGTGGTGTATGCTCTGAAGAGACAGGGCCGCACTCTCTACGGCTTCGGCGGATAAACTCACTTTCCAACAGCTCAACAACACAACGGCTCTTTTAAGAGCCACACACCGAGTCAATGAGAGCTCACATCCTCTGCTCAACAACAAGTCGTTCTCCGAGTAGATGTCTTACAATGTCAAGATTTCAAAGTTATTTAATATCAAAACATCACATAACAATTACTAATCGTAGTTTCCTCTTTAATTTCTAAACGTTGAAGTGACCCTTAAAAACAGTTTATATTAAACTGTTATCTCTTTATACACATATATGTGTGTGTGTATATATACTGTAGTAACACCAGGCAGCCAACAGATAGAACTGCTCTCCAGATATGTGAACTGGAACAACGTCCACTACCAGTTGAACTCTCCTACATGTCCTGTCAGAAGCTTTGTTTTCCAGTAGCTCAGCTTCTCCTGTTTTATTGCAGATTCTGATCTGTTCTGAGTTTTGAAAATGAGCTCTGTAGCTGCATCAACTTGATCAGTTGAACACTAAGTTAAATATCAGAGTGTAATTAAAAAGGACCAGGGACAGAGCTGTTTGATTAGGTGCTGCACCTCACCAGTTTGTTGCTTTGAACGGATGTTGAGGCGTAGGTGAAAATGAGTCACCCCCTGTAACAGCATAACTATAAAATAAACAACAATCTGACCACAATTTAAGGAAGTGAAGTGGACATTACTCATTCCATCTTTCAGTCAAGCACGTGGGGAGAGTGGCGAGACAAGAAAATAGAAATGTTGGCCAAGTTAAATAAATTCATCATGTTACATTACGTAACGCTCCTCACGTATCACTGTGTTGTTCTGAGCGAGTAAGTGGGGCCCCCAGGGCCTCTGTGAGTGTGTGCTGTCTGGGATTGCAGTGTCTGCACTTTGAAAGACAACGTGTTATTATGAAAGTCTATCAGAGTGATGTTGGCGACTTTTAACCGGCTGAAATCTCCCTGTACTCTATTAAACAGGTCGTGACGTTGAAGCTAATTGGACTATACTATTCAGAGGCAGCAGGCAGGACCACGTTTCTATAGAATTTGTCTAATTTAATAATTTACAAATAATGACGATTATAATAAACACGTGCCAAATTTATCACAATCATCTTTTTCCCTTCTTTTCTTTGGCAGGGCGGTTCCCCAGTGGCCAGCTACACCTGTATATTTTCCACGCACAAAGGAGACGATACCGGTTCTGCTGATGGGTTGATGCTCTTCTACGGCACACAACAAACCTTCTTGCTCCTGCACGTTTGGATGTTCTATCCTGGAGGAGCTAGATTATCTCTGCTACCTGAAAGTACTTCAGGCACCGCCTCATGCTACAGGTAGTGACACGGACACTAGCAGAGCACGAAACTTCAGAAGATTCAGTCGGGAAGGATGAGGAGAGAGCCAATGTCAATGGCCAGCACGTATAAAACTGTTCCCTTTCTGTTGTGGTCTTGCCTTTGCCTCTTTATTGCACTTATTGTCACTTTCATTTGCACCAAAACCGGTGAAATTCATTCACAATCACTTGGGCTTCCTAAATGGACAGGTCGATGAACCTGAAGTTGAACTGACTGTGTGTTTCACTGTGACCTTTAGACCAAAAGTCACCAAAAGTCACCGTGTCAGGGCTACATATTTCCCACATATTCTATCATTTAGAGCTGTGCATTTATCAGGTTGCTTTGGTTTAGATTGTTTTTAATGATACTTATGTGATACTAACATAAATCCTAATAAGTTTCAGGGACATCTTAAAGTTCTCAACACCCCAAATGTTCCAGTTGAGCTGAACAGTTCAACCTCTGTCGGCAGCAGAATAATGGCCTCATGAACATGGAGACACTCCCCCGTGCTGTTACACTGGCACTCCACATTCAGCCAATGACAGAGAGGGAACGGCACACAATGATTTACATGTGATATGTTCAAATACAGCCTGGCCAGCAACGTCTGTATTCATTTGAACGAAAAAATCTCGTGACAATGCCTGACGTAGCGAAGCCCGCGCCCAAGAAGGGCTCCAAGAAAGCGGTGGCGAAGGCCCCCGGTAAGGGCGGAAAGAAGAGGAGAAAGTCCAGGAAGGAGAGCTACGCCATCTACGTGTACAAGGTGCTGAAGCAGGTCCACCCCGACACTGGGATCTCCTCCAAGGCCATGGGCATCATGAACTCCTTCGTGAGCGACATCTTCGAGCGCATCGCCGGTGAGGCCTCTCGTCTGGCTCATTACAACAAGCGCTCCACCATCACCTCCAGGGAGATTCAGACCGCCGTCCGCCTGCTGCTGCCCGGGGAGCTGGCTAAACACGCCGTGTCTGAGGGCACCAAGGCCGTGACCAAATACACCAGTTCCAAGTAAACCACTCTGCGGAGACCTCAAACCAACGGCTCTTTTAAGAGCCACACACTTTCTCTATAGAGACAAACTGTCCTGACTCTACCGAGATGTCCATCAATATTTAAACAGCCACTTTTAACTGATAATATAACATTGTTAATACAATTGAAGAGAGATATCCTGCATAATCTCTACATTTGAAAATAATTGTTTTTAAATCCAATTGCAGTTTTCCACTGCAGGGCGTGTTGTCCTTTCTCAAATCAGTGATCTGGGTTGTTCATGAGGTGCTTTTTCCCCCCTGGTGGTTATAATTGGAATAGTTAAAGAAGCGTATGAAGTCATTGTTCCTCAAAGTCAGAGGACATTGAGGAACAACACAGTCATGTGTGGTTGCCGAGACATGGCTGTGACCTGAAGGTCAGAGGAATTCATTCTCTAAAGTAGTTTACAGTATTATCAATCTTGACAAATATACCTTGTGTGCTTACTACTCTGTGAGTATTGAGTGTAAAACAGTGGTCAAACAAATATTTTTTCTCCCTTAGCCCTCCTGTTATCCTCAAATTGTAATAAGTATCATTTTAAATAAATGATGACAGAAAAAAATGCAATTTAATGGTAAATTTCAAGTTTTTCATGAAGTACTACATTAATAAGGTATTTTTGAATGGTTAAAATAATATTTTGACATGCTACTATTTACCCACAGCAATCTACAAAAACACTTTCAAATACTTCACAAGTGTGTACATTCTGGAAACAGTGTGTTTGTTGACACTAAAGCCTTCATTTTTAATATGAATATTTGTTTGGTAACACATGGACAGGTTGACTGAGATCTAACACTCACCAGACAAATAGTTTTTCAAAAACATTTTTCATGTTTTAATGATTATTTTATACAAATAATGATGAAAATAAAATACACAAACATCTCTCCTAGTGTTAATGTGAAAAGCCAAAGTTGGTATTTACTACATCAGACAGCAGAGACAAAGCATATTCCAGTAAAGCAAAAAACATATTCTACAAACTAAATGATACAACCTGTTGACTTTTTGCGTGAAATGAGAGAAATGTGCCACAATATTAATTTAATCCTTGCTTGAAGTGAATATTGACTCTGATAGGAAGTCTGGCTCAACTTCACCAGGAGCCTCGGCCTTCAGCAGAGTGTTTGCTGCCTGCACAATTACTTGATTTTATTACGAAGGGATCATCAGTAGGTGCTTTTTTTCACCCAGTTTTTCTGAACAAACATTTGAAGCAGCTGGGAAACGGGTTTTGGTGGAGCTGTGGTGCTTTTGAACTTTTTTAGGAGAGAAATGAGTGGGGAAAGGACAATGATATGGTTTCCTTGGAAATCAATGTTTCTGTTTGTAAGATGCATCAATGCGAATGTAATTGCAGTGAGAGGATAGCAGCCTGATACTAGTGACATGTCTTTACAGCATTCAGTAGTACTTCATCTTTTCCCTCCGAGTCTATATCAGTGGGGTATAAATGTCCTGTTGATGAATGACTGTACTGCAACTGTTACAACGGGGAGAGGCGGTGGTCTAGTGGCAGAAACTTGGATTATGGGCAGAGAAGGTCTCTGGGTCGACTCCACGGAGAGACAACAAAAAGACGCACCTGGATTGATCTGTCCAAAAATCCAAGAGTCTCCCTACCCTGTCTAGTGCCCCTTAACAAAGGCACCTTACTCCCCCAACATCTGCTCCCCGAGCGCCACACATGTTCACTCAGTGCTCTGTCAAGGGCAAAGATTAAATTTCCCTACCTGCATGAGTGTGCCTTTGTATGTCTGTGCATGTGTTTGGGACTAGTAAATAAATGAATCTTAATCTTAACAATTATGTTCACGGCTGTGTATATGAGCTCCAATCCCTGGGGGACGTTTGTCTTTCCAAACAGTTGGAGTGTTTTACCAGGGACAACATTTTAAATAACTTGTGCTGTTTAATAAATGTTTGTACCGAGTAGATCGGTTTCTCAGAAAAGGCTAGGTCATCTCATTTCAAATAAATACTTTATTTCATTGCAGCTCTGACCATGGTTTGGATTAAGGTGAAGTGAAGTAGCAATATTAATGATTAGATTTATAGCAGGCCAGGTCTTAGCTTGCATACTTTCCAACGTGTATTATTTGCAGAGCTAATAATGTAACAAATATTTTACTGTAAACTTGTCTTCATGTAGTATTATGAAATGCTACTCTCTTTTTGCTGTTCAGTTAATGTTGTAAAACTAGAATAGATACATATTTAAATCTGTTGAAAGATATCCTTTAACATACTTTAGTTACTTTACAGAAAGTAATTCATTTATTATACTTCAATGGTGATATGAACTTTGAACTCTGAAGTCAATTCTTTAGTGTATTATATGTATTAACGGTCTATAACGAGCAGGGCAACAAAGGAGTTTTGTCTTGAGTACAGTGAAGTGGCTCTTAAAAGAGCCGTTGTTATGGTCAGTGGAGCAGCAGCAGTTTAAGCTCTCTCTCCGCGGATGCGGCGGGCCAGCTGGATGTCCTTGGGCATGATGGTAACCCTCTTGGCGTGGATGGCGCACAGGTTGGTGTCCTCAAACAGGCCGACCAGGTAGGCCTCGCTGGCCTCCTGCAGAGCCATGACAGCGGAGCTCTGGAAGCGCAGGTCGGTCTTGAAGTCCTGAGCGATTTCTCTCACCAGGCGCTGGAAGGGCAGCTTGCGGATCAGCAGCTCCGTCGATTTCTGGTAGCGACGGATCTCTCTCAGAGCCACGGTGCCGGGCCTGTAACGGTGAGGCTTCTTCACGCCGCCGGTGGCCGGGGCGCTCTTACGCGCAGCCTTGGTGGCCAGCTGCTTCCTGGGGGCTTTGCCTCCGGTGGATTTACGGGCGGTCTGCTTGGTTCTTGCCATTTTGTTGCTTTTCTCTGCGATCGGGAGAAAGAGTGAAGCTGTAGAGAGACACTCTGCTTTTAAACCGCGAAGCCAGCCCTGAATTGGTGACGCTGCTTCAGATCGGGGATAGGCTCCTCCTCGGGTACTGTCTGCTTGTTCGACAAAAGTGTCGACCATCCCCCGCTGCTCTGCTAGAGGCTTCTATTCTGGTTGGTCTGGCATGAACCGTCCCGCGCGATCCGCGTATATATAGGGGAGTGATCATGCTCTCCACCGCAGTTTCTTTTGACGTGTGTTAGGAAACAATCTCCATCCATAATGTCAGGCAGAGGCAAAACTGGCGGAAAGGCCAGAGCGAAGGCAAAGACTCGCTCTTCCCGCGCTGGGCTCCAGTTCCCCGTCGGTCGTGTTCACAGACTGCTGCGTAAAGGCAACTACGCACATCGCGTTGGTGCCGGCGCCCCCGTCTACCTGGCGGCTGTGCTGGAGTACCTCACCGCTGAGATCCTGGAGCTGGCTGGAAACGCCGCCCGCGACAACAAGAAGAGCCGTATCATCCCCCGCCACCTGCAGCTGGCCGTCCGCAACGACGAGGAGCTCAACAAACTCCTGGGCGGAGTGACCATCGCTCAGGGCGGCGTGCTGCCCAACATCCAGGCTGTTCTTCTGCCCAAGAAGACCGAGAAGGCCCCCAAGTCCAAGTAAAGCAAAGCTGCTGGAAACCAACGACACAAAGGCTCTTTTAAGAGCCACACACTCACCTCTGAAGAACAAAACTCCTCATATCACCCATCAATTTAAAGCACACGCACAAGTCATTTTTAGATTATATTAGATTCAACTTTAATCTCATTGCACAGTAGAAGTGCTTATATATAACCAGAAGTGCAATAAAGGCAGTAAAAGTGCAGAGTAATGTGCAAATTTAAAAAAACGGAAAATGTGAAGTAAAATTTGTAAATACATAAGATATGTACAGTAATAAATATATATGGAATAGAGCAGTGTTAAGAGGTATTTTATTATATAAGAACGATGAATATACTATGAGCAAGATCAATATATATGAATATGAATACACTATTGGTGGGATTATACAGTAGTAAACAAAAAAAATAAGTAGCAGTCTAGTGCAAATGTTTAATGGTTGGAGGACGGTGGGTGGCAGTCCAAGCCAGGGTGGAGGAGGGAAGTATAGTCACTGGAGGAGCTGTGTGTGGTGCGGGGCAGCTGCTTTTACTGTGGTGCAGAGTTTAGCAGGGTGACAGCCACAGGGATGAAGCTGTTCCTGGACCTGCTGGTCCGGGAACGGAGGACCCTGTAGCGTCTCCCAGAAGGGAGGTGGGCAAACAGTCTGTGGCTGGGTTGTGAGCTGCCCTTGACAATGCTGCGAGCCCTCGCAGACATCTCTTGCTCTGGACAGCCTCAATGGTGGGGAGTGAGGAACCAGTGATGTGTTGGGCAGTTTTCACCACCCTCTGCAGGCCACTAGCATTCAATATGTATTCATTGGTATGGTTCATTCTGTGTCAGATGTTTGTGTCACCTGGTGAGGAAACCATCACTCATATGGAAGTTTAAATATAAAAGATACACACTTCAAATTTCAGTACGTCTAAGGTTCATGGATCCATGGCATACATCTCTCATGATGGACGGTATGAATGCAAAAACAACACATACTATCTTCCCAATGAAATAGAAACTAGTGTGGGTAGAACAGATTTAATGCAATTTTAACGCTCTTTACATTTGTCATTCTGCAAATATAGGGTGAGAAGTAAAGAGAGCTATTGGTTAAACATCTTACAAACTATCATAAGATAGTAATGTAGTCAGAAACAATCACTCTGGTACCTTTGCTTAATCTGTAAAATCTGCTTTTAAAAGTTAGGTGCTGTGTGTCCGGTCACTTGTGGGATTATAGACGTGTTTCACATGAGACAGGTTTTCATTCAAAACATTGACCAGGTCCTCTGTTGTATTAAAGTGCCCCAGTACACATGACAGTTATCCAGCATTCACAACACCAGGACCATTGAAGTGGAGCAGCTAAATGGAACTCAGCCATCATTATTATTATTGTATACATTTTCTCCTGTGATTCTTCTGGTGTGACAGTGCATGGAGCTCTGTCACCATCTGAATGGTTTGGATTCCTCAATAAACGTGTTGAGCACTGAAGTTTACTCTTTTTCCCCAGAGGAGCAGGACTCTGGATCAGTTCAACCAAGACCTCCACTTGTTTGCTGAGCTTTCGACGACTTCTCAGAGTCTTCTTCAGTGACCTCAAATAGCTGTGGCCTCATCAGGTGAGCGAAGGTTGTAATGTTGGTCTTGAGATAGTATATTTTAATTATAAGCTGAAACATTTACTTGGTGTTTAAATCATAAAGCTGAGCAAAACATCACCTGGAAAAACTCTCTACTCCCTGTTAGTAAATGTAACTTTGTGACTTTCCCTCTGTTGGTGTTGCAGTGTCTGATGACAGTTCACCAATACTTTAGTTTAATGACAGACACTGATCAAGTTGATGCAGCTACAGAGCTCATTTCTATGACTCAAACAAGTAGCTGCAATAAAGCAGGAGAAGCTGAGCTACTGGAAAACAAAGCTTCGGACAGAACATGGAAGAGAGTTCTTCTGGTAGTGGACTTTACTCAGGTTCACATCATTTGGAGAGCAGCTCCATCTGTTGGCTGCCTGAGGTTACTACAGCACAGTATGGTTACATGATGTGAGGCTGGAATTGTCATTTTTCTAAGCAGCTGTCACTTTTCTATTTAGCAAGGAAAGACACGAGGTAAAACGATAAATATAACAACTAAGGCAGACTCTTTAAAAAGTATGGTATATAAAGTAATGGCGATATCGCTGAACATCCCTAGGCAACGTCTATGTCGCCAGGATCTGAAACAGACATGGAATTAATGGAAAAAGTAACACCAATAAGGAAAAGACAGAACACAGAGAGGCAAATGAGGATGAATAAGAAAAGTAAGAGTAAGAATAAAGATTGAAAACAAGAATACTAATAATGCTAACACTAATTTCATTAAATACCAGGGGGCTGAAAAACAAAATACATCAGATATATAGGATGAGTAATTATGACATATGTTTACAAGGAACACAGTGATTTGAAATCCAAATGAGAGAAGTGCAGAATGAATAGATGGGAGATGTGTATACAAACAATGGAGATGGGAACATGAGGGGAGCTGCTATAGTAAGAAAAGGAGGAGTGAGAGTGATTGTGAAATATTTGTTTTATTATTGTTATTATTGATAATTATATGTAATATATATATTACCTAACACTGTTCAAATCAATTCAAAGATCATATCCTTAGATAATTTGATCCTATGATGCTGTCATGTCACATAGATAATTGGCTCCTTTGATACCATAGGCTATTTGATTATTTGACTTACTTATAAAGGAGCAACAGGTACAATTGACTAAATATGAAAGAACAGCACGTAAGATTGACTTACATATAAAAGAGATGAAATAACCTATTACCATCAGGGTAATTATAAGAAATATGTGTTTATTATTGTTATTGTTATTATTTATATTATATACATATATATATATATATATATATATATATATAGGAATTGATGTCGATATTTAGTGCTTTTTTCTAATACTAGACCCAGATAAGTGGTTCTAGTATCTAGTATCAACAATAATATATATATATATATATATATATATATATATATATATATTATCATTGAGTACTAGTTTATGTCAAAGAACTAGTTGAACAAATTACCAATTTATTGAAAAAATCAACCAAACAATCACAATATAAAACAGTATAACATAATACAAACACAATAAATGATGTATTCTCATAAAATAACTGTCCTTTCAATGTGTGTGTATATATTCAGTTCCCAGTGTAGTGTGTGCTTGAAGATTCACTGGTTCCGTTCTGGTCCGGGTCTTTATGTCTCTAAACTCAGTACTACCTGTCTACCTGACGGGCAGTACTGGGGTCTGATGTCTTCTGGATAAACGATCAGGTTCAATCTGGATCATACAGTTGGCCACACTGCATCCACGGTCTGGGTTCTGCTCGCCATCTCAGCATTCAGAATTACAGGATTGAGATTCTTCTGGTGTTCATAAAAAAACAAAAAATCTACACAAAGTGCAGAATAATCAGTGTCTGTTTCCTAATTATATTTCTAATGTTTAAAACGTATGGTATATGAAGTAATGACGATATTGCTGAACATCATGTTACATGATGCATGTGTGTAGATAGGAGTAGGCTACTCCTTCACAGAGTTTAAAGCCATGTTTTATAATATTTGATGTTTTTATATTTACTAACTTCTTAATCTGAACATTGTAAGATGACATCTAATATTGCTCAATCTATCTAGACTCCCTGTAGTTAAGAACTCTGTCTCTACATATTTATGGACAGTGGTGATGAATGATGAGGAAACAGCTCTTTGTGGAAAGACGTGTGTGGCTCTTAAAAGAGCCTTTTACCAGGATGGACATGTTTCACAGTGAGGACAGCTCACTTCTTCTTGGCTGCTGTCTTCTTCGCTTTGGGTTTGGCGACCTTCTTCGCGGGGGACTTCTTGGCAGCAGGCGCCTTTTTCACCACCTTCTTGGGGCTCTTCGCCACCTTCTTGGGAGTCTTCGCCACTTTCTTGGGGCTCTTCGCCATTTTCTTGGGGCTCTTGGTGGGCTTCTTGGCCGCTGCTGGTTTAGCCGCCTTCTTCGGGGACTTTTTAGCGGCTGCTGGCTTCATGGCTCCCGCCGACTTGGGCTTTTTAGCCACTGCGGGTTTCTTGGCGGCGGGCTTCTTGGCTTTGGGAGCGGCCTTCTTCACTGCCTCTTTCTTGCTCATCTTGAACGAGCCGGTGGCCCCGGTTCCCTTGGTCTGGACCAGGGTCCCGCTGACAACCAGCTTCTTGATGGTGGTGTTGACGCGGGAATTGTTCTTCTCCACATCGTAGCCTCCGGCAGCCAGAGCCTTCTTGAGGGCGGACACGGACGCGCCACTGCGTTCCTTGGACGCGGACACGGCCTTCACGATGAGCTCACTGACGCTGGGGCCGGCGGTCTTCGGTTTCACGACCTTCTTCTTGGCCGCTTTAACCTTGGCGGCGGCTGGTGCTGGAGCTGGAGCGGCTTCTGCCATCTTTCTCTTTGCGTTTAGATCAACGACGAACTAACGGAGTGAGTTACAGGACTGATGAAGAGTCCTGATCGGGAGGCGGTACTTGAACACACCATGAGAACCGTGGAGACTCAATCGAGCCGTGGCTCCCGTGTACAGTGTGAACGCACAGACACTTGTGTTTTCTCTTCACTGATAAACGAGTAAAAACTCAGTGGGTGAGCGGTGCTGGAGGCTGACAGTGAGGAAGCAGGTAGCGGACTTATTTGTCTTCATGTTGAAGTCATGAAGAGCTCTGATGCTCTCTGCATTTGGTCGGTGGAGCCCCCGAACACGACCCGTTCACCGCGGTGAGCAGCGCTGCTCAGCGGCTTTTCCCACTAGTTTCTCTCCTAAAATGAGTTCAAAAGAACCACAGCTCCACCAAAACCCGTTTCCTAGCTGCTCCACATGTTTGTTCAGAGACACCGAGTGAAAACAAGCACCTGTTGAGGATCTCTTAGTAATAAAGTCAAGTAATTGTGCAGGCAGCAAACACACCGCTGATGGCCGAGGCTCCTGGTGAAGTTGAGCCAGACTTCCTATCAGAGCCGTGAATTTTTCATCCTGAGGAAGCTTGAGAGTCATTATAGAAGTAGGGCTACATTTCATATCCATGTTGAATTTGTCAATATTCACCTCAAGCAAGGATTAAATTAATATTGGGGCACATTTCTCTCATTTAACACCAAAAGTAAACAGGTTACATCATTTAATTTCCAGAAAATGTTTAAGCTGTAAATTAGTTTGAGAATTTCTCTACTTAGTAAATACAAACTTTTGCTCATCATAGTAACACTGGGATACATGTTTTTGTATATTATGATCATAATTATTTGTGTAAAATAATCATTTAAACATGACAAACGTTTCTGAAAAACGATTTGACCCGTGTGTGAGAACTCTCTGTTAACCTGTCAATATGTTACCTACTGGTCTAAAGATCAAGTCTTCTCAGACTGTTATAGCCAATAACACATTCATATTACAATTTAAGGCCTTAGTGTCAACAAACTCTGTGTTTATCCAGAATGTACACAAGTGTGCAGTATGTGAAAGTGTTTGTGTACATTGTAGAATGTAAACATGTCATTTTAACCATTCAAACAGACTTTAATTACATATTACTTTATATAAAAACACTATTACACATAATGCTTTAAATGCTAACAATGATTAAAAAAAAAAAAAAAACCTTCACTCAACCCCATCCAAGCCCATGGCATAACCAAAATAACAGTGTTGTTGTTGATCTCATCGTTTTTAAATCATGAATCAAAGGTACGATAGCAAAGACAAATTTGAGAGATGGTCACTCTGCCCAGAAGTTTGTTGAGCTTGTTAAGACTGAAATCTATACTATGCATGTGTGCGTGTCTGTGGAGATGGCTCTGAAAGTCAACTTTAAACAAAAGCAGTTTGTTAGACGGGGGTGGGGGTAGGGGCAGTTTGGGAAGAATATGTGGGAAATATGTAGCCCTCACACGGTGACTTTTAGTAACCTTTGCTGCTTAGTGTTAATGTGGAAGCTGGTTCAAATGTGTGTGCGTCACATCGCTGTTCAAACTTGCAGCTGTCTAATAAGGCCTACTGTGAGAACTTTGAATCTGTGACATTCATTACGCTGTACTTTTACTTGTTCTCATACTTAACTTTTTATATTAAAGCATACCTCCCTTAGCTTCCACACAGAGTTCGTGCAGCTGGCCCAGCTTCAGGAGGGCAGATAGGCAAGGCGTTGTTTTGTCTGGAGATGGTGCATGCTTACTGAAGACTCACAAGGCGTCATATTAGTAAATACTTGTTGAAATTAGACCAGACCGGCTCTTCTCATATTCGGGATAAACCAACATGTTGACAAGCTCCCCGTCGTTGTGGACGGCTACAGGTTACGGGGGATGAAAATACAATGTTAAGGATGCCCCCACATAACCATTACCATTTTATTCAATGTCCATATCTGCAAACAAAACCAGATGAATATAATAAAACAGAATCCAGCAGAATGTCAGATTGTAATCAACAACACTTTCAAGCATACATGAGGTGCTTTTAAAACTGGTCAGTATCCAATGATGCAAAATGAAAGGTGAACATAGTCACACTGTCAGCCCGGACTTATAATAAATGTCCATAACACTTTCAAAAACAGTTCCACACAAGCATCAAGTGCTTACACTGCTGGACACTGCACTAACACGTTTGGTTGGGGGTTGTGTTTTAGATTAAAAGCTATTTAAGTAGTTAACAAACACACAAACCATACTTGGTTACATACTTGGTCACTTAGGTTACAATTTTTATTCCAATAATGTTATGGAGGGTTTTAATAGCTGGGGTCCAAAGGACTCAAAGTATAAACTATTTAAATGTGAGGCTAACAGGAGGGCTAAGTGAGACATCGTGAGCTGAGTCTTTGTGTGACCATTGTTTTTCATTCAAGGCTGCTCAATATTCATACTTTGACCAAGTACTTCCACAATCAGTCCTAATGATACTCTTATTTCTAACCAAGCCTTTTTCACCGGCACTATTCCTACTTGATGGAAACGTGCTACAGTCCTACTGCTACACAAAACTGAGAAAGTGTCAGACTTTAATATCTGCCGTCCTACATCCACACCTGTGGAGGCGCTAGCGCACCATAGACGTATTTATCAGCGGCCATGAGAATCCACAGAGGAGGAAGACGGCTGCCTCTGTCTTCTAATAGGTCCTCATTCTGGCTATGACTAGCTGTGTTTTCGCGTAGCAGTGCATTGACTAGATCTCATCTTACTGAAGAAAGATGTCTGGACGAGGAAAGGGAGGAAAGGGGCTCGGTAAAGGAGGCGCAAAGCGTCACCGCAAAGTTCTCCGTGATAACATCCAGGGCATTACCAAGCCCGCCATCCGCCGCCTGGCTCGCCGTGGCGGAGTGAAGCGTATCTCCGGTCTGATCTACGAGGAGACCCGCGGCGTGTTGAAGGTTTTCCTGGAGAACGTGATCCGCGATGCTGTCACCTACACCGAGCACGCCAAGAGGAAGACCGTCACCGCCATGGACGTGGTGTATGCTCTGAAGAGACAGGGCCGCACTCTCTACGGCTTCGGCGGATAAACTCACTTTCCAACAGCTCAACAACACAACGGCTCTTTTAAGAGCCACACACCGAGTCAATGAGAGCTCACATCCTCTGCTCAACAACAAGTCGTTCTCCGAGTAGATGTCTTACAATGTCAAGATTTCAAAGTTATTTAATATCAAAACATCACATAACAATTACTAATCGTAGTTTCCTCTTTAATTTCTAAACGTTGAAGTGACCCTTAAAAACAGTTTATATTAAACTGTTATCTCTTTATACACATATATGTGTGTGTGTATATATACTGTAGTAACACCAGGCAGCCAACAGATAGAACTGCTCTCCAGATATGTGAACTGGAACAACGTCCACTACCAGTTGAACTCTCCTACATGTCCTGTCAGAAGCTTTGTTTTCCAGTAGCTCAGCTTCTCCTGTTTTATTGCCGATTCTGATCTGTTCTGAGTTTTGAAAATGAGCTCTGTAGCTGCATCAACTTGATCAGTTGAACACTAAGTTAAATATCAGAGTGTAATTAAAAAGGACCAGGGACAGAGCTGTTTGATTAGGTGCTGCACCTCACCAGTTTGTTGCTTTGAACGGATGTTGAGGCGTAGGTGAAAATGAGTCACCCCCTGTAACAGCATAACTATAAAATAAACAACAATCTGACCACAATTTAAGGAAGTGAAGTGGACATTACTCATTCCATCTTTCAGTCAAGCACGTGGGGAGAGTGGCGAGACAAGAAAATAGAAATGTTGGCCAAGTTAAATAAATTCATCATGTTACATTACGTAACGCTCCTCACGTATCACTGTGTTGTTCTGAGCGAGTAAGTGGGGCCCCCAGGGCCTCTGTGAGTGTGTGCTGTCTGGGATTGCAGTGTCTGCACTATGAAAGACAACGTGTTATTATGAAAGTCTATCAGAGTGATGTTGGCGACTTTTAACCGGCTGAAATCTCCCTGTACTCTATTAAACAGGTCGTGACGTTGAAGCTAATTGGACTATACTATTCAGAGGCAGCAGGCAGGACCACGTTTCTATAGAATTTGTCTAATTTAATAATTTACAAATAATGACGATTATAATAAACACGTGCCAAATTTATCACAATCATCTTTTTCCCTTCTTTTCTTTGGCAGGGCGGTTCCCCAGTGGCCAGCTACACCTGTATATTTTCCACGCACAAAGGAGACGATACCGGTTCTGCTGATGGGTTGATGCTCTTCTACGGCACACAACAAACCTTCTTGCTCCTGCACGTTTGGATGTTCTATCCTGGAGGAGCTAGATTATCTCTGCTACCTGAAAGTACTTCAGGCACCACCTCATGCTACAGGTAGTGACACGGACACTAGCAGAGCACGAAACTTCAGAAGATTCAGTCGGGAAGGATGAGAAGAGAGCCAATGTCAATGGCCAGCACGTATAAAACTGTTCCCTTTCTGTTGTGGTCTTGCCTTTGCCTCTTTATTGCACTTATTGTCACTTTCATTTGCACCAAAACCGGTGAAATTCATTCACAATCACTTGGGCTTCCTAAATGGACAGGTCGATGAACCTGAAGTTGAACTGACTGTGTGTTTCACTGTGACCTTTAGACCAAAAGTCACCAAAAGTCACCGTGTCAGGGCTACATATTTCCCACATATTCTATCATTTAGAGCTGTGCATTTATCAGGTTGCTTTGGTTTAGATTGTTTTTAATGATACTTATGTGATACTAACATAAATCCTAATAAGTTTCAGGGACATCTTAAAGTTCTCAACACCCCAAATGTTCCAGTTGAGCTGAACAGTTCAACCTCTGTCGGCAGCAGAATAATGGCCTCATGAACATGGAGACACTCCCCCGTGCTGTTACACTGGCACTCCACATTCAGCCAATGACAGAGAGGGAACGGCACACAATGATTTACATGTGATATGTTCAAATACAGCCTGGCCAGCAACGTCTGTATTCATTTGAACGAAAAAATCTCGTGACAATGCCTGACGTAGCGAAGCCCGCGCCCAAGAAGGGCTCCAAGAAAGCGGTGGCGAAGGCCCCCGGTAAGGGCGGAAAGAAGAGGAGAAAGTCCAGGAAGGAGAGCTACGCCATCTACGTGTACAAGGTGCTGAAGCAGGTCCACCCCGACACTGGGATCTCCTCCAAGGCCATGGGCATCATGAACTCCTTCGTGAGCGACATCTTCGAGCGCATCGCCGGTGAGGCCTCTCGTCTGGCTCATTACAACAAGCGCTCCACCATCACCTCCAGGGAGATTCAGACCGCCGTCCGCCTGCTGCTGCCCGGGGAGCTGGCTAAACACGCCGTGTCTGAGGGCACCAAGGCCGTGACCAAATACACCAGTTCCAAGTAAACCACTCTGCGGAGACCTCAAACCAACGGCTCTTTTAAGAGCCACACACTTTCTCTATAGAGACAAACTGTCCTGACTCTACCGAGATGTCCATCAATATTTAAACAGCCACTTTTAACTGATAATATAACATTGTTAATACAATTGAAGAGAGATATCCTGCATAATCTCTACATTTGAAAATAATTGTTTTTAAATCCAATTGCAGTTTTCCACTGCAGGGCGTGTTGTCCTTTCTCAAATCAGTGATCTGGGTTGTTCATGAGGTGCTTTTTCCCCCCTGGTGGTTATAATTGGAATAGTTAAAGAAGCGTATGAAGTCATTGTTCCTCAAAGTCAGAGGACATTGAGGAACAACACAGTCATGTGTGGTTGCCGAGACATGGCTGTGACCTGAAGGTCAGAGGAATTCATTCTCTAAAGTAGTTTACAGTATTATCAATCTTGACAAATATACCTTGTGTGCTTACTACTCTGTGAGTATTGAGTGTAAAACAGTGGTCAAACAAATATTTTTTCTCCCTTAGCCCTCCTGTTATCCTCAAATTGTAATAAGTATCATTTTAAATAAATGATGACAGAAAAAAATGCAATTTAATGGTAAATTTCAAGTTTTTCATGAAGTACTACATTAATAAGGTATTTTTGAATGGTTAAAATAATATTTTGACATGCTACTATTTACCCACAGCAATCTACAAAAACACTTTCAAATACTTCACAAGTGTGTACATTCTGGAAACAGTGTGTTTGTTGACACTAAAGCCTTCATTTTTAATATGAATATTTGTTTGGTAACACATGGACAGGTTGACTGAGATCTAACACTCACCAGACAAATAGTTTTTCAAAAACATTTTTCATGTTTTAATGATTATTTTATACAAATAATGATGAAAATAAAATACACAAACATCTCTCCTAGTGTTAATGTGAAAAGCCAAAGTTGGTATTTACTACATCAGACAGCAGAGACAAAGCATATTCCAGTAAAGCAAAAAACATATTCTACAAACTAAATGATACAACCTGTTGACTTTTTGCGTGAAATGAGAGAAATGTGCCACAATATTAATTTAATCCTTGCTTGAAGTGAATATTGACTCTGATAGGAAGTCTGGCTCAACTTCACCAGGAGCCTCGGCCTTCAGCAGAGTGTTTGCTGCCTGCACAATTACTTGATTTTATTACGAAGGGATCATCAGTAGGTGCTTTTTTTCACCCAGTTTTTCTGAACAAACATTTGAAGCAGCTGGGAAACGGGTTTTGGTGGAGCTGTGGTGCTTTTGAACTTTTTTAGGAGAGAAATGAGTGGGGAAAGGACAATGATATGGTTTCCTTGGAAATCAATGTTTCTGTTTGTAAGATGCATCAATGCGAATGTAATTGCAGTGAGAGGATAGCAGCCTGATACTAGTGACATGTCTTTACAGCATTCAGTAGTACTTCATCTTTTCCCTCCGAGTCTATATCAGTGGGGTATAAATGTCCTGTTGATGAATGACTGTACTGCAACTGTTACAACGGGGAGAGGCGGTGGTCTAGTGGCAGAAACTTGGATTATGGGCAGAGAAGGTCTCTGGGTCGACTCCACGGAGAGACAACAAAAAGACGCACCTGGATTGATCTGTCCAAAAATCCAAGAGTCTCCCTACCCTGTCTAGTGCCCCTTAACAAAGGCACCTTACTCCCCCAACATCTGCTCCCCGAGCGCCACACATGTTCACTCAGTGCTCTGTCAAGGGCAAAGATTAAATTTCCCTACCTGCATGAGTGTGCCTTTGTATGTCTGTGCATGTGTTTGGGACTAGTAAATAAATGAATCTTAATCTTAACAATTATGTTCACGGCTGTGTATATGAGCTCCAATCCCTGGGGGACGTTTGTCTTTCCAAACAGTTGGAGTGTTTTACCAGGGACAACATTTTAAATAACTTGTGCTGTTTAATAAATGTTTGTACCGAGTAGATCGGTTTCTCAGAAAAGGCTAGGTCATCTCATTTCAAATAAATACTTTATTTCATTGCAGCTCTGACCATGGTTTGGATTAAGGTGAAGTGAAGTAGCAATATTAATGATTAGATTTATAGCAGGCCAGGTCTTAGCTTGCATACTTTCCAACGTGTATTATTTGCAGAGCTAATAATGTAACAAATATTTTACTGTAAACTTGTCTTCATGTAGTATTATGAAATGCTACTCTCTTTTTGCTGTTCAGTTAATGTTGTAAAACTAGAATAGATACATATTTAAATATGTTGAAAGATATCCTTTAACATACTTTAGTTACTTTACAGAAAGTAATTCATTTATTATACTTCAATGGTGATATGAACTTTGAACTCTGAAGTCAATTCTTTAGTGTATTATATGTATTAACGGTCTATAACGAGCAGGGCAACAAAGGAGTTTTGTCTTGAGTACAGTGAAGTGGCTCTTAAAAGAGCCGTTGTTATGGTCAGTGGAGCAGCAGCAGTTTAAGCTCTCTCTCCGCGGATGCGGCGGGCCAGCTGGATGTCCTTGGGCATGATGGTAACCCTCTTGGCGTGGATGGCGCACAGGTTGGTGTCCTCAAACAGGCCGACCAGGTAGGCCTCGCTGGCCTCCTGCAGAGCCATGACAGCGGAGCTCTGGAAGCGCAGGTCGGTCTTGAAGTCCTGAGCGATTTCTCTCACCAGGCGCTGGAAGGGCAGCTTGCGGATCAGCAGCTCCGTCGATTTCTGGTAGCGACGGATCTCTCTCAGAGCCACGGTGCCGGGCCTGTAACGGTGAGGCTTCTTCACGCCGCCGGTGGCCGGGGCGCTCTTACGCGCAGCCTTGGTGGCCAGCTGCTTCCTGGGGGCTTTGCCTCCGGTGGATTTACGGGCGGTCTGCTTGGTTCTTGCCATTTTGTTGCTTTTCTCTGCGATCGGGAGAAAGAGTGAAGCTGTAGAGAGACACTCTGCTTTTAAACCGCGAAGCCAGCCCTGAATTGGTGACGCTGCTTCAGATCGGGGATAGGCTCCTCCTCGGGTACTGTCTGCTTGTTCGACAAAAGTGTCGACCATCCCCCGCTGCTCTGCTAGAGGCTTCTATTCTGGTTGGTCTGGCATGAACCGTCCCGCGCGATCCGCGTATATATAGGGGAGTGATCATGCTCTCCACCGCAGTTTCTTTTGACGTGTGTTAGGAAACAATCTCCATCCATAATGTCAGGCAGAGGCAAAACTGGCGGAAAGGCCAGAGCGAAGGCAAAGACTCGCTCTTCCCGCGCTGGGCTCCAGTTCCCCGTCGGTCGTGTTCACAGACTGCTGCGTAAAGGCAACTACGCACATCGCGTTGGTGCCGGCGCCCCCGTCTACCTGGCGGCTGTGCTGGAGTACCTCACCGCTGAGATCCTGGAGCTGGCTGGAAACGCCGCCCGCGACAACAAGAAGAGCCGTATCATCCCCCGCCACCTGCAGCTGGCCGTCCGCAACGACGAGGAGCTCAACAAACTCCTGGGCGGAGTGACCATCGCTCAGGGCGGCGTGCTGCCCAACATCCAGGCTGTTCTTCTGCCCAAGAAGACCGAGAAGGCCCCCAAGTCCAAGTAAAGCAAAGCTGCTGGAAACCAACGACACAAAGGCTCTTTTAAGAGCCACACACTCACCTCTGAAGAACAAAACTCCTCATATCACCCATCAATTTAAAGCACACGCACAAGTCATTTTTAGATTATATTAGATTCAACTTTAATCTCATTGCACAGTAGAAGTGCTTATATATAACCAGAAGTGCAATAAAGGCAGTAAAAGTGCAGAGTAATGTGCAAATTTAAAAAAACGGAAAATGTGAAGTAAAATTTGTAAATACATAAGATATGTACAGTAATAAATATATATGGAATAGAGCAGTGTTAAGAGGTATTTTATTATATAAGAACGATGAATATACTATGAGCAAGATCAATATATATGAATATGAATACACTATTGGTGGGATTATACAGTAGTAAACAAAAAAAATAAGTAGCAGTCTAGTGCAAATGTTTAATGGTTGGAGGACGGTGGGTGGCAGTCCAAGCCAGGGTGGAGGAGGGAAGTATAGTCACTGGAGGAGCTGTGTGTGGTGCGGGGCAGCTGCTTTTACTGTGGTGCAGAGTTTAGCAGGGTGACAGCCACAGGGATGAAGCTGTTCCTGGACCTGCTGGTCCGGGAACGGAGGACCCTGTAGCGTCTCCCAGAAGGGAGGTGGGCAAACAGTCTGTGGCTGGGTTGTGAGCTGCCCTTGACAATGCTGCGAGCCCTCGCAGACATCTCTTGCTCTGGACAGCCTCAATGGTGGGGAGTGAGGAACCAGTGATGTGTTGGGCAGTTTTCACCACCCTCTGCAGGCCACTAGCATTCAATATGTATTCATTGGTATGGTTCATTCTGTGTCAGATGTTTGTGTCACCTGGTGAGGAAACCATCACTCATATGGAAGTTTAAATATAAAAGATACACACTTCAAATTTCAGTACGTCTAAGGTTCATGGATCCATGGCATACATCTCTCATGATGGACGGTATGAATGCAAAAACAACACATACTATCTTCCCAATGAAATAGAAACTAGTGTGGGTAGAACAGATTTAATGCAATTTTAACGCTCTTTACATTTGTCATTCTGCAAATATAGGGTGAGAAGTAAAGAGAGCTATTGGTTAAACATCTTACAAACTATCATAAGATAGTAATGTAGTCAGAAACAATCACTCTGGTACCTTTGCTTAATCTGTAAAATCTGCTTTTAAAAGTTAGGTGCTGTGTGTCCGGTCACTTGTGGGATTATAGACGTGTTTCACATGAGACAGGTTTTCATTCAAAACATTGACCAGGTCCTCTGTTGTATTAAAGTGCCCCAGTACACATGACAGTTATCCAGCATTCACAACACCAGGACCATTGAAGTGGAGCAGCTAAATGGAACTCAGCCATCATTATTATTATTGTATACATTTTCTCCTGTGATTCTTCTGGTGTGACAGTGCATGGAGCTCTGTCACCATCTGAATGGTTTGGATTCCTCAATAAACGTGTTGAGCACTGAAGTTTACTCTTTTTCCCCAGAGGAGCAGGACTCTGGATCAGTTCAACCAAGACCTCCACTTGTTTGCTGAGCTTTCGACGACTTCTCAGAGTCTTCTTCAGTGACCTCAAATAGCTGTGGCCTCATCAGGTGAGCGAAGGTTGTAATGTTGGTCTTGAGATAGTATATTTTAATTATAAGCTGAAACATTTACTTGGTGTTTAAATCATAAAGCTGAGCAAAACATCACCTGGAAAAACTCTCTACTCCCTGTTAGTAAATGTAACTTTGTGACTTTCCCTCTGTTGGTGTTGCAGTGTCTGATGACAGTTCACCAATACTTTAGTTTAATGACAGACACTGATCAAGTTGATGCAGCTACAGAGCTCATTTCTATGACTCAAACAAGTAGCTGCAATAAAGCAGGAGAAGCTGAGCTACTGGAAAACAAAGCTTCGGACAGAACATGGAAGAGAGTTCTTCTGGTAGTGGACTTTACTCAGGTTCACATCATTTGGAGAGCAGCTCCATCTGTTGGCTGCCTGAGGTTACTACAGCACAGTATGGTTACATGATGTGAGGCTGGAATTGTCATTTTTCTAAGCAGCTGTCACTTTTCTATTTAGCAAGGAAAGACACGAGGTAAAACGATAAATATAACAACTAAGGCAGACTCTTTAAAAAGTATGGTATATAAAGTACTGGCGATATCGCTGAACATCCCTAGGCAACGTCTATGTCGCCAGGATCTGAAACAGACATGGAATTAATGGAAAAAGTAACACCAATAAGGAAAAGACAGAACACAGAGAGGCAAATGAGGATGAATAAGAAAAGTAAGAGTAAGAATAAAGATTGAAAACAAGAATACTAATAATGCTAACACTAATTTCATTAAATACCAGGGGGCTGAAAAACAAAATACATCAGATATATAGGATGAGTAATTATGACATATGTTTACAAGGAACACAGTGATTTGAAATCCAAATGAGAGAAGTGCAGAATGAATAGATGGGAGATGTGTATACAAACAATGGAGATGGGAACATGAGGGGAGCTGCTATAGTAAGAAAAGGAGGAGTGAGAGTGATTGTGAAATATTTGTTTTATTATTGTTATTATTGATAATTATATGTAATATATATATTACCTAACACTGTTCAAATCAATTCAAAGATCATATCCTTAGATAATTTGATCCTATGATGCTGTCATGTCACATAGATAATTGGCTCCTTTGATACCATAGGCTATTTGATTATTTGACTTACTTATAAAGGAGCAACAGGTACAATTGACTAAATATGAAAGAACAGCACGTAAGATTGACTTACATATAAAAGAGATGAAATAACCTATTACCATCAGGGTAATTATAAGAAATATGTGTTTATTATTGTTATTGTTATTATTTATATTATATACATATATATATATATATATATATATATATATATATATATATATATATATAGGAATTGATGTCGATATTTAGTGCTTTTTTCTAATACTAGACCCAGATAAGTGGTTCTAGTATCTAGTATCAACAATAATATATATATATATATATATATATATATATATATATATATTATCATTGAGTACTAGTTTATGTCAAAGAACTAGTTGAACAAATTACCAATTTATTGAAAAAATCAACCAAACAATCACAATATAAAACAGTATAACATAATACAAACACAATAAATGATGTATTCTCATAAAATAACTGTCCTTTCAATGTGTGTGTATATATTCAGTTCCCAGTGTAGTGTGTGCTTGAAGATTCACTGGTTCCGTTCTGGTCCGGGTCTTTATGTCTCTAAACTCAGTACTACCTGTCTACCTGACGGGCAGTACTGGGGTCTGATGTCTTCTGGATAAACGATCAGGTTCAATCTGGATCATACAGTTGGCCACACTGCATCCACGGTCTGGGTTCTGCTCGCCATCTCAGCATTCAGAATTACAGGATTGAGATTCTTCTGGTGTTCATAAAAAAACAAAAAATCTACACAAAGTGCAGAATAATCAGTGTCTGTTTCCTAATTATATTTCTAATGTTTAAAACGTATGGTATATGAAGTAATGACGATATTGCTGAACATCATGTTACATGATGCATGTGTGTAGATAGGAGTAGGCTACTCCTTCACAGAGTTTAAAGCCATGTTTTATAATATTTGATGTTTTTATATTTACTAACTTCTTAATCTGAACATTGTAAGATGACATCTAATATTGCTCAATCTATCTAGACTCCCTGTAGTTAAGAACTCTGTCTCTACATATTTATGGACAGTGGTGATGAATGATGAGGAAACAGCTCTTTGTGGAAAGACGTGTGTGGCTCTTAAAAGAGCCTTTTACCAGGATGGACATGTTTCACAGTGAGGACAGCTCACTTCTTCTTGGCTGCTGTCTTCTTCGCTTTGGGTTTGGCGACCTTCTTCGCGGGGGACTTCTTGGCAGCAGGCGCCTTTTTCACCACCTTCTTGGGGCTCTTCGCCACCTTCTTGGGAGTCTTCGCCACTTTCTTGGGGCTCTTCGCCATTTTCTTGGGGCTCTTGGTGGGCTTCTTGGCCGCTGCTGGTTTAGCCGCCTTCTTCGGGGACTTTTTAGCGGCTGCTGGCTTCATGGCTCCCGCCGACTTGGGCTTTTTAGCCACTGCGGGTTTCTTGGCGGCGGGCTTCTTGGCTTTGGGAGCGGCCTTCTTCACTGCCTCTTTCTTGCTCATCTTGAACGAGCCGGTGGCCCCGGTTCCCTTGGTCTGGACCAGGGTCCCGCTGACAACCAGCTTCTTGATGGTGGTGTTGACGCGGGAATTGTTCTTCTCCACATCGTAGCCTCCGGCAGCCAGAGCCTTCTTGAGGGCGGACACGGACGCGCCACTGCGTTCCTTGGACGCGGACACGGCCTTCACGATGAGCTCACTGACGCTGGGGCCGGCGGTCTTCGGTTTCACGACCTTCTTCTTGGCCGCTTTAACCTTGGCGGCGGCTGGTGCTGGAGCTGGAGCGGCTTCTGCCATCTTTCTCTTTGCGTTTAGATCAACGACGAACTAACGGAGTGAGTTACAGGACTGATGAAGAGTCCTGATCGGGAGGCGGTACTTGAACACACCATGAGAACCGTGGAGACTCAATCGAGCCGTGGCTCCCGTGTACAGTGTGAACGCACAGACACTTGTGTTTTCTCTTCACTGATAAACGAGTAAAAACTCAGTGGGTGAGCGGTGCTGGAGGCTGACAGTGAGGAAGCAGGTAGCGGACTTATTTGTCTTCATGTTGAAGTCATGAAGAGCTCTGATGCTCTCTGCATTTGGTCGGTGGAGCCCCCGAACACGACCCGTTCACCGCGGTGAGCAGCGCTGCTCAGCGGCTTTTCCCACTAGTTTCTCTCCTAAAATGAGTTCAAAAGCACCACAGCTCCACCAAAACCCGTTTCCTAGCTGCTCCACATGTTTGTTCAGAGACACCGAGTGAAAACAAGCACCTGTTGAGGATCTCTTAGTAATAAAGTCAAGTAATTGTGCAGGCAGCAAACACACCGCTGATGGCCGAGGCTCCTGGTGAAGTTGAGCCAGACTTCCTATCAGAGCCGTGAATTTTTCATCCTGAGGAAGCTTGAGAGTCATTATAGAAGTAGGGCTACATTTCATATCCATGTTGAATTTGTCAATATTCACCTCAAGCAAGGATTAAATTAATATTGGGGCACATTTCTCTCATTTAACACCAAAAGTAAACAGGTTACATCATTTAATTTCCAGAAAATGTTTAAGCTGTAAATTAGTTTGAGAATTTCTCTACTTAGTAAATACAAACTTTTGCTCATCATAGTAACACTGGGATACATGTTTTTGTATATTATGATCATAATTATTTGTGTAAAATAATCATTTAAACATGACAAACGTTTCTGAAAAACGATTTGACCCGTGTGTGAGAACTCTCTGTTAACCTGTCAATATGTTACCTACTGGTCTAAAGATCAAGTCTTCTCAGACTGTTATAGCCAATAACACATTCATATTACAATTTAAGGCCTTAGTGTCAACAAACTCTGTGTTTATCCAGAATGTACACAAGTGTGCAGTATGTGAAAGTGTTTGTGTACATTGTAGAATGTAAACATGTCATTTTAACCATTCAAACAGACTTTAATTACATATTACTTTATATAAAAACACTATTACACATAATGCTTTAAATGCTAACAATGATTAAAAAAAAAAAAAAAACCTTCACTCAACCCCATCCAAGCCCATGGCATAACCAAAATAACAGTGTTGTTGTTGATCTCATCGTTTTTAAATCATGAATCAAAGGTACGATAGCAAAGACAAATTTGAGAGATGGTCACTCTGCCCAGAAGTTTGTTGAGCTTGTTAAGACTGAAATCCATACTATGCATGTGTGCGTGTCTGTGGAGATGGCTCTGAAAGTCAACTTTAAACAAAAGCAGTTTGTTAGACGGGGGTGGGGGTAGGGGCAGTTTGGGAAGAATATGTGGGAAATATGTAGCCCTCACACGGTGACTTTTAGTAACCTTTGCTGCTTAGTGTTAATGTGGAAGCTGGTTCAAATGTGTGTGCGTCACATCGCTGTTCAAACTTGCAGCTGTCTAATAAGGCCTACTGTGAGAACTTTGAATCTGTGACATTCATTACGCTGTACTTTTACTTGTTCTCATACTTAACTTTTTATATTAAAGCATACCTCCCTTAGCTTCCACACAGAGTTCGTGCAGCTGGCCCAGCTTCAGGAGGGCAGATAGGCAAGGCGTTGTTTTGTCTGGAGATGGTGCATGCTTACTGAAGACTCACAAGGCGTCATATTAGTAAATACTTGTTGAAATTAGACCAGACCGGCTCTTCTCATATTCGGGATAAACCAACATGTTGACAAGCTCCCCGTCGTTGTGGACGGCTACAGGTTACGGGGGATGAAAATACAATGTTAAGGATGCCCCCACATAACCATTACCATTTTATTCAATGTCCATATCTGCAAACAAAACCAGATGAATATAATAAAACAGAATCCAGCAGAATGTCAGATTGTAATCAACAACACTTTCAAGCATACATGAGGTGCTTTTAAAACTGGTCAGTATCCAATGATGCAAAATGAAAGGTGAACATAGTCACACTGTCAGCCCGGACTTATAATAAATGTCCATAACACTTTCAAAAACAGTTCCACACAAGCATCAAGTGCTTACACTGCTGGACACTGCACTAACACGTTTGGTTGGGGGTTGTGTTTTAGATTAAAAGCTATTTAAGTAGTTAACAAACACACAAACCATACTTGGTTACATACTTGGTCACTTAGGTTACAATTTTTATTCCAATAATGTTATGGAGGGTTTTAATAGCTGGGGTCCAAAGGACTCAAAGTATAAACTATTTAAATGTGAGGCTAACAGGAGGGCTAAGTGAGACATCGTGAGCTGAGTCTTTGTGTGACCATTGTTTTTCATTCAAGGCTGCTCAATATTCATACTTTGACCAAGTACTTCCACAATCAGTCCTAATGATACTCTTATTTCTAACCAAGCCTTTTTCACCGGCACTATTCCTACTTGATGGAAACGTGCTACAGTCCTACTGCTACACAAAACTGAGAAAGTGTCAGACTTTAATATCTGCCGTCCTACATCCACACCTGTGGAGGCGCTAGCGCACCATAGACGTATTTATCAGCGGCCATGAGAATCCACAGAGGAGGAAGACGGCTGCCTCTGTCTTCTAATAGGTCCTCATTCTGGCTATGACTAGCTGTGTTTTCGCGTAGCAGTGCATTGACTAGATCTCATCTTACTGAAGAAAGATGTCTGGACGAGGAAAGGGAGGAAAGGGGCTCGGTAAAGGAGGCGCAAAGCGTCACCGCAAAGTTCTCCGTGATAACATCCAGGGCATTACCAAGCCCGCCATCCGCCGCCTGGCTCGCCGTGGCGGAGTGAAGCGTATCTCCGGTCTGATCTACGAGGAGACCCGCGGCGTGTTGAAGGTTTTCCTGGAGAACGTGATCCGCGATGCTGTCACCTACACCGAGCACGCCAAGAGGAAGACCGTCACCGCCATGGACGTGGTGTATGCTCTGAAGAGACAGGGCCGCACTCTCTACGGCTTCGGCGGATAAACTCACTTTCCAACAGCTCAACAACACAACGGCTCTTTTAAGAGCCACACACCGAGTCAATGAGAGCTCACATCCTCTGCTCAACAACAAGTCGTTCTCCGAGTAGATGTCTTACAATGTCAAGATTTCAAAGTTATTTAATATCAAAACATCACATAACAATTACTAATCGTAGTTTCCTCTTTAATTTCTAAACGTTGAAGTGACCCTTAAAAACAGTTTATATTAAACTGTTATCTCTTTATACACATATATGTGTGTGTGTATATATACTGTAGTAACACCAGGCAGCCAACAGATAGAACTGCTCTCCAGATATGTGAACTGGAACAACGTCCACTACCAGTTGAACTCTCCTACATGTCCTGTCAGAAGCTTTGTTTTCCAGTAGCTCAGCTTCTCCTGTTTTATTGCCGATTCTGATCTGTTCTGAGTTTTGAAAATGAGCTCTGTAGCTGCATCAACTTGATCAGTTGAACACTAAGTTAAATATCAGAGTGTAATTAAAAAGGACCAGGGACAGAGCTGTTTGATTAGGTGCTGCACCTCACCAGTTTGTTGCTTTGAACGGATGTTGAGGCGTAGGTGAAAATGAGTCACCCCCTGTAACAGCATAACTATAAAATAAACAACAATCTGACCACAATTTAAGGAAGTGAAGTGGACATTACTCATTCCATCTTTCAGTCAAGCACGTGGGGAGAGTGGCGAGACAAGAAAATAGAAATGTTGGCCAAGTTAAATAAATTCATCATGTTACATTACGTAACGCTCCTCACGTATCACTGTGTTGTTCTGAGCGAGTAAGTGGGGCCCCCAGGGCCTCTGTGAGTGTGTGCTGTCTGGGATTGCAGTGTCTGCACTTTGAAAGACAACGTGTTATTATGAAAGTCTATCAGAGTGATGTTGGCGACTTTTAACCGGCTGAAATCTCCCTGTACTCTATTAAACAGGTCGTGACGTTGAAGCTAATTGGACTATACTATTCAGAGGCAGCAGGCAGGACCACGTTTCTATAGAATTTGTCTAATTTAATAATTTACAAATAATGACGATTATAATAAACACGTGCCAAATTTATCACAATCATCTTTTTCCCTTCTTTTCTTTGGCAGGGCGGTTCCCCAGTGGCCAGCTACACCTGTATATTTTCCACGCACAAAGGAGACGATACCGGTTCTGCTGATGGGTTGATGCTCTTCTACGGCACACAACAAACCTTCTTGCTCCTGCACGTTTGGATGTTCTATCCTGGAGGAGCTAGATTATCTCTGCTACCTGAAAGTACTTCAGGCACCGCCTCATGCTACAGGTAGTGACACGGACACTAGCAGAGCACGAAACTTCAGAAGATTCAGTCGGGAAGGATGAGGAGAGAGCCAATGTCAATGGCCAGCACGTATAAAACTGTTCCCTTTCTGTTGTGGTCTTGCCTTTGCCTCTTTATTGCACTTATTGTCACTTTCATTTGCACCAAAACCGGTGAAATTCATTCACAATCACTTGGGCTTCCTAAATGGACAGGTCGATGAACCTGAAGTTGAACTGACTGTGTGTTTCACTGTGACCTTTAGACCAAAAGTCACCAAAAGTCACCGTGTCAGGGCTACATATTTCCCACATATTCTATCATTTAGAGCTGTGCATTTATCAGGTTGCTTTGGTTTAGATTGTTTTTAATGATACTTATGTGATACTAACATAAATCCTAATAAGTTTCAGGGACATCTTAAAGTTCTCAACACCCCAAATGTTCCAGTTGAGCTGAACAGTTCAACCTCTGTCGGCAGCAGAATAATGGCCTCATGAACATGGAGACACTCCCCCGTGCTGTTACACTGGCACTCCAAATTCAGCCAATGACAGAGAGGGAACGGCACACAATGATTTACATGTGATATGTTCAAATACAGCCTGGCCAGCAACGTCTGTATTCATTTGAACGAAAAAATCTCGTGACAATGCCTGACGTAGCGAAGCCCGCGCCCAAGAAGGGCTCCAAGAAAGCGGTGGCGAAGGCCCCCGGTAAGGGCGGAAAGAAGAGGAGAAAGTCCAGGAAGGAGAGCTACGCCATCTACGTGTACAAGGTGCTGAAGCAGGTCCACCCCGACACTGGGATCTCCTCCAAGGCCATGGGCATCATGAACTCCTTCGTGAGCGACATCTTCGAGCGCATCGCCGGTGAGGCCTCTCGTCTGGCTCATTACAACAAGCGCTCCACCATCACCTCCAGGGAGATTCAGACCGCCGTCCGCCTGCTGCTGCCCGGGGAGCTGGCTAAACACGCCGTGTCTGAGGGCACCAAGGCCGTGACCAAATACACCAGTTCCAAGTAAACCACTCTGCGGAGACCTCAAACCAACGGCTCTTTTAAGAGCCACACACTTTCTCTATAGAGACAAACTGTCCTGACTCTACCGAGATGTCCATCAATATTTAAACAGCCACTTTTAACTGATAATATAACATTGTTAATACAATTGAAGAGAGATATCCTGCATAATCTCTACATTTGAAAATAATTGTTTTTAAATCCAATTGCAGTTTTCCACTGCAGGGCGTGTTGTCCTTTCTCAAATCAGTGATCTGGGTTGTTCATGAGGTGCTTTTTCCCCCCTGGTGGTTATAATTGGAATAGTTAAAGAAGCGTATGAAGTCATTGTTCCTCAAAGTCAGAGGACATTGAGGAACAACACAGTCATGTGTGGTTGCCGAGACATGGCTGTGACCTGAAGGTCAGAGGAATTCATTCTCTAAAGTAGTTTACAGTATTATCAATCTTGACAAATATACCTTGTGTGCTTACAACTCTGTGAGTATTGAGTGTAAAACAGTGGTCAAACAAATATTTTTTCTCCCTTAGCCCTCCTGTTATCCTCAAATTGTAATAAGTATCATTTTAAATAAATGATGACAGAAAAAAATGCAATTTAATGGTAAATTTCAAGTTTTTCATGAAGTACTACATTAATAAGGTATTTTTGAATGGTTAAAATAATATTTTGACATGCTACTATTTACCCACAGCAATCTACAAAAACACTTTCAAATACTTCACAAGTGTGTACATTCTGGAAACAGTGTGTTTGTTGACACTAAAGCCTTCATTTTTAATATGAATATTTGTTTGGTAACACATGGACAGGTTGACTGAGATCTAACACTCACCAGACAAATAGTTTTTCAAAAACATTTTTCATGTTTTAATGATTATTTTATACAAATAATGATGAAAATAAAATACACAAACATCTCTCCTAGTGTTAATGTGAAAAGCCAAAGTTGGTATTTACTACATCAGACAGCAGAGACAAAGCATATTCCAGTAAAGCAAAAAACATATTCTACAAACTAAATGATACAACCTGTTGACTTTTTGCGTGAAATGAGAGAAATGTGCCACAATATTAATTTAATCCTTGCTTGAAGTGAATATTGACTCTGATAGGAAGTCTGGCTCAACTTCACCAGGAGCCTCGGCCTTCAGCAGAGTGTTTGCTGCCTGCACAATTACTTGATTTTATTACGAAGGGATCATCAGTAGGTGCTTTTTTTCACCCAGTTTTTCTGAACAAACATTTGAAGCAGCTGGGAAACGGGTTTTGGTGGAGCTGTGGTGCTTTTGAGCTTTTTTAGGAGAGAAATGAGTGGGGAAAGGACAATGATATGGTTTCCTTGGAAATCAATGTTTCTGTTTGTAAGATGCATCAATGCGAATGTAATTGCAGTGAGAGGATAGCAGCCTGATACTAGTGACATGTCTTTACAGCATTCAGTAGTACTTCATCTTTTCCCTCCGAGTCTATATCAGTGGGGTATAAATGTCCTGTTGATGAATGACTGTACTGCAACTGTTACAACGGGGAGAGGCGGTGGTCTAGTGGCAGAAACTTGGATTATGGGCAGAGAAGGTCTCTGGGTCGACTCCACGGAGAGACAACAAAAAGACGCACCTGGATTGATCTGTCCAAAAATCCAAGAGTCTCCCTACCCTGTCTAGTGCCCCTTAACAAAGGCACCTTACTCCCCCAACATCTGCTCCCCGAGCGCCACACATGTTCACTCAGTGCTCTGTCAAGGGCAAAGATTAAATTTCCCTACCTGCATGAGTGTGCCTTTGTATGTCTGTGCATGTGTTTGGGACTAGTAAATAAATGAATCTTAATCTTAACAATTATGTTCACGGCTGTGTATATGAGCTCCAATCCCTGGGGGACGTTTGTCTTTCCAAACAGTTGGAGTGTTTTACCAGGGACAACATTTTAAATAACTTGTGCTGTTTAATAAATGTTTGTACCGAGTAGATCGGTTTCTCAGAAAAGGCTAGGTCATCTCATTTCAAATAAATACTTTATTTCATTGCAGCTCTGACCATGGTTTGGATTAAGGTGAAGTGAAGTAGCAATATTAATGATTAGATTTATAGCAGGCCAGGTCTTAGCTTGCATACTTTCCAACGTGTATTATTTGCAGAGCTAATAATGTAACAAATATTTTACTGTAAACTTGTCTTCATGTAGTATTATGAAATGCTACTCTCTTTTTGCTGTTCAGTTAATGTTGTAAAACTAGAATAGATACATATTTAAATCTGTTGAAAGATATCCTTTAACATACTTTAGTTACTTTACAGAAAGTAATTCATTTATTATACTTCAATGGTGATATGAACTTTGAACTCTGAAGTCAATTCTTTAGTGTATTATATGTATTAACGGTCTATAACGAGCAGGGCAACAAAGGAGTTTTGTCTTGAGTACAGTGAAGTGGCTCTTAAAAGAGCCGTTGTTATGGTCAGTGGAGCAGCAGCAGTTTAAGCTCTCTCTCCGCGGATGCGGCGGGCCAGCTGGATGTCCTTGGGCATGATGGTAACCCTCTTGGCGTGGATGGCGCACAGGTTGGTGTCCTCAAACAGGCCGACCAGGTAGGCCTCGCTGGCCTCCTGCAGAGCCATGACAGCGGAGCTCTGGAAGCGCAGGTCGGTCTTGAAGTCCTGAGCGATTTCTCTCACCAGGCGCTGGAAGGGCAGCTTGCGGATCAGCAGCTCCGTCGATTTCTGGTAGCGACGGATCTCTCTCAGAGCCACGGTGCCGGGCCTGTAACGGTGAGGCTTCTTCACGCCGCCGGTGGCCGGGGCGCTCTTACGCGCAGCCTTGGTGGCCAGCTGCTTCCTGGGGGCTTTGCCTCCGGTGGATTTACGGGCGGTCTGCTTGGTTCTTGCCATTTTGTTGCTTTTCTCTGCGATCGGGAGAAAGAGTGAAGCTGTAGAGAGACACTCTGCTTTTAAACCGCGAAGCCAGCCCTGAATTGGTGACGCTGCTTCAGATCGGGGATAGGCTCCTCCTCGGGTACTGTCTGCTTGTTCGACAAAAGTGTCGACCATCCCCCGCTGCTCTGCTAGAGGCTTCTATTCTGGTTGGTCTGGCATGAACCGTCCCGCGCGATCCGCGTATATATAGGGGAGTGATCATGCTCTCCACCGCAGTTTCTTTTGACGTGTGTTAGGAAACAATCTCCATCCATAATGTCAGGCAGAGGCAAAACCGGCGGAAAGGCCAGAGCGAAGGCAAAGACTCGCTCTTCCCGCGCTGGGCTCCAGTTCCCCGTCGGTCGTGTTCACAGACTGCTGCGTAAAGGCAACTACGCACATCGCGTTGGTGCCGGCGCCCCCGTCTACCTGGCGGCTGTGCTGGAGTACCTCACCGCTGAGATCCTGGAGCTGGCTGGAAACGCCGCCCGCGACAACAAGAAGAGCCGTATCATCCCCCGCCACCTGCAGCTGGCCGTCCGCAACGACGAGGAGCTCAACAAACTCCTGGGCGGAGTGACCATCGCTCAGGGCGGCGTGCTGCCCAACATCCAGGCTGTTCTTCTGCCCAAGAAGACCGAGAAGGCCCCCAAGTCCAAGTAAAGCAAAGCTGCTGGAAACCAACGACACAAAGGCTCTTTTAAGAGCCACACACTCACCTCTGAAGAACAAAACTCCTCATATCACCCATCAATTTAAAGCACACGCACAAGTCATTTTTAGATTATATTAGATTCAACTTTAATCTCATTGCACAGTAGAAGTGCTTATATATAACCAGAAGTGCAATAAAGGCAGTAAAAGTGCAGAGTAATGTGCAAATTTAAAAAAACGGAAAATGTGAAGTAAAATTTGTAAATACATAAGATATGTACAGTAATAAATATATATGGAATAGAGCAGTGTTAAGAGGTATTTTATTATATAAGAACGATGAATATACTATGAGCAAGATCAATATATATGAATATGAATACACTATTGGTGGGATTATACAGTAGTAAACAAAAAAAATAAGTAGCAGTCTAGTGCAAATGTTTAATGGTTGGAGGACGGTGGGTGGCAGTCCAAGCCAGGGTGGAGGAGGGAAGTATAGTCACTGGAGGAGCTGTGTGTGGTGCGGGGCAGCTGCTTTTACTGTGGTGCAGAGTTTAGCAGGGTGACAGCCACAGGGATGAAGCTGTTCCTGGACCTGCTGGTCCGGGAACGGAGGACCCTGTAGCGTCTCCCAGAAGGGAGGTGGGCAAACAGTCTGTGGCTGGGTTGTGAGCTGCCCTTGACAATGCTGCGAGCCCTCGCAGACATCTCTTGCTCTGGACAGCCTCAATGGTGGGGAGTGAGGAACCAGTGATGTGTTGGGCAGTTTTCACCACCCTCTGCAGGCCACTAGCATTCAATATGTATTCATTGGTATGGTTCATTCTGTGTCAGATGTTTGTGTCACCTGGTGAGGAAACCATCACTCATATGGAAGTTTAAATATAAAAGATACACACTTCAAATTTCAGTACGTCTAAGGTTCATGGATCCATGGCATACATCTCTCATGATGGACGGTATGAATGCAAAAACAACACATACTATCTTCCCAATGAAATAGAAACTAGTGTGGGTAGAACAGATTTAATGCAATTTTAACGCTCTTTACATTTGTCATTCTGCAAATATAGGGTGAGAAGTAAAGAGAGCTATTGGTTAAACATCTTACAAACTATCATAAGATAGTAATGTAGTCAGAAACAATCACTCTGGTACCTTTGCTTAATCTGTAAAATCTGCTTTTAAAAGTTAGGTGCTGTGTGTCCGGTCACTTGTGGGATTATAGACGTGTTTCACATGAGACAGGTTTTCATTCAAAACATTGACCAGGTCCTCTGTTGTATTAAAGTGCCCCAGTACACATGACAGTTATCCAGCATTCACAACACCAGGACCATTGAAGTGGAGCAGCTAAATGGAACTCAGCCATCATTATTATTATTGTATACATTTTCTCCTGTGATTCTTCTGGTGTGACAGTGCATGGAGCTCTGTCACCATCTGAATGGTTTGGATTCCTCAATAAACGTGTTGAGCACTGAAGTTTACTCTTTTTCCCCAGAGGAGCAGGACTCTGGATCAGTTCAACCAAGACCTCCACTTGTTTGCTGAGCTTTCGACGACTTCTCAGAGTCTTCTTCAGTGACCTCAAATAGCTGTGGCCTCATCAGGTGAGCGAAGGTTGTAATGTTGGTCTTGAGATAGTATATTTTAATTATAAGCTGAAACATTTACTTGGTGTTTAAATCATAAAGCTGAGCAAAACATCACCTGGAAAAACTCTCTACTCCCTGTTAGTAAATGTAACTTTGTGACTTTCCCTCTGTTGGTGTTGCAGTGTCTGATGACAGTTCACCAATACTTTAGTTTAATGACAGCGACTGATCAAGTTGATGCAGCTACAGAGCTCATTTCTATGACTCAAACAAGTAGCTGCAATAAAGCAGGAGAAGCTGAGCTACTGGAAAACAAAGCTTCGGACAGAACATGGAAGAGAGTTCTTCTGGTAGTGGACTTTACTCAGGTTCACATCATTTGGAGAGCAGCTCCATCTGTTGGCTGCCTGAGGTTACTACAGCACAGTATGGTTACATGATGTGAGGCTGGAATTGTCATTTTTCTAAGCAGCTGTCACTTTTCTATTTAGCAAGGAAAGACACGAGGTAAAACGATAAATATAACAACTAAGGCAGACTCTTTAAAAAGTATGGTATATAAAGTAATGGCGATATCGCTGAACATCCCTAGGCAACGTCTATGTCGCCAGGATCTGAAACAGACATGGAATTAATGGAAAAAGTAACACCAATAAGGAAAAGACAGAACACAGAGAGGCAAATGAGGATGAATAAGAAAAGTAAGAGTAAGAATAAAGATTGAAAACAAGAATACTAATAATGCTAACACTAATTTCATTAAATACCAGGGGGCTGAAAAACAAAATACATCAGATATATAGGATGAGTAATTATGACATATGTTTACAAGGAACACAGTGATTTGAAATCCAAATGAGAGAAGTGCAGAATGAATAGATGGGAGATGTGTATACAAACAATGGAGATGGGAACATGAGGGGAGCTGCTATAGTAAGAAAAGGAGGAGTGAGAGTGATTGTGAAATATTTGTTTTATTATTGTTATTATTGATAATTATATGTAATATATATATTACCTAACACTGTTCAAATCAATTCAAAGATCATATCCTTAGATAATTTGATCCTATGATGCTGTCATGTCACATAGATAATTGGCTCCTTTGATACCATAGGCTATTTGATTATTTGACTTACTTATAAAGGAGCAACAGGTACAATTGACTAAATATGAAAGAACAGCACGTAAGATTGACTTACATATAAAAGAGATGAAATAACCTATTACCATCAGGGTAATTATAAGAAATATGTGTTTATTATTGTTATTGTTATTATTTATATTATATACATATATATATATATATATATATATATATATATATATATATATATATATATATAGGAATTGATGTCGATATTTAGTGCTTTTTTCTAATACTAGACCCAGATAAGTGGTTCTAGTATCTAGTATCAACAATAATATATATATATATATATATATATATATATATATATATTATCATTGAGTACTAGTTTATGTCAAAGAACTAGTTGAACAAATTACCAATTTATTGAAAAAATCAACCAAACAATCACAATATAAAACAGTATAACATAATACAAACACAATAAATGATGTATTCTCATAAAATAACTGTCCTTTCAATGTGTGTGTATATATTCAGTTCCCAGTGTAGTGTGTGCTTGAAGATTCACTGGTTCCGTTCTGGTCCGGGTCTTTATGTCTCTAAACTCAGTACTACCTGTCTACCTGACGGGCAGTACTGGGGTCTGATGTCTTCTGGATAAACGATCAGGTTCAATCTGGATCATACAGTTGGCCACACTGCATCCACGGTCTGGGTTCTGCTCGCCATCTCAGCATTCAGAATTACAGGATTGAGATTCTTCTGGTGTTCATAAAAAAACAAAAAATCTACACAAAGTGCAGAATAATCAGTGTCTGTTTCCTAATTATATTTCTAATGTTTAAAACGTATGGTATATGAAGTAATGACGATATTGCTGAACATCATGTTACATGATGCATGTGTGTAGATAGGAGTAGGCTACTCCTTCACAGAGTTTAAAGCCATGTTTTATAATATTTGATGTTTTTATATTTACTAACTTCTTAATCTGAACATTGTAAGATGACATCTAATATTGCTCAATCTATCTAGACTCCCTGTAGTTAAGAACTCTGTCTCTACATATTTATGGACAGTGGTGATGAATGATGAGGAAACAGCTCTTTGTGGAAAGACGTGTGTGGCTCTTAAAAGAGCCTTTTACCAGGATGGACATGTTTCACAGTGAGGACAGCTCACTTCTTCTTGGCTGCTGTCTTCTTCGCTTTGGGTTTGGCGACCTTCTTCGCGGGGGACTTCTTGGCAGCAGGCGCCTTTTTCACCACCTTCTTGGGGCTCTTCGCCACCTTCTTGGGAGTCTTCGCCACTTTCTTGGGGCTCTTCGCCATTTTCTTGGGGCTCTTGGTGGGCTTCTTGGCCGCTGCTGGTTTAGCCGCCTTCTTCGGGGACTTTTTAGCGGCTGCTGGCTTCATGGCTCCCGCCGACTTGGGCTTTTTAGCCACTGCGGGTTTCTTGGCGGCGGGCTTCTTGGCTTTGGGAGCGGCCTTCTTCACTGCCTCTTTCTTGCTCATCTTGAACGAGCCGGTGGCCCCGGTTCCCTTGGTCTGGACCAGGGTCCCGCTGACAACCAGCTTCTTGATGGTGGTGTTGACGCGGGAATTGTTCTTCTCCACATCGTAGCCTCCGGCAGCCAGAGCCTTCTTGAGGGCGGACACGGACGCGCCACTGCGTTCCTTGGACGCGGACACGGCCTTCACGATGAGCTCACTGACGCTGGGGCCGGCGGTCTTCGGTTTCACGACCTTCTTCTTGGCCGCTTTAACCTTGGCGGCGGCTGGTGCTGGAGCTGGAGCGGCTTCTGCCATCTTTCTCTTTGCGTTTAGATCAACGACGAACTAACGGAGTGAGTTACAGGACTGATGAAGAGTCCTGATCGGGAGGCGGTACTTGAACACACCATGAGAACCGTGGAGACTCAATCGAGCCGTGGCTCCCGTGTACAGTGTGAACGCACAGACACTTGTGTTTTCTCTTCACTGATAAACGAGTAAAAACTCAGTGGGTGAGCGGTGCTGGAGGCTGACAGTGAGGAAGCAGGTAGCGGACTTATTTGTCTTCATGTTGAAGTCATGAAGAGCTCTGATGCTCTCTGCATTTGGTCGGTGGAGCCCCCGAACACGACCCGTTCACCGCGGTGAGCAGCGCTGCTCAGCGGCTTTTCCCACTAGTTTCTCTCCTAAAATGAGTTCAAAAGCACCACAGCTCCACCAAAACCCGTTTCCTAGCTGCTCCACATGTTTGTTCAGAGACACCGAGTGAAAACAAGCACCTGTTGAGGATCTCTTAGTAATAAAGTTAAGTAATTGTGCAGGCAGCAAACACACCGCTGATGGCCGAGGCTCCTGGTGAAGTTGAGCCAGACTTCCTATCAGAGCCGTGAATTTTTCATCCTGAGGAAGCTTGAGAGTCATTATAGAAGTAGGGCTACATTTCATATCCATGTTGAATTTGTCAATATTCACCTCAAGCAAGGATTAAATTAATATTGGGGCACATTTCTCTCATTTAACACCAAAAGTAAACAGGTTACATCATTTAATTTCCAGAAAATGTTTAAGCTGTAAATTAGTTTGAGAATTTCTCTACTTAGTAAATACAAACTTTTGCTCATCATAGTAACACTGGGATACATGTTTTTGTATATTATGATCATAATTATTTGTGTAAAATAATCATTTAAACATGACAAACGTTTCTGAAAAACGATTTGACCCGTGTGTGAGAACTCTCTGTTAACCTGTCAATATGTTACCTACTGGTCTAAAGATCAAGTCTTCTCAGACTGTTATAGCCAATAACACATTCATATTACAATTTAAGGCCTTAGTGTCAACAAACTCTGTGTTTATCCAGAATGTACACAAGTGTGCAGTATGTGAAAGTGTTTGTGTACATTGTAGAATGTAAACATGTCATTTTAACCATTCAAACAGACTTTAATTACATATTACTTTATATAAAAACACTATTACACATAATGCTTTAAATGCTAACAATGATTAAAAAAAAAAAAAAAACCTTCACTCAACCCCATCCAAGCCCATGGCATAACCAAAATAACAGTGTTGTTGTTGATCTCATCGTTTTTAAATCATGAATCAAAGGTACGATAGCAAAGACAAATTTGAGAGATGGTCACTCTGCCCAGAAGTTTGTTGAGCTTGTTAAGACTGAAATCTATACTATGCATGTGTGCGTGTCTGTGGAGATGGCTCTGAAAGTCAACTTTAAACAAAAGCAGTTTGTTAGACGGGGGTGGGGGTAGGGGCAGTTTGGGAAGAATATGTGGGAAATATGTAGCCCTCACACGGTGACTTTTAGTAACCTTTGCTGCTTAGTGTTAATGTGGAAGCTGGTTCAAATGTGTGTGCGTCACATCGCTGTTCAAACTTGCAGCTGTCTAATAAGGCCTACTGTGAGAACTTTGAATCTGTGACATTCATTACGCTGTACTTTTACTTGTTCTCATACTTAACTTTTTATATTAAAGCATACCTCCCTTAGCTTCCACACAGAGTTCGTGCAGCTGGCCCAGCTTCAGGAGGGCAGATAGGCAAGGCGTTGTTTTGTCTGGAGATGGTGCATGCTTACTGAGGACTCACAAGGCGTCATATTAGTAAATACTTGTTGAAATTAGACCAGACCGGCTCTTCTCATATTCGGGATAAACCAACATGTTGACAAGCTCCCCGTCGCTGTGGACGGCTACAGGTTACGGGGGATGAAAATACAATGTTAAGGATGCCCCCACATAACCATTACCATTTTATTCAATGTCCATATCTGCAAACAAAACCAGATGAATATAATAAAACAGAATCCAGCAGAATGTCAGATTGTAATCAACAACACTTTCAAGCATACATGAGGTGCTTTTAAAACTGGTCAGTATCCAATGATGCAAAATGAAAGGTGAACATAGTCACACTGTCAGCCCGGACTTATAATAAATGTCCATAACACTTTCAAAAACAGTTCCACACAAGCATCAAGTGCTTACACTGCTGGACACTGCACTAACACGTTTGGTTGGGGGTTGTGTTTTAGATTAAAAGCTATTTAAGTAGTTAACAAACACACAAACCATACTTGGTTACATACTTGGTCACTTAGGTTACAATTTTTATTCCAATAATGTTATGGAGGGTTTTAATAGCTGGGGTCCAAAGGACTCAAAGTATAAACTATTTAAATGTGAGGCTAACAGGAGGGCTAAGTGAGACATCGTGAGCTGAGTCTTTGTGTGACCATTGTTTTTCATTCAAGGCTGCTCAATATTCATACTTTGACCAAGTACTTCCACAATCAGTCCTAATGATACTCTTATTTCTAACCAAGCCTTTTTCACCGGCACTATTCCTACTTGATGGAAACGTGCTACAGTCCTACTGCTACACAAAACTGAGAAAGTGTCAGACTTTAATATCTGCCGTCCTACATCCACACCTGTGGAGGCGCTAGCGCACCATAGACGTATTTATCAGCGGCCATGAGAATCCACAGAGGAGGAAGACGGCTGCCTCTGTCTTCTAATAGGTCCTCATTCTGGCTATGACTAGCTGTGTTTTCGCGTAGCAGTGCATTGACTAGATCTCATCTTACTGAAGAAAGATGTCTGGACGAGGAAAGGGAGGAAAGGGGCTCGGTAAAGGAGGCGCAAAGCGTCACCGCAAAGTTCTCCGTGATAACATCCAGGGCATTACCAAGCCCGCCATCCGCCGCCTGGCTCGCCGTGGCGGAGTGAAGCGTATCTCCGGTCTGATCTACGAGGAGACCCGCGGCGTGTTGAAGGTTTTCCTGGAGAACGTGATCCGCGATGCTGTCACCTACACCGAGCACGCCAAGAGGAAGACCGTCACCGCCATGGACGTGGTGTATGCTCTGAAGAGACAGGGCCGCACTCTCTACGGCTTCGGCGGATAAACTCACTTTCCAACAGCTCAACAACACAACGGCTCTTTTAAGAGCCACACACCGAGTCAATGAGAGCTCACATCCTCTGCTCAACAACAAGTCGTTCTCCGAGTAGATGTCTTACAATGTCAAGATTTCAAAGTTATTTAATATCAAAACATCACATAACAATTACTAATCGTAGTTTCCTCTTTAATTTCTAAACGTTGAAGTGACCCTTAAAAACAGTTTATATTAAACTGTTATCTCTTTATACACATGTATATGTGTGTGTGTATATATACTGTAGTAACACCAGGCAGCCAACAGATAGAACTGCTCTCCAGATATGTGAACTGGAACAACGTCCACTACCAGTTGAACTCTCCTACATGTCCTGTCAGAAGCTTTGTTTTCCAGTAGCTCAGCTTCTCCTGTTTTATTGCCGATTCTGATCTGTTCTGAGTTTTGAAAATGAGCTCTGTAGCTGCATCAACTTGATCAGTTGAACACTAAGTTAAATATCAGAGTGTAATTAAAAAGGACCAGGGACAGAGCTGTTTGATTAGGTGCTGCACCTCACCAGTTTGTTGCTTTGAACGGATGTTGAGGCGTAGGTGAAAATGAGTCACCCCCTGTAACAGCATAACTATAAAATAAACAACAATCTGACCACAATTTAAGGAAGTGAAGTGGACATTACTCATTCCATCTTTCAGTCAAGCACGTGGGGAGAGTGGCGAGACAAGAAAATAGAAATGTTGGCCAAGTTAAATAAATTCATCATGTTACATTACGTAACGCTCCTCACGTATCACTGTGTTGTTCTGAGCGAGTAAGTGGGGCCCCCAGGGCCTCTGTGAGTGTGTGCTGTCTGGGATTGCAGTGTCTGCACTTTGAAAGACAACGTGTTATTATGAAAGTCTATCAGAGTGATGTTGGCGACTTTTAACCGGCTGAAATCTCCCTGTACTCTATTAAACAGGTCGTGACGTTGAAGCTAATTGGACTATACTATTCAGAGGCAGCAGGCAGGACCACGTTTCTATAGAATTTGTCTAATTTAATAATTTACAAATAATGACGATTATAATAAACACGTGCCAAATTTATCACAATCATCTTTTTCCCTTCTTTTCTTTGGCAGGGCGGTTCCCCAGTGGCCAGCTACACCTGTATATTTTCCACGCACAAAGGAGACGATACCGGTTCTGCTGATGGGTTGATGCTCTTCTACGGCACACAACAAACCTTCTTGCTCCTGCACGTTTGGATGTTCTATCCTGGAGGAGCTAGATTATCTCTGCTACCTGAAAGTACTTCAGGCACCGCCTCATGCTACAGGTAGTGACACGGACACTAGCAGAGCACGAAACTTCAGAAGATTCAGTCGGGAAGGATGAGGAGAGAGCCAATGTCAATGGCCAGCACGTATAAAACTGTTCCCTTTCTGTTGTGGTCTTGCCTTTGCCTCTTTATTGCACTTATTGTCACTTTCATTTGCACCAAAACCGGTGAAATTCATTCACAATCACTTGGGCTTCCTAAATGGACAGGTCGATGAACCTGAAGTTGAACTGACTGTGTGTTTCACTGTGACCTTTAGACCAAAAGTCACCAAAAGTCACCGTGTCAGGGCTACATATTTCCCACATATTCTATCATTTAGAGCTGTGCATTTATCAGGTTGCTTTGGTTTAGATTGTTTTTAATGATACTTATGTGATACTAACATAAATCCTAATAAGTTTCAGGGACATCTTAAAGTTCTCAACACCCCAAATGTTCCAGTTGAGCTGAACAGTTCAACCTCTGTCGGCAGCAGAATAATGGCCTCATGAACATGGAGACACTCCCCCGTGCTGTTACACTGGCACTCCAAATTCAGCCAATGACAGAGAGGGAACGGCACACAATGATTTACATGTGATATGTTCAAATACAGCCTGGCCAGCAACGTCTGTATTCATTTGAACGAAAAAATCTCGTGACAATGCCTGACGTAGCGAAGCCCGCGCCCAAGAAGGGCTCCAAGAAAGCGGTGGCGAAGGCCCCCGGTAAGGGCGGAAAGAAGAGGAGAAAGTCCAGGAAGGAGAGCTACGCCATCTACGTGTACAAGGTGCTGAAGCAGGTCCACCCCGACACTGGGATCTCCTCCAAGGCCATGGGCATCATGAACTCCTTCGTGAGCGACATCTTCGAGCGCATCGCCGGTGAGGCCTCTCGTCTGGCTCATTACAACAAGCGCTCCACCATCACCTCCAGGGAGATTCAGACCGCCGTCCGCCTGCTGCTGCCCGGGGAGCTGGCTAAACACGCCGTGTCTGAGGGCACCAAGGCCGTGACCAAATACACCAGTTCCAAGTAAACCACTCTGCGGAGACCTCAAACCAACGGCTCTTTTAAGAGCCACACACTTTCTCTATAGAGACAAACTGTCCTGACTCTACCGAGATGTCCATCAATATTTAAACAGCCACTTTTAACTGATAATATAACATTGTTAATACAATTGAAGAGAGATATCCTGCATAATCTCTACATTTGAAAATAATTGTTTTTAAATCCAATTGCAGTTTTCCACTGCAGGGCGTGTTGTCCTTTCTCAAATCAGTGATCTGGGTTGTTCATGAGGTGCTTTTTCCCCCCTGGTGGTTATAATTGGAATAGTTAAAGAAGCGTATGAAGTCATTGTTCCTCAAAGTCAGAGGACATTGAGGAACAACACAGTCATGTGTGGTTGCCGAGACATGGCTGTGACCTGAAGGTCAGAGGAATTCATTCTCTAAAGTAGTTTACAGTATTATCAATCTTGACAAATATACCTTGTGTGCTTACAACTCTGTGAGTATTGAGTGTAAAACAGTGGTCAAACAAATATTTTTTCTCCCTTAGCCCTCCTGTTATCCTCAAATTGTAATAAGTATCATTTTAAATAAATGATGACAGAAAAAAATGCAATTTAATGGTAAATTTCAAGTTTTTCATGAAGTACTACATTAATAAGGTATTTTTGAATGGTTAAAATAATATTTTGACATGCTACTATTTACCCACAGCAATCTACAAAAACACTTTCAAATACTTCACAAGTGTGTACATTCTGGAAACAGTGTGTTTGTTGACACTAAAGCCTTCATTTTTAATATGAATATTTGTTTGGTAACACATGGACAGGTTGACTGAGATCTAACACTCACCAGACAAATAGTTTTTCAAAAACATTTTTCATGTTTTAATGATTATTTTATACAAATAATGATGAAAATAAAATACACAAACATCTCTCCTAGTGTTAATGTGAAAAGCCAAAGTTGGTATTTACTACATCAGACAGCAGAGACAAAGCATATTCCAGTAAAGCAAAAAACATATTCTACAAACTAAATGATACAACCTGTTGACTTTTTGCGTGAAATGAGAGAAATGTGCCACAATATTAATTTAATCCTTGCTTGAAGTGAATATTGACTCTGATAGGAAGTCTGGCTCAACTTCACCAGGAGCCTCGGCCTTCAGCAGAGTGTTTGCTGCCTGCACAATTACTTGATTTTTTTACGAAGGGATCATCAGTAGGTGCTTTTTTTCACCCAGTTTTTCTGAACAAACATTTGAAGCAGCTGGGAAACGGGTTTTGGTGGAGCTGTGGTGCTTTTGAACTTTTTTAGGAGAGAAATGAGTGGGGAAAGGACAATGATATGGTTTCCTTGGAAATCAATGTTTCTGTTTGTAAGATGCATCAATGCGAATGTAATTGCAGTGAGAGGATAGCAGCCTGATACTAGTGACATGTCTTTACAGCATTCAGTAGTACTTCATCTTTTCCCTCCGAGTCTATATCAGTGGGGTATAAATGTCCTGTTGATGAATGACTGTACTGCAACTGTTACAACGGGGAGAGGCGGTGGTCTAGTGGCAGAAACTTGGATTATGGGCAGAGAAGGTCTCTGGGTCGACTCCACGGAGAGACAACAAAAAGACGCACCTGGATTGATCTGTCCAAAAATCCAAGAGTCTCCCTACCCTGTCTAGTGCCCCTTAACAAAGGCACCTTACTCCCCCAACATCTGCTCCCCGAGCGCCACACATGTTCACTCAGTGCTCTGTCAAGGGCAAAGATTAAATTTCCCTACCTGCATGAGTGTGCCTTTGTATGTCTGTGCATGTGTTTGGGACTAGTAAATAAATGAATCTTAATCTTAACAATTATGTTCACGGCTGTGTATATGAGCTCCAATCCCTGGGGGACGTTTGTCTTTCCAAACAGTTGGAGTGTTTTACCAGGGACAACATTTTAAATAACTTGTGCTGTTTAATAAATGTTTGTACCGAGTAGATCGGTTTCTCAGAAAAGGCTAGGTCATCTCATTTCAAATAAATACTTTATTTCATTGCAGCTCTGACCATGGTTTGGATTAAGGTGAAGTGAAGTAGCAATATTAATGATTAGATTTATAGCAGGCCAGGTCTTAGCTTGCATACTTTCCAACGTGTATTATTTGCAGAGCTAATAATGTAACAAATATTTTACTGTAAACTTGTCTTCATGTAGTATTATGAAATGCTACTCTCTTTTTGCTGTTCAGTTAATGTTGTAAAACTAGAATAGATACATATTTAAATCTGTTGAAAGATATCCTTTAACATACTTTAGTTACTTTACAGAAAGTAATTCATTTATTATACTTCAATGGTGATATGAACTTTGAACTCTGAAGTCAATTCTTTAGTGTATTATATGTATTAACGGTCTATAACGAGCAGGGCAACAAAGGAGTTTTGTCTTGAGTACAGTGAAGTGGCTCTTAAAAGAGCCGTTGTTATGGTCAGTGGAGCAGCAGCAGTTTAAGCTCTCTCTCCGCGGATGCGGCGGGCCAGCTGGATGTCCTTGGGCATGATGGTAACCCTCTTGGCGTGGATGGCGCACAGGTTGGTGTCCTCAAACAGGCCGACCAGGTAGGCCTCGCTGGCCTCCTGCAGAGCCATGACAGCGGAGCTCTGGAAGCGCAGGTCGGTCTTGAAGTCCTGAGCGATTTCTCTCACCAGGCGCTGGAAGGGCAGCTTGCGGATCAGCAGCTCCGTCGATTTCTGGTAGCGACGGATCTCTCTCAGAGCCACGGTGCCGGGCCTGTAACGGTGAGGCTTCTTCACGCCGCCGGTGGCCGGGGCGCTCTTACGCGCAGCCTTGGTGGCCAGCTGCTTCCTGGGGGCTTTGCCTCCGGTGGATTTACGGGCGGTCTGCTTGGTTCTTGCCATTTTGTTGCTTTTCTCTGCGATCGGGAGAAAGAGTGAAGCTGTAGAGAGACACTCTGCTTTTAAACCGCGAAGCCAGCCCTGAATTGGTGACGCTGCTTCAGATCGGGGATAGGCTCCTCCTCGGGTACTGTCTGCTTGTTCGACAAAAGTGTCGACCATCCCCCGCTGCTCTGCTAGAGGCTTCTATTCTGGTTGGTCTGGCATGAACCGTCCCGCGCGATCCGCGTATATATAGGGGAGTGATCATGCTCTCCACCGCAGTTTCTTTTGACGTGTGTTAGGAAACAATCTCCATCCATAATGTCAGGCAGAGGCAAAACCGGCGGAAAGGCCAGAGCGAAGGCAAAGACTCGCTCTTCCCGCGCTGGGCTCCAGTTCCCCGTCGGTCGTGTTCACAGACTGCTGCGTAAAGGCAACTACGCACATCGCGTTGGTGCCGGCGCCCCCGTCTACCTGGCGGCTGTGCTGGAGTACCTCACCGCTGAGATCCTGGAGCTGGCTGGAAACGCCGCCCGCGACAACAAGAAGAGCCGTATCATCCCCCGCCACCTGCAGCTGGCCGTCCGCAACGACGAGGAGCTCAACAAACTCCTGGGCGGAGTGACCATCGCTCAGGGCGGCGTGCTGCCCAACATCCAGGCTGTTCTTCTGCCCAAGAAGACCGAGAAGGCCCCCAAGTCCAAGTAAAGCAAAGCTGCTGGAAACCAACGACACAAAGGCTCTTTTAAGAGCCACACACTCACCTCTGAAGAACAAAACTCCTCATATCACCCATCAATTTAAAGCACACGCACAAGTCATTTTTAGATTATATTAGATTCAACTTTAATCTCATTGCACAGTAGAAGTGCTTATATATAACCAGAAGTGCAATAAAGGCAGTAAAAGTGCAGAGTAATGTGCAAATTTAAAAAAACGGAAAATGTGAAGTAAAATTTGTAAATACATAAGATATGTACAGTAATAAATATATATGGAATAGAGCAGTGTTAAGAGGTATTTTATTATATAAGAACGATGAATATACTATGAGCAAGATCAATATATATGAATATGAATACACTATTGGTGGGATTATACAGTAGTAAACAAAAAAAATAAGTAGCAGTCTAGTGCAAATGTTTAATGGTTGGAGGACGGTGGGTGGCAGTCCAAGCCAGGGTGGAGGAGGGAAGTATAGTCACTGGAGGAGCTGTGTGTGGTGCGGGGCAGCTGCTTTTACTGTGGTGCAGAGTTTAGCAGGGTGACAGCCACAGGGATGAAGCTGTTCCTGGACCTGCTGGTCCGGGAACGGAGGACCCTGTAGCGTCTCCCAGAAGGGAGGTGGGCAAACAGTCTGTGGCTGGGTTGTGAGCTGCCCTTGACAATGCTGCGAGCCCTCGCAGACATCTCTTGCTCTGGACAGCCTCAATGGTGGGGAGTGAGGAACCAGTGATGTGTTGGGCAGTTTTCACCACCCTCTGCAGGCCACTAGCATTCAATATGTATTCATTGGTATGGTTCATTCTGTGTCAGATGTTTGTGTCACCTGGTGAGGAAACCATCACTCATATGGAAGTTTAAATATAAAAGATACACACTTCAAATTTCAGTACGTCTAAGGTTCATGGATCCATGGCATACATCTCTCATGATGGACGGTATGAATGCAAAAACAACACATACTATCTTCCCAATGAAATAGAAACTAGTGTGGGTAGAACAGATTTAATGCAATTTTAACGCTCTTTACATTTGTCATTCTGCAAATATAGGGTGAGAAGTAAAGAGAGCTATTGGTTAAACATCTTACAAACTATCATAAGATAGTAATGTAGTCAGAAACAATCACTCTGGTACCTTTGCTTAATCTGTAAAATCTGCTTTTAAAAGTTAGGTGCTGTGTGTCCGGTCACTTGTGGGATTATAGACGTGTTTCACATGAGACAGGTTTTCATTCAAAACATTGACCAGGTCCTCTGTTGTATTAAAGTGCCCCAGTACACATGACAGTTATCCAGCATTCACAACACCAGGACCATTGAAGTGGAGCAGCTAAATGGAACTCAGCCATCATTATTATTATTGTATACATTTTCTCCTGTGATTCTTCTGGTGTGACAGTGCATGGAGCTCTGTCACCATCTGAATGGTTTGGATTCCTCAATAAACGTGTTGAGCACTGAAGTTTACTCTTTTTCCCCAGAGGAGCAGGACTCTGGATCAGTTCAACCAAGACCTCCACTTGTTTGCTGAGCTTTCGACGACTTCTCAGAGTCTTCTTCAGTGACCTCAAATAGCTGTGGCCTCATCAGGTGAGCGAAGGTTGTAATGTTGGTCTTGAGATAGTATATTTTAATTATAAGCTGAAACATTTACTTGGTGTTTAAATCATAAAGCTGAGCAAAACATCACCTGGAAAAACTCTCTACTCCCTGTTAGTAAATGTAACTTTGTGACTTTCCCTCTGTTGGTGTTGCAGTGTCTGATGACAGTTCACCAATACTTTAGTTTAATGACAGACACTGATCAAGTTGATGCAGCTACAGAGCTCATTTCTATGACTCAAACAAGTAGCTGCAATAAAGCAGGAGAAGCTGAGCTACTGGAAAACAAAGCTTCGGACAGAACATGGAAGAGAGTTCTTCTGGTAGTGGACTTTACTCAGGTTCACATCATTTGGAGAGCAGCTCCATCTGTTGGCTGCCTGAGGTTACTACAGCACAGTATGGTTACATGATGTGAGGCTGGAATTGTCATTTTTCTAAGCAGCTGTCACTTTTCTATTTAGCAAGGAAAGACACGAGGTAAAACGATAAATATAACAACTAAGGCAGACTCTTTAAAAAGTATGGTATATAAAGTAATGGCGATATCGCTGAACATCCCTAGGCAACGTCTATGTCGCCAGGATCTGAAACAGACATGGAATTAATGGAAAAAGTAACACCAATAAGGAAAAGACAGAACACAGAGAGGCAAATGAGGATGAATAAGAAAAGTAAGAGTAAGAATAAAGATTGAAAACAAGAATACTAATAATGCTAACACTAATTTCATTAAATACCAGGGGGCTGAAAAACAAAATACATCAGATATATAGGATGAGTAATTATGACATATGTTTACAAGGAACACAGTGATTTGAAATCCAAATGAGAGAAGTGCAGAATGAATAGATGGGAGATGTGTATACAAACAATGGAGATGGGAACATGAGGGGAGCTGCTATAGTAAGAAAAGGAGGAGTGAGAGTGATTGTGAAATATTTGTTTTATTATTGATAATTATATGTAATATATATATTACCTAACACTGTTCAAATCAATTCAAAGATCATATCCTTAGATAATTTGATCCTATGATGCTGTCATGTCACATAGATAATTGGCTCCTTTGATACCATAGGCTATTTGATTATTTGACTTACTTATAAAGGAGCAACAGGTACAATTGACTAAATATGAAAGAACAGCACGTAAGATTGACTTACATATAAAAGAGATGAAATAACCTATTACCATCAGGGTAATTATAAGAAATATGTGTTTATTATTGTTATTGTTATTATTTATATTATATACATATATATATATATATATATATATATATATATATATATATATATATATAGGAATTGATGTCGATATTTAGTGCTTTTTTCTAATACTAGACCCAGATAAGTGGTTCTAGTATCTAGTATCAACAATAATATATATATATATATATATATATATATATATATATTATCATTGAGTACTAGTTTATGTCAAAGAACTAGTTGAACAAATTACCAATTTATTGAAAAAATCAACCAAACAATCACAATATAAAACAGTATAACATAATACAAACACAATAAATGATGTATTCTCATAAAATAACTGTCCTTTCAATGTGTGTGTATATATTCAGTTCCCAGTGTAGTGTGTGCTTGAAGATTCACTGGTTCCGTTCTGGTCCGGGTCTTTATGTCTCTAAACTCAGTACTACCTGTCTACCTGACGGGCAGTACTGGGGTCTGATGTCTTCTGGATAAACGATCAGGTTCAATCTGGATCATACAGTTGGCCACACTGCATCCACGGTCTGGGTTCTGCTCGCCATCTCAGCATTCAGAATTACAGGATTGAGATTCTTCTGGTGTTCATAAAAAAACAAAAAATCTACACAAAGTGCAGAATAATCAGTGTCTGTTTCCTAATTATATTTCTAATGTTTAAAACGTATGGTATATGAAGTAATGACGATATTGCTGAACATCATGTTACATGATGCATGTGTGTAGATAGGAGTAGGCTACTCCTTCACAGAGTTTAAAGCCATGTTTTATAATATTTGATGTTTTTATATTTACTAACTTCTTAATCTGAACATTGTAAGATGACATCTAATATTGCTCAATCTATCTAGACTCCCTGTAGTTAAGAACTCTGTCTCTACATATTTATGGACAGTGGTGATGAATGATGAGGAAACAGCTCTTTGTGGAAAGACGTGTGTGGCTCTTAAAAGAGCCTTTTACCAGGATGGACATGTTTCACAGTGAGGACAGCTCACTTCTTCTTGGCTGCTGTCTTCTTCGCTTTGGGTTTGGCGACCTTCTTCGCGGGGGACTTCTTGGCAGCAGGCGCCTTTTTCACCACCTTCTTGGGGCTCTTCGCCACCTTCTTGGGAGTCTTCGCCACTTTCTTGGGGCTCTTCGCCATTTTCTTGGGGCTCTTGGTGGGCTTCTTGGCCGCTGCTGGTTTAGCCGCCTTCTTCGGGGACTTTTTAGCGGCTGCTGGCTTCATGGCTCCCGCCGACTTGGGCTTTTTAGCCACTGCGGGTTTCTTGGCGGCGGGCTTCTTGGCTTTGGGAGCGGCCTTCTTCACTGCCTCTTTCTTGCTCATCTTGAACGAGCCGGTGGCCCCGGTTCCCTTGGTCTGGACCAGGGTCCCGCTGACAACCAGCTTCTTGATGGTGGTGTTGACGCGGGAATTGTTCTTCTCCACATCGTAGCCTCCGGCAGCCAGAGCCTTCTTGAGGGCGGACACGGACGCGCCACTGCGTTCCTTGGACGCGGACACGGCCTTCACGATGAGCTCACTGACGCTGGGGCCGGCGGTCTTCGGTTTCACGACCTTCTTCTTGGCCGCTTTAACCTTGGCGGCGGCTGGTGCTGGAGCTGGAGCGGCTTCTGCCATCTTTCTCTTTGCGTTTAGATCAACGACGAACTAACGGAGTGAGTTACAGGACTGATGAAGAGTCCTGATCGGGAGGCGGTACTTGAACACACCATGAGAACCGTGGAGACTCAATCGAGCCGTGGCTCCCGTGTACAGTGTGAACGCACAGACACTTGTGTTTTCTCTTCACTGATAAACGAGTAAAAACTCAGTGGGTGAGCGGTGCTGGAGGCTGACAGTGAGGAAGCAGGTAGCGGACTTATTTGTCTTCATGTTGAAGTCATGAAGAGCTCTGATGCTCTCTGCATTTGGTCGGTGGAGCCCCCGAACACGACCCGTTCACCGCGGTGAGCAGCGCTGCTCAGCGGCTTTTCCCACTAGTTTCTCTCCTAAAATGAGTTCAAAAGCACCACAGCTCCACCAAAACCCGTTTCCTAGCTGCTCCACATGTTTGTTCAGAGACACCGAGTGAAAACAAGCACCTGTTGAGGATCTCTTAGTAATAAAGTTAAGTAATTGTGCAGGCAGCAAACACACCGCTGATGGCCGAGGCTCCTGGTGAAGTTGAGCCAGACTTCCTATCAGAGCCGTGAATTTTTCATCCTGAGGAAGCTTGAGAGTCATTATAGAAGTAGGGCTACATTTCATATCCATGTTGAATTTGTCAATATTCACCTCAAGCAAGGATTAAATTAATATTGGGGCACATTTCTCTCATTTAACACCAAAAGTAAACAGGTTACATCATTTAATTTCCAGAAAATGTTTAAGCTGTAAATTAGTTTGAGAATTTCTCTACTTAGTAAATACAAACTTTTGCTCATCATAGTAACACTGGGATACATGTTTTTGTATATTATGATCATAATTATTTGTGTAAAATAATCATTTAAACATGACAAACGTTTCTGAAAAACGATTTGACCCGTGTGTGAGAACTCTCTGTTAACCTGTCAATATGTTACCTACTGGTCTAAAGATCAAGTCTTCTCAGACTGTTATAGCCAATAACACATTCATATTACAATTTAAGGCCTTAGTGTCAACAAACTCTGTGTTTATCCAGAATGTACACAAGTGTGCAGTATGTGAAAGTGTTTGTGTACATTGTAGAATGTAAACATGTCATTTTAACCATTCAAACAGACTTTAATTACATATTACTTTATATAAAAACACTATTACACATAATGCTTTAAATGCTAACAATGATTAAAAAAAAAAAAAAACCTTCACTCAACCCCATCCAAGCCCATGGCATAACCAAAATAACAGTGTTGTTGTTGATCTCATCGTTTTTAAATCATGAATCAAAGGTACGATAGCAAAGACAAATTTGAGAGATGGTCACTCTGCCCAGAAGTTTGTTGAGCTTGTTAAGACTGAAATCTTTACTATGCATGTGTGCGTGTCTGTGGAGATGGCTCTGAAAGTCAACTTTAAACAAAAGCAGTTTGTTAGACGGGGGTGGGGGTAGGGGCAGTTTGGGAAGAATATGTGGGAAATATGTAGCCCTCACACGGTGACTTTTAGTAACCTTTGCTGCTTAGTGTTAATGTGGAAGCTGGTTCAAATGTGTGTGCGTCACATCGCTGTTCAAACTTGCAGCTGTCTAATAAGGCCTACTGTGAGAACTTTGAATCTGTGACATTCATTACGCTGTACTTTTACTTGTTCTCATACTTAACTTTTTATATTAAAGCATACCTCCCTTAGCTTCCACACAGAGTTCGTGCAGCTGGCCCAGCTTCAGGAGGGCAGATAGGCAAGGCGTTGTTTTGTCTGGAGATGGTGCATGCTTACTGAAGACTCACAAGGCGTCATATTAGTAAATACTTGTTGAAATTAGACCAGACCGGCTCTTCTCATATTCGGGATAAACCAACATGTTGACAAGCTCCCCGTCGTTGTGGACGGCTACAGGTTACGGGGGATGAAAATACAATGTTAAGGATGCCCCCACATAACCATTACCATTTTATTCAATGTCCATATCTGCAAACAAAACCAGATGAATATAATAAAACAGAATCCAGCAGAATGTCAGATTGTAATCAACAACACTTTCAAGCATACATGAGGTGCTTTTAAAACTGGTCAGTATCCAATGATGCAAAATGAAAGGTGAACATAGTCACACTGTCAGCCCGGACTTATAATAAATGTCCATAACACTTTCAAAAACAGTTCCACACAAGCATCAAGTGCTTACACTGCTGGACACTGCACTAACACGTTTGGTTGGGGGTTGTGTTTTAGATTAAAAGCTATTTAAGTAGTTAACAAACACACAAACCATACTTGGTTACATACTTGGTCACTTAGGTTACAATTTTTATTCCAATAATGTTATGGAGGGTTTTAATAGCTGGGGTCCAAAGGACTCAAAGTATAAACTATTTAAATGTGAGGCTAACAGGAGGGCTAAGTGAGACATCGTGAGCTGAGTCTTTGTGTGACCATTGTTTTTCATTCAAGGCTGCTCAATATTCATACTTTGACCAAGTACTTCCACAATCAGTCCTAATGATACTCTTATTTCTAACCAAGCCTTTTTCACCGGCACTATTCCTACTTGATGGAAACGTGCTACAGTCCTACTGCTACACAAAACTGAGAAAGTGTCAGACTTTAATATCTGCCGTCCTACATCCACACCTGTGGAGGCGCTAGCGCACCATAGACGTATTTATCAGCGGCCATGAGAATCCACAGAGGAGGAAGACGGCTGCCTCTGTCTTCTAATAGGTCCTCATTCTGGCTATGACTAGCTGTGTTTTCGCGTAGCAGTGCATTGACTAGATCTCATCTTACTGAAGAAAGATGTCTGGACGAGGAAAGGGAGGAAAGGGGCTCGGTAAAGGAGGCGCAAAGCGTCACCGCAAAGTTCTCCGTGATAACATCCAGGGCATTACCAAGCCCGCCATCCGCCGCCTGGCTCGCCGTGGCGGAGTGAAGCGTATCTCCGGTCTGATCTACGAGGAGACCCGCGGCGTGTTGAAGGTTTTCCTGGAGAACGTGATCCGCGATGCTGTCACCTACACCGAGCACGCCAAGAGGAAGACCGTCACCGCCATGGACGTGGTGTATGCTCTGAAGAGACAGGGCCGCACTCTCTACGGCTTCGGCGGATAAACTCACTTTCCAACAGCTCAACAACACAACGGCTCTTTTAAGAGCCACACACCGAGTCAATGAGAGCTCACATCCTCTGCTCAACAACAAGTCGTTCTCCGAGTAGATGTCTTACAATGTCAAGATTTCAAAGTTATTTAATATCAAAACATCACATAACAATTACTAATCGTAGTTTCCTCTTTAATTTCTAAACGTTGAAGTGACCCTTAAAAACAGTTTATATTAAACTGTTATCTCTTTATACACATGTATATGTGTGTGTGTATATATACTGTAGTAACACCAGGCAGCCAACAGATAGAACTGCTCTCCAGATATGTGAACTGGAACAACGTCCACTACCAGTTGAACTCTCCTACATGTCCTGTCAGAAGCTTTGTTTTCCAGTAGCTCAGCTTCTCCTGTTTTATTGCCGATTCTGATCTGTTCTGAGTTTTGAAAATGAGCTCTGTAGCTGCATCAACTTGATCAGTTGAACACTAAGTTAAATATCAGAGTGTAATTAAAAAGGACCAGGGACAGAGCTGTTTGATTAGGTGCTGCACCTCACCAGTTTGTTGCTTTGAACGGATGTTGAGGCGTAGGTGAAAATGAGTCACCCCCTGTAACAGCATAACTATAAAATAAACAACAATCTGACCACAATTTAAGGAAGTGAAGTGGACATTACTCATTCCATCTTTCAGTCAAGCACGTGGGGAGAGTGGCGAGACAAGAAAATAGAAATGTTGGCCAAGTTAAATAAATTCATCATGTTACATTACGTAACGCTCCTCACGTATCACTGTGTTGTTCTGAGCGAGTAAGTGGGGCCCCCAGGGCCTCTGTGAGTGTGTGCTGTCTGGGATTGCAGTGTCTGCACTTTGAAAGACAACGTGTTATTATGAAAGTCTATCAGAGTGATGTTGGCGACTTTTAACCGGCTGAAATCTCCCTGTACTCTATTAAACAGGTCGTGACGTTGAAGCTAATTGGACTATACTATTCAGAGGCAGCAGGCAGGACCACGTTTCTATAGAATTTGTCTAATTTAATAATTTACAAATAATGACGATTATAATAAACACGTGCCAAATTTATCACAATCATCTTTTTCCCTTCTTTTCTTTGGCAGGGCGGTTCCCCAGTGGCCAGCTACACCTGTATATTTTCCACGCACAAAGGAGACGATACCGGTTCTGCTGATGGGTTGATGCTCTTCTACGGCACACAACAAACCTTCTTGCTCCTGCACGTTTGGATGTTCTATCCTGGAGGAGCTAGATTATCTCTGCTACCTGAAAGTACTTCAGGCACCACCTCATGCTACAGGTAGTGACACGGACACTAGCAGAGCACGAAACTTCAGAAGATTCAGTCGGGAAGGATGAGAAGAGAGCCAATGTCAATGGCCAGCACGTATAAAACTGTTCCCTTTCTGTTGTGGTCTTGCCTTTGCCTCTTTATTGCACTTATTGTCACTTTCATTTGCACCAAAACCGGTGAAATTCATTCACAATCACTTGGGCTTCCTAAATGGACAGGTCGATGAACCTGAAGTTGAACTGACTGTGTGTTTCACTGTGACCTTTAGACCAAAAGTCACCAAAAGTCACCGTGTCAGGGCTACATATTTCCCACATATTCTATCATTTAGAGCTGTGCATTTATCAGGTTGCTTTGGTTTAGATTGTTTTTAATGATACTTATGTGATACTAACATAAATCCTAATAAGTTTCAGGGACATCTTAAAGTTCTCAACACCCCAAATGTTCCAGTTGAGCTGAACAGTTCAACCTCTGTCGGCAGCAGAATAATGGCCTCATGAACATGGAGACACTCCCCCGTGCTGTTACACTGGCACTCCACATTCAGCCAATGACAGAGAGGGAACGGCACACAATGATTTACATGTGATATGTTCAAATACAGCCTGGCCAGCAACGTCTGTATTCATTTGAACGAAAAAATCTCGTGACAATGCCTGACGTAGCGAAGCCCGCGCCCAAGAAGGGCTCCAAGAAAGCGGTGGCGAAGGCCCCCGGTAAGGGCGGAAAGAAGAGGAGAAAGTCCAGGAAGGAGAGCTACGCCATCTACGTGTACAAGGTGCTGAAGCAGGTCCACCCCGACACTGGGATCTCCTCCAAGGCCATGGGCATCATGAACTCCTTCGTGAGCGACATCTTCGAGCGCATCGCCGGTGAGGCCTCTCGTCTGGCTCATTACAACAAGCGCTCCACCATCACCTCCAGGGAGATTCAGACCGCCGTCCGCCTGCTGCTGCCCGGGGAGCTGGCTAAACACGCCGTGTCTGAGGGCACCAAGGCCGTGACCAAATACACCAGTTCCAAGTAAACCACTCTGCGGAGACCTCAAACCAACGGCTCTTTTAAGAGCCACACACTTTCTCTATAGAGACAAACTGTCCTGACTCTACCGAGATGTCCATCAATATTTAAACAGCCACTTTTAACTGATAATATAACATTGTTAATACAATTGAAGAGAGATATCCTGCATAATCTCTACATTTGAAAATAATTGTTTTTAAATCCAATTGCAGTTTTCCACTGCAGGGCGTGTTGTCCTTTCTCAAATCAGTGATCTGGGTTGTTCATGAGGTGCTTTTTCCCCCCTGGTGGTTATAATTGGAATAGTTAAAGAAGCGTATGAAGTCATTGTTCCTCAAAGTCAGAGGACATTGAGGAACAACACAGTCATGTGTGGTTGCCGAGACATGGCTGTGACCTGAAGGTCAGAGGAATTCATTCTCTAAAGTAGTTTACAGTATTATCAATCTTGACAAATATACCTTGTGTGCTTACTACTCTGTGAGTATTGAGTGTAAAACAGTGGTCAAACAAATATTTTTTCTCCCTTAGCCCTCCTGTTATCCTCAAATTGTAATAAGTATCATTTTAAATAAATGATGACAGAAAAAAATGCAATTTAATGGTAAATTTCAAGTTTTTCATGAAGTACTACATTAATAAGGTATTTTTGAATGGTTAAAATAATATTTTGACATGCTACTATTTACCCACAGCAATCTACAAAAACACTTTCAAATACTTCACAAGTGTGTACATTCTGGAAACAGTGTGTTTGTTGACACTAAAGCCTTCATTTTTAATATGAATATTTGTTTGGTAACACATGGACAGGTTGACTGAGATCTAACACTCACCAGACAAATAGTTTTTCAAAAACATTTTTCATGTTTTAATGATTATTTTATACAAATAATGATGAAAATAAAATACACAAACATCTCTCCTAGTGTTAATGTGAAAAGCCAAAGTTGGTATTTACTACATCAGACAGCAGAGACAAAGCATATTCCAGTAAAGCAAAAAACATATTCTACAAACTAAATGATACAACCTGTTGACTTTTTGCGTGAAATGAGAGAAATGTGCCACAATATTAATTTAATCCTTGCTTGAAGTGAATATTGACTCTGATAGGAAGTCTGGCTCAACTTCACCAGGAGCCTCGGCCTTCAGCAGAGTGTTTGCTGCCTGCACAATTACTTGATTTTTTTACGAAGGGATCATCAGTAGGTGCTTCTTTTCACCCAGTTTTTCTGAACAAACATTTGAAGCAGCTGGGAAACGGGTTTTGGTGGAGCTGTGGTGCTTTTGAACTTTTTTAGGAGAGAAATGAGTGGGGAAAGGACAATGATATGGTTTCCTTGGAAATCAATGTTTCTGTTTGTAAGATGCATCAATGCGAATGTAATTGCAGTGAGAGGATAGCAGCCTGATACTAGTGACATGTCTTTACAGCATTCAGTAGTACTTCATCTTTTCCCTCCGAGTCTATATCAGTGGGGTATAAATGTCCTGTTGATGAATGACTGTACTGCAACTGTTACAACGGGGAGAGGCGGTGGTCTAGTGGCAGAAACTTGGATTATGGGCAGAGAAGGTCTCTGGGTCGACTCCACGGAGAGACAACAAAAAGACGCACCTGGATTGATCTGTCCAAAAATCCAAGAGTCTCCCTACCCTGTCTAGTGCCCCTTAACAAAGGCACCTTACTCCCCCAACATCTGCTCCCCGAGCGCCACACATGTTCACTCAGTGCTCTGTCAAGGGCAAAGATTAAATTTCCCTACCTGCATGAGTGTGCCTTTGTATGTCTGTGCATGTGTTTGGGACTAGTAAATAAATGAATCTTAATCTTAACAATTATGTTCACGGCTGTGTATATGAGCTCCAATCCCTGGGGGACGTTTGTCTTTCCAAACAGTTGGAGTGTTTTACCAGGGACAACATTTTAAATAACTTGTGCTGTTTAATAAATGTTTGTACCGAGTAGATCGGTTTCTCAGAAAAGGCTAGGTCATCTCATTTCAAATAAATACTTTATTTCATTGCAGCTCTGACCATGGTTTGGATTAAGGTGAAGTGAAGTAGCAATATTAATGATTAGATTTATAGCAGGCCAGGTCTTAGCTTGCATACTTTCCAACGTGTATTATTTGCAGAGCTAATAATGTAACAAATATTTTACTGTAAACTTGTCTTCATGTAGTATTATGAAATGCTACTCTCTTTTTGCTGTTCAGTTAATGTTGTAAAACTAGAATAGATACATATTTAAATCTGTTGAAAGATATCCTTTAACATACTTTAGTTACTTTACAGAAAGTAATTCATTTATTATACTTCAATGGTGATATGAACTTTGAACTCTGAAGTCAATTCTTTAGTGTATTATATGTATTAACGGTCTATAACGAGCAGGGCAACAAAGGAGTTTTGTCTTGAGTACAGTGAAGTGGCTCTTAAAAGAGCCGTTGTTATGGTCAGTGGAGCAGCAGCAGTTTAAGCTCTCTCTCCGCGGATGCGGCGGGCCAGCTGGATGTCCTTGGGCATGATGGTAACCCTCTTGGCGTGGATGGCGCACAGGTTGGTGTCCTCAAACAGGCCGACCAGGTAGGCCTCGCTGGCCTCCTGCAGAGCCATGACAGCGGAGCTCTGGAAGCGCAGGTCGGTCTTGAAGTCCTGAGCGATTTCTCTCACCAGGCGCTGGAAGGGCAGCTTGCGGATCAGCAGCTCCGTCGATTTCTGGTAGCGACGGATCTCTCTCAGAGCCACGGTGCCGGGCCTGTAACGGTGAGGCTTCTTCACGCCGCCGGTGGCCGGGGCGCTCTTACGCGCAGCCTTGGTGGCCAGCTGCTTCCTGGGGGCTTTGCCTCCGGTGGATTTACGGGCGGTCTGCTTGGTTCTTGCCATTTTGTTGCTTTTCTCTGCGATCGGGAGAAAGAGTGAAGCTGTAGAGAGACACTCTGCTTTTAAACCGCGAAGCCAGCCCTGAATTGGTGACGCTGCTTCAGATCGGGGATAGGCTCCTCCTCGGGTACTGTCTGCTTGTTCGACAAAAGTGTCGACCATCCCCCGCTGCTCTGCTAGAGGCTTCTATTCTGGTTGGTCTGGCATGAACCGTCCCGCGCGATCCGCGTATATATAGGGGAGTGATCATGCTCTCCACCGCAGTTTCTTTTGACGTGTGTTAGGAAACAATCTCCATCCATAATGTCAGGCAGAGGCAAAACCGGCGGAAAGGCCAGAGCGAAGGCAAAGACTCGCTCTTCCCGCGCTGGGCTCCAGTTCCCCGTCGGTCGTGTTCACAGACTGCTGCGTAAAGGCAACTACGCACATCGCGTTGGTGCCGGCGCCCCCGTCTACCTGGCGGCTGTGCTGGAGTACCTCACCGCTGAGATCCTGGAGCTGGCTGGAAACGCCGCCCGCGACAACAAGAAGAGCCGTATCATCCCCCGCCACCTGCAGCTGGCCGTCCGCAACGACGAGGAGCTCAACAAACTCCTGGGCGGAGTGACCATCGCTCAGGGCGGCGTGCTGCCCAACATCCAGGCTGTTCTTCTGCCCAAGAAGACCGAGAAGGCCCCCAAGTCCAAGTAAAGCAAAGCTGCTGGAAACCAACGACACAAAGGCTCTTTTAAGAGCCACACACTCACCTCTGAAGAACAAAACTCCTCATATCACCCATCAATTTAAAGCACACGCACAAGTCATTTTTAGATTATATTAGATTCAACTTTAATCTCATTGCACAGTAGAAGTGCTTATATATAACCAGAAGTGCAATAAAGGCAGTAAAAGTGCAGAGTAATGTGCAAATTTAAAAAAACGGAAAATGTGAAGTAAAATTTGTAAATACATAAGATATGTACAGTAATAAATATATATGGAATAGAGCAGTGTTAAGAGGTATTTTATTATATAAGAACGATGAATATACTATGAGCAAGATCAATATATATGAATATGAATACACTATTGGTGGGATTATACAGTAGTAAACAAAAAAAATAAGTAGCAGTCTAGTGCAAATGTTTAATGGTTGGAGGACGGTGGGTGGCAGTCCAAGCCAGGGTGGAGGAGGGAAGTATAGTCACTGGAGGAGCTGTGTGTGGTGCGGGGCAGCTGCTTTTACTGTGGTGCAGAGTTTAGCAGGGTGACAGCCACAGGGATGAAGCTGTTCCTGGACCTGCTGGTCCGGGAACGGAGGACCCTGTAGCGTCTCCCAGAAGGGAGGTGGGCAAACAGTCTGTGGCTGGGTTGTGAGCTGCCCTTGACAATGCTGCGAGCCCTCGCAGACATCTCTTGCTCTGGACAGCCTCAATGGTGGGGAGTGAGGAACCAGTGATGTGTTGGGCAGTTTTCACCACCCTCTGCAGGCCACTAGCATTCAATATGTATTCATTGGTATGGTTCATTCTGTGTCAGATGTTTGTGTCACCTGGTGAGGAAACCATCACTCATATGGAAGTTTAAATATAAAAGATACACACTTCAAATTTCAGTACGTCTAAGGTTCATGGATCCATGGCATACATCTCTCATGATGGACGGTATGAATGCAAAAACAACACATACTATCTTCCCAATGAAATAGAAACTAGTGTGGGTAGAACAGATTTAATGCAATTTTAACGCTCTTTACATTTGTCATTCTGCAAATATAGGGTGAGAAGTAAAGAGAGCTATTGGTTAAACATCTTACAAACTATCATAAGATAGTAATGTAGTCAGAAACAATCACTCTGGTACCTTTGCTTAATCTGTAAAATCTGCTTTTAAAAGTTAGGTGCTGTGTGTCCGGTCACTTGTGGGATTATAGACGTGTTTCACATGAGACAGGTTTTCATTCAAAACATTGACCAGGTCCTCTGTTGTATTAAAGTGCCCCAGTACACATGACAGTTATCCAGCATTCACAACACCAGGACCATTGAAGTGGAGCAGCTAAATGGAACTCAGCCATCATTATTATTATTGTATACATTTTCTCCTGTGATTCTTCTGGTGTGACAGTGCATGGAGCTCTGTCACCATCTGAATGGTTTGGATTCCTCAATAAACGTGTTGAGCACTGAAGTTTACTCTTTTTCCCCAGAGGAGCAGGACTCTGGATCAGTTCAACCAAGACCTCCACTTGTTTGCTGAGCTTTCGACGACTTCTCAGAGTCTTCTTCAGTGACCTCAAATAGCTGTGGCCTCATCAGGTGAGCGAAGGTTGTAATGTTGGTCTTGAGATAGTATATTTTAATTATAAGCTGAAACATTTACTTGGTGTTTAAATCATAAAGCTGAGCAAAACATCACCTGGAAAAACTCTCTACTCCCTGTTAGTAAATGTAACTTTGTGACTTTCCCTCTGTTGGTGTTGCAGTGTCTGATGACAGTTCACCAATACTTTAGTTTAATGACAGACACTGATCAAGTTGATGCAGCTACAGAGCTCATTTCTATGACTCAAACAAGTAGCTGCAATAAAGCAGGAGAAGCTGAGCTACTGGAAAACAAAGCTTCGGACAGAACATGGAAGAGAGTTCTTCTGGTAGTGGACTTTACTCAGGTTCACATCATTTGGAGAGCAGCTCCATCTGTTGGCTGCCTGAGGTTACTACAGCACAGTATGGTTACATGATGTGAGGCTGGAATTGTCATTTTTCTAAGCAGCTGTCACTTTTCTATTTAGCAAGGAAAGACACGAGGTAAAACGATAAATATAACAACTAAGGCAGACTCTTTAAAAAGTATGGTATATAAAGTAATGGCGATATCGCTGAACATCCCTAGGCAACGTCTATGTCGCCAGGATCTGAAACAGACATGGAATTAATGGAAAAAGTAACACCAATAAGGAAAAGACAGAACACAGAGAGGCAAATGAGGATGAATAAGAAAAGTAAGAGTAAGAATAAAGATTGAAAACAAGAATACTAATAATGCTAACACTAATTTCATTAAATACCAGGGGGCTGAAAAACAAAATACATCAGATATATAGGATGAGTAATTATGACATATGTTTACAAGGAACACAGTGATTTGAAATCCAAATGAGAGAAGTGCAGAATGAATAGATGGGAGATGTGTATACAAACAATGGAGATGGGAACATGAGGGGAGCTGCTATAGTAAGAAAAGGAGGAGTGAGAGTGATTGTGAAATATTTGTTTTATTATTGTTATTATTGATAATTATATGTAATATATATATTACCTAACACTGTTCAAATCAATTCAAAGATCATATCCTTAGATAATTTGATCCTATGATGCTGTCATGTCACATAGATAATTGGCTCCTTTGATACCATAGGCTATTTGATTATTTGACTTACTTATAAAGGAGCAACAGGTACAATTGACTAAATATGAAAGAACAGCACGTAAGATTGACTTACATATAAAAGAGATGAAATAACCTATTACCATCAGGGTAATTATAAGAAATATGTGTTTATTATTGTTATTGTTATTATTTATATTATATACATATATATATATATATATATATATATATATATATATATATATATATATATAGGAATTGATGTCGATATTTAGTGCTTTTTTCTAATACTAGACCCAGATAAGTGGTTCTAGTATCTAGTATCAACAATAATATATATATATATATATATATATATATATATATATATTATCATTGAGTACTAGTTTATGTCAAAGAACTAGTTGAACAAATTACCAATTTATTGAAAAAATCAACCAAACAATCACAATATAAAACAGTATAACATAATACAAACACAATAAATGATGTATTCTCATAAAATAACTGTCCTTTCAATGTGTGTGTATATATTCAGTTCCCAGTGTAGTGTGTGCTTGAAGATTCACTGGTTCCGTTCTGGTCCGGGTCTTTATGTCTCTAAACTCAGTACTACCTGTCTACCTGACGGGCAGTACTGGGGTCTGATGTCTTCTGGATAAACGATCAGGTTCAATCTGGATCATACAGTTGGCCACACTGCATCCACGGTCTGGGTTCTGCTCGCCATCTCAGCATTCAGAATTACAGGATTGAGATTCTTCTGGTGTTCATAAAAAAACAAAAAATCTACACAAAGTGCAGAATAATCAGTGTCTGTTTCCTAATTATATTTCTAATGTTTAAAACGTATGGTATATGAAGTAATGACGATATTGCTGAACATCATGTTACATGATGCATGTGTGTAGATAGGAGTAGGCTACTCCTTCACAGAGTTTAAAGCCATGTTTTATAATATTTGATGTTTTTATATTTACTAACTTCTTAATCTGAACATTGTAAGATGACATCTAATATTGCTCAATCTATCTAGACTCCCTGTAGTTAAGAACTCTGTCTCTACATATTTATGGACAGTGGTGATGAATGATGAGGAAACAGCTCTTTGTGGAAAGACGTGTGTGGCTCTTAAAAGAGCCTTTTACCAGGATGGACATGTTTCACAGTGAGGACAGCTCACTTCTTCTTGGCTGCTGTCTTCTTCGCTTTGGGTTTGGCGACCTTCTTCGCGGGGGACTTCTTGGCAGCAGGCGCCTTTTTCACCACCTTCTTGGGGCTCTTCGCCACCTTCTTGGGAGTCTTCGCCACTTTCTTGGGGCTCTTCGCCATTTTCTTGGGGCTCTTGGTGGGCTTCTTGGCCGCTGCTGGTTTAGCCGCCTTCTTCGGGGACTTTTTAGCGGCTGCTGGCTTCATGGCTCCCGCCGACTTGGGCTTTTTAGCCACTGCGGGTTTCTTGGCGGCGGGCTTCTTGGCTTTGGGAGCGGCCTTCTTCACTGCCTCTTTCTTGCTCATCTTGAACGAGCCGGTGGCCCCGGTTCCCTTGGTCTGGACCAGGGTCCCGCTGACAACCAGCTTCTTGATGGTGGTGTTGACGCGGGAATTGTTCTTCTCCACATCGTAGCCTCCGGCAGCCAGAGCCTTCTTGAGGGCGGACACGGACGCGCCACTGCGTTCCTTGGACGCGGACACGGCCTTCACGATGAGCTCACTGACGCTGGGGCCGGCGGTCTTCGGTTTCACGACCTTCTTCTTGGCCGCTTTAACCTTGGCGGCGGCTGGTGCTGGAGCTGGAGCGGCTTCTGCCATCTTTCTCTTTGCGTTTAGATCAACGACGAACTAACGGAGTGAGTTACAGGACTGATGAAGAGTCCTGATCGGGAGGCGGTACTTGAACACACCATGAGAACCGTGGAGACTCAATCGAGCCGTGGCTCCCGTGTACAGTGTGAACGCACAGACACTTGTGTTTTCTCTTCACTGATAAACGAGTAAAAACTCAGTGGGTGAGCGGTGCTGGAGGCTGACAGTGAGGAAGCAGGTAGCGGACTTATTTGTCTTCATGTTGAAGTCATGAAGAGCTCTGATGCTCTCTGCATTTGGTCGGTGGAGCCCCCGAACACGACCCGTTCACCGCGGTGAGCAGCGCTGCTCAGCGGCTTTTCCCACTAGTTTCTCTCCTAAAATGAGTTCAAAAGCACCACAGCTCCACCAAAACCCGTTTCCTAGCTGCTCCACATGTTTGTTCAGAGACACCGAGTGAAAACAAGCACCTGTTGAGGATCTCTTAGTAATAAAGTCAAGTAATTGTGCAGGCAGCAAACACACCGCTGATGGCCGAGGCTCCTGGTGAAGTTGAGCCAGACTTCCTATCAGAGCCGTGAATTTTTCATCCTGAGGAAGCTTGAGAGTCATTATAGAAGTAGGGCTACATTTCATATCCATGTTGAATTTGTCAATATTCACCTCAAGCAAGGATTAAATTAATATTGGGGCACATTTCTCTCATTTAACACCAAAAGTAAACAGGTTACATCATTTAATTTCCAGAAAATGTTTAAGCTGTAAATTAGTTTGAGAATTTCTCTACTTAGTAAATACAAACTTTTGCTCATCATAGTAACACTGGGATACATGTTTTTGTATATTATGATCATTATTATTTGTGTAAAATAATCATTTAAACATGACAAACGTTTCTGAAAAACGATTTGACCCGTGTGTGAGAACTCTCTGTTAACCTGTCAATATGTTACCTACTGGTCTAAAGATCAAGTCTTCTCAGACTGTTATAGCCAATAACACATTCATATTACAATTTAAGGCCTTAGTGTCAACAAAGTCTGTGTTTATCCAGAATGTACACAAGTGTGCAGTATGTGAAAGTGTTTGTGTACATTGTAGAATGTATACATGTCATTTTAACCATTCAAACAGACTTTAATTACATATTACTTTATATAAAAACACTATTACACATAATGCTTTAAATGCTAACAATGATTAAAAAAAAAAAAAAAAACCTTCACTCAACCCCATCCAAGCCCATGGCATAACCAAAATAACAGTGTTGTTGTTGATCTCATCGTTTTTAAATCATGAATCAAAGGTACGATAGCAAAGACAAATTTGAGAGATGGTCACTGTGCCCAGAAGTTTGTTGAGCTTGTTAAGACTGAAATCTATACTATGCATGTGTGCGTGTCTGTGGAGATGGCTCTGAAAGTCAACTTTAAACAAAAGCAGTTTGTTAGACGGGGGTGGGGGTAGGGGCAGTTTGGGAAGAATATGTGGGAAATATGTAGCCCTCACACGGTGACTTTTAGTAACCTTTGCTGCTTAGTGTTAATGTGGAAGCTGGTTCAAATGTGTGTGCGTCACATCGCTGTTCAAACTTGCAGCTGTCTAATAAGGCCTACTGTGAGAACTTTGAATCTGTGACATTCATTACGCTGTACTTTTACTTGTTCTCATACTTAACTTTTTATATTAAAGCATACCTCCCTTAGCTTCCACACAGAGTTCATGCAGCTGGCCCAGCTTCAGGAGGGCAGATAGGCAAGGCGTTGTTTTGTCTGGAGATGGTGCATGCTTACTGAAGACTCACAAGGCGTCATATTAGTAAATACTTGTTGAAATTAGACCAGACCGGCTCTTCTCATATTCGGGATAAACCAACATGTTGACAAGCTCCCCGTCGCTGTGGACGGCTACAGGTTACGGGGGATGAAAATACAATGTTAAGGATGCCCCCACAAAACCATGACCATTTTATTCAATGTCCATATCTGCAAACAAAACCAGATGAATATAGTAAAACAGAATCCAGCAGAATGTCAGATTGTAATCAACATCACTTTCAAGCATACATGAGGTGCTTTTAAAACTGGTCAGTATCCAATGATGCAAAATGAAAGGTGAACATAGTCACACTGTCAGCCCGGACTTATAATAAATGTCCATAACACTTTCAAAAACAGTTCCACACAAGCATCAAGTGCTTACACTGCTGGACACTGCACTAACACGTTTGGTTGGGGGTTGTGTTTTAGATTAAAAGCTATTTAAGTAGTTAACAAACACACAAACCATACTTGGTTACATACTTGGTCACTTAGGTTACAATTTTTATTCCAATAATGTTATGGAGGGTTTTAATAGCTGGGGTCCAAAGGACTCAAAGGATAAACTATTTCAATGTGAGACTAACAGGAGGGCTAAGTGAGACATTGTGAGCTGAGTCTTTGTGTGACCATTGTTTTTCATTCAAGGCTGCTCAATATTCATACTTTGACTAAGTACTTCCACAATCAGTCCTAATGATACTCTTATTTCTAACCAAGCCTTTTTCACCGGCACTATTCCTACTTGATGGAAACGTGCTACAGTCCTACTGCTACACAAAACTGAGAAAGTGTCAGACTTTAATATCTGCCGTCCTACATCCACACCTGTGGAGGCGCTAGCGCACCATAGACGTATTTATCAGCGGCCATGAGAATCCACAGAGGAGGAAGAGGGCTGCCTCTGTCTTCTAATAGGTCCTCATTCTGGCTATGACTAGCTGTGTTTTCGCGTAGCAGTGCATTGACTAGATCTCATCTTACTGAAGAAAGATGTCTGGACGAGGAAAGGGAGGAAAGGGGCTCGGTAAAGGAGGCGCAAAGCGTCACCGCAAAGTTCTCCGTGATAACATCCAGGGCATTACCAAGCCCGCCATCCGCCGCCTGGCTCGCCGTGGCGGAGTGAAGCGTATCTCCGGTCTGATCTACGAGGAGACCCGCGGCGTGTTGAAGGTTTTCCTGGAGAACGTGATCCGCGATGCTGTCACCTACACCGAGCACGCCAAGAGGAAGACCGTCACCGCCATGGACGTGGTGTATGCTCTGAAGAGACAGGGCCGCACTCTCTACGGCTTCGGCGGATAAACTCACTTTCCAACAGCTCAACAACACAACGGCTCTTTTAAGAGCCACACACCGAGTCAATGAGAGCTCACATCCTCTGCTCAAAAACAAGTCGTTCAAAACATCACATAACAATTACTAATCGTAGTTTCCTCTTTAATTTCTAAACGTAGAAGTGACCATAAAAAACAGTTTATATTAAACTGTTATCTCTTTATACACATGTATGTGTGTATATATACTGTAGTAACACCAGGCAGCCAACAGATAGAACTGCTCTCCAGATATGTGAACTGGAACAACGTCCACTACCAGTTGAACTCTCCTACATGACCTGTCAGAAGCTTTGTTTTCCAGTAGCTCAGCTTCTCCTGTTTTATTGCAGATTCTGATCTGTTCTGAGTTTTGAAAATGAGCTCTGTAGCTTCATCAACTTGATCAGTTGAACACTAAGTTAAATATCAGAGTGTAATTAAAAAGGACCAGGGACAGAGCTGTTTGATTAGGTGCTGCACCTCACCAGTTTGTTGCTTTGAACGGATGTTGAGGCGTAGGTGAAAATAAGTCACCCCCTGTAACAGCATCACTATAAAATAAACAACAATCTGACCACAATTTAAGGATGTGAAGTGGACATTACTCATTCTATCTTTCAGTCAAGCACGTGGGGAGAGTGGCGAGACAAGAAAAAAGAAATGTTGGCCAAGTTAAATAAATTCATCATGTTACTTACATTATCTGACTTGTATTTTAATTCAAATAGGTTAACAAACAGACATTAACATGAATACACAGACACTCACACACATATCCGAACGCACACATAAATATATACACACAGACACACAGCCATTAAGTGCATATCTAAATTCACATAGCTTCATTTGCTGCTATGAAGAACACACGAGTGGTCCTCTACGTGCACACCACAGCGTCCGTTAGACACTGACGTTCCCTCGTACCTCGGGAGTTTGGTAAGGGCCTTACACTGAAGCCTTCTGGACCCTGACTGACTGACCTACTGACTTACTCACTGGCTAATGGAGACACGATTGCAATACACTCAAATAAAACACAGCACTTGATTGGATGTGTAATCAGATGTTGTGTCCACTGTTCTTCAACAAAGTCCCCTACCAGATTGTTCATGGTAACGCTCCTCACGTATCACTGTGTTGTTCTGAGCGAGTAAGTGGGGCCCCCAGGGCCTCTGTGAGTGTGTGCTGTCTGGGATTGCAGTGCCTGCACTTTGAAAGACAACGTGTTATTATGAAAGTCTATCAGAGTGATGTTGGCGACTTTTAACCGGCTGAAATCTCCCTGTACTCTATTAAACAGGTCGTGACGTTGAAGCTAATTGGACTATACTATTCAGAGGCAGCAGGCAGGACCACGTTTCTATAGAATTTGTCTAATTTAATAATTTACAAATAATGACGATTATAATAAACACGTGCCAAATTTATCACAATCATCTTTTTCCCTTCTTTTCTTTGGCAGGGCGGTTCCCCAGTGGCCAGCTACACCTGTATATTTTCCACGCACAAAGGAGACGATACCGGTTCTGCTGATGGGTTGATGCTCTTCTACGGCACACAACAAACCTTCTTGCTCCTGCACGTTTGGATGTTCTATCCTGGAGGAGCTAGATTATCTCTGCTACCTGAAAGTACTTCAGGCACCGCCTCATGCTACAGGTAGTGACACGGACACTAGCAGAGCACGAAACTTCAGAAGATTCAGTCGGGAAGGATGAGGAGAGAGCCAATGTCAATGGCCAGCACGTATAAAACTGTTCCCTTTCTGTTGTGGTCTTGCCTTTGCCTCTTTATTGCACTTATTGTCACTTTCATTTGCACCAAAACCGGTGAAATTCATTCACAATCACTTGGGCTTCCTAAATGGACAGGTCGATGAACCTGAAGTTGAACTGACTGTGTGTTTCACTGTGACCATTAGACCAAAAGTCACCAAAAGTCACCGTGTCAGGGCTACATATTTCCCACATATTCTATCATTTAGAGCTGTGCATTTATCAGGTTGCTTTGGTTTAGATTGTTTTTAATGATACTTATGTGATACTAACATAAATCCTAATAAGTTTCAGGGACATCTTAAAGTTCTCAACACCCCAAATGTTCCAGTTGAGCTGAACAGTTCAACCTCTGTCGGCAGCAGAATAATGGCCTCATGAACATGGAGACACTCCCCCGTGCTGTTACACTGGCACTCCACATTCAGCCAATGACAGAGAGGGAACGGCACACAATGATTTACATGTGATATGTTCAAATACAGCCTGGCCAGCAACGTCTGTATTCATTTGAACGAAAAAATCTCGTGACAATGCCTGACGTAGCGAAGCCCGCGCCCAAGAAGGGCTCCAAGAAAGCGGTGGCGAAGGCCCCCGGTAAGGGCGGAAAGAAGAGGAGAAAGTCCAGGAAGGAGAGCTACGCCATCTACGTGTACAAGGTGCTGAAGCAGGTCCACCCCGACACTGGGATCTCCTCCAAGGCCATGGGCATCATGAACTCCTTCGTGAGCGACATCTTCGAGCGCATCGCCGGTGAGGCCTCTCGTCTGGCTCATTACAACAAGCGCTCCACCATCACCTCCAGGGAGATTCAGACCGCCGTCCGCCTGCTGCTGCCCGGGGAGCTGGCTAAACACGCCGTGTCTGAGGGCACCAAGGCCGTGACCAAATACACCAGTTCCAAGTAAACCACTCTGCGGAGACCTCAAACCAACGGCTCTTTTAAGAGCCACACACTTTCTCTATAGAGACAAACTGTCCTGACTCTACCGAGATGTCCATCAATATTTAAACAGCCACTTTTAACTGATAATATAACATTGTTAATACAATTGAAGAGAGATATCCTGCATAATCTCTACATTTGAAAATAATTGTTTTTAAATCCAATTGCAGTTTTCCACTGCAGGGCGTGTTGTCCTTTCTCAAATCAGTGATCTGGGTTGTTCATGAGGTGCTTTTTCCCCCCTGGTGGTTATAATTGGAATAGTTAAAGAAGCGTATGAAGTCATTGTTCCTCAAAGTCAGAGGACATTGAGGAACAACACAGTCATGTGTGGTTGCCGAGACATGGCTGTGACCTGAAGGTCAGAGGATCTCATTCTCTAAAGTAGTTTACAGTATTATCAATCTTGACAAATATACCTTGTGTGCTTACTACTCTGAGTATTGAGTGTAAAACAGTGGTCAAACAAATATTTTTTCTCCCTTAGCCCTCCTGTTATCCTCAAATTGTAATAAGTATAATTTTAAATAAATGATGACAGAAAAAAATGCAATTTAATGGTAAATTTCAAGTTTTTCATGAAGTACTACATTAATAAGGTATTTTTGAATGGTTAAAATAATATTTTGACATGCTACTATTTACCCACAGCAATCTACAAAAACACTTTCAAATACTTCACAAGTGTGTACATTCTGGAAACAGTGTGTTTGTTGACACTAAAGCCTTCATTTTTAATATGAATATTTGTTTGGTAACACATGGACAGGTTGACTGAGATCTAACACTCACCAGACAAATAGTTTTTCAAAAACATTTTTCATGTTTTAATGATTATTTTATACAAATAATGATGAAAATAATATACACAAACATCTCTCCTAGTGTTAATGTGAAAAGCCAAAGTTGGTATTTACCACATCAGACAGCAGAGACAAAGCATATTCCAGTAAAGCAAAAAACATATTCTACAAACTAAATGATACAACCTGTTGACTTTTTGCGTGAAATGAGAGAAATGTGCCACAATATTAATTTAATCCTTGCTTGAAGTGAATATTGACTCTGATAGGAAGTCTGGCTCAACTTCACCAGGAGCCTCGGCCTTCAGCAGAGTGTTTGCTGCCTGCACAATTACTTGATTTTATTACGAAGGGATCATCAGTAGGTGCTTTTTTTCACCCAGTTTTTCTGAACAAACATTTGAAGCAGCTGGGAAACAGGTTTTGGTGGAGCTGTGGTGCTTTTGAACTTTTTTAGGAGAGAAATGAGTGGGGAAAGGACAATGATATGGTTTCCTTGGAAATCAATGTTTCTGTTTTATAAGATGCATCAATGCGAATGTAATTGCAGTGAGAGGATAGCAGCCTGATACTAGTGACATGTCTTTACAGCATTCAGTAGTACTTCATCTTTTCCCTCCGAGTCTATATCAGTGGGGTATAAATGTCCTGTTGATGAATGACTGTACTGCAACTGTTACAACGGGGAGAGGCGGTGGTCTAGTGGCAGAAACTTGGATTATGGGCAGAGAAGGTCTCTGGGTCGACTCCACGGAGAGACAACAAAAAGACGCACCTGGATTGATCTGTCCAAAAATCCAAGAGTCTCCCTACCCTGTCTAGTGCCCCTTAACAAAGGCACCTTACTCCCCCAACATCTGCTCCCCGAGCGCCACACATGTTCACTCAGTGCTCTGTCAAGGGCAAAGATTAAATTTCCCTACCTGTATGAGTGTGCCTTTGTATGTCTGTGCATGTGTTTGGGACTAGTAAATAAATGGATCTTAATCTTAACAATTATGTTCACGGCTGTGTATATGAGCTCCAATCCCTGGGGGACGTTTGTCTTTCCAAACAGTTGGAGTGTTTTACCAGGGACAACATTTTACAGAACTTGTGCTGTTTAATAAATGTTTGTACCGAGTAGATCGGTTTCTCAGAAAAGGCTAGGTCATCTCATTTCAAATAAATACTTTATTTCATTGCAGCTCTGACCATGGTTTGGATTAAGGTGAAGTGAAGTAGCAATATTAATGATTCGATTTATAGCAGGCCAGGTCTTAGCTTGCATACTTTCCAACGTGTATTATTTGCAGAGCTAATAATGTAACAAATATTTTACTGTAAACTTGTCTTCATGTAGTATTATGAAATGCTACTCTCTTTTTGCTGTTCAGTTAATGTTTTAAAACTAGAATAGATACATATTTAAATCTGTCGAAAGATATCCTTTAACATACTTTAGTTACTTTACAGAAAGTAATTAATTTATTATACTTCAATGGTGATATGAACTTTGAACTCGGAAGTCAATTCTTTAGTGTATTATATGTATTAACGGTCTATAACGAGCAGGGCAACAAAGGAGTTTTGTCTTGAGTACAGTGAAGTGGCTCTTAAAAGAGCCGTTGTTATGGTCAGTGGAGCAGCAGCAGTTTAAGCTCTCTCTCCGCGGATGCGGCGGGCCAGCTGGATGTCCTTGGGCATGATGGTAACCCTCTTGGCGTGGATGGCGCACAGGTTGGTGTCCTCAAACAGGCCGACCAGGTAGGCCTCGCTGGCCTCCTGCAGAGCCATGACAGCGGAGCTCTGGAAGCGCAGGTCGGTCTTGAAGTCCTGAGCGATTTCTCTCACCAGGCGCTGGAAGGGCAGCTTGCGGATCAGCAGCTCCGTCGATTTCTGGTAGCGACGGATCTCTCTCAGAGCCACGGTACCGGGCCTGTAACGGTGAGGCTTCTTCACGCCGCCGGTGGCCGGAGCGCTCTTACGCGCAGCCTTGGTGGCCAGCTGCTTCCTGGGGGCTTTGCCTCCGGTGGATTTACGGGCGGTCTGCTTGGTTCTTGCCATTTTGTTGCTTTTCTCTGCGATCGGGAGAAAGAGTGAAGCTGTACAGAGACCCTCTGCTTTTAAACCGCGAAGCCAGCCCTGAATTGGTGACGCTGCTTCAGATCGGGGATAGGCTCCTCCTCGGGTACTGTCTGCTTGTTCGACAAAAGTGTCGACCATCCCCCGCTGCTCTGCTAGAGGCTTCTATTCTGGTTGGTCTGGCATGAACCGTCCCGCGCGATCCGCGTATATATAGGGGAGTGATCATGCTCTCCACCGCAGTTTCTTTTGACGTGTGTTAGGAAACAATCTCCATCCATAATGTCAGGCAGAGGCAAAACCGGCGGAAAGGCCAGAGCGAAGGCAAAGACTCGCTCTTCCCGCGCTGGGCTCCAGTTCCCCGTCGGTCGTGTTCACAGACTGCTGCGTAAAGGCAACTACGCACATCGCGTTGGTGCCGGCGCCCCCGTCTACCTGGCGGCTGTGCTGGAGTACCTCACCGCTGAGATCCTGGAGCTGGCTGGAAACGCCGCCCGCGACAACAAGAAGAGCCGTATCATCCCCCGCCACCTGCAGCTGGCCGTCCGCAACGACGAGGAGCTCAACAAACTCCTGGGCGGAGTGACCATCGCTCAGGGCGGCGTGCTGCCCAACATCCAGGCTGTTCTTCTGCCCAAGAAGACCGAGAAGGCCCCCAAGTCCAAGTAAAGCAAAGCTGCTGGAAACCAACGACACAAAGGCTCTTTTAAGAGCCACACACTCACCTCTGAAGAACAAAACTCCTCATATCACCCATCAATTTAAAGCACACGCACAAGTCATTTTTAGATTATATTAGATTCAACTTTAATCTCATTGCACAGTAGAAGTGCTTATATATAACCAGAAGTGCAATAAAGGCAGTAAAAGTGCAGAGTAATGTGCAAATTTAAAAAAACGGAAAATGTGAAGTAAAATTTGTAAATACATAAGATATGTACAGTAATAAATATATATGGAATAGAGCAGTATTAAGAGGTATTTTATTATATAAGAACGATGAATATACTATGAGCAAGATCAATATATATGAATATGAATACACTCTTGGTGGGATTATACAGTAGTAAACAAAAAAAATAAGTAGCAGTCTAGTGCAAATGTTTAATGGTTGGAGGACGGTGGGTGGCAGTCCAAGCCAGGGTGGAGGAGGGAAGTATAGTCACTGGAGGAGCTGTGTGTGGTGCGGGGCAGCTGCTTTTACTGTGGTGCAGAGTTTAGCAGGGTGACAGCCACAGGGATGAAGCTGTTCCTGGACCTGCTGGTCCGGGAACGGAGGAACCTGTAGCGTCTCCCAGAAGGGAGGTGGGCAAACAGTCTGTGGCTGGGGTGTGAGCTGCCCTTGACAATGCTGCGAGCCCCCGCAGACATCTCTTGCTCTGGAGAGCCTCAATGGTGGAGAGTGAGGAACCAGTGATGTGTTGGGCAGTTTTCACCACCCTCTGCAGGCCACTAGCATTCAATATGTATTCATTGGTATGGTTAATTCTGTGTCAGATGTTTGTGTCATCTGGTGAGGAAACCATCACTCATTTGGAAGTTTAAATATAAAAGATACACACTTCAAATTTCAGTACGTCTAAGGTTCATGGATCCATGGCATACATCTCTCATGATGGACGGTATGAATGCAAAAACAACACATACTATCTTCCTAATGAAATAGAAACTAGTGTGGGTAGAACAGATTTAATGCAATTTGAACGCTCTTTACATTTGTCATTATGCAAATATAGGGTGAGAAGTAAAGATAGCTATTGGTTAAACATCTTACAAACTCTCATAAGATAGTCATAAACAATCACTCTGGTACCTTTGCTTAATCTGTAAAATCTGCTTTTAAAAGTTAGGTGCTGTGTGTCCGGTCACATGTGGGATTATAGACGTGTTTCACATGAGACAGGTTTTCATCCAAAACATTGACCAGGTCCTCTGTTGTATTAAAGTGCCCCAGTACACATAACAGTTATCCAGCATTCAGAACACCAGGACCATTGAAGTGGAGCAGCTAAATGGAACTCAGCCATCATCATTATTATTATTGTATACATTTTCTCCTGTGATTCTTCTGGTGTGACAGTGCATGGAGCTCTGTCACCATCTGAATGGTTTGGATTCCTCAATAAACGTGTTGAGCACTGAAGTTTACTCTTTTTCCCCAGAGGAGCAGGACTCTGGATCAGTTCAACCAAGACCTCCACTTGTTTGCTGAGCTTTCGACGACTTCTCAGAGTCTTCTTCAGTGAACTCAAATAGCTGTGGCCTCATCAGGTGAGCGAAGGTTGTAATGTTGGTCTTGAGATAGTATATTTTAATTATAAGCTGAAACATTTACTTGGTGTTTAAATCACAAAGCTGAGAAAAACATCACCTGGAAAAACTCTCTACTCCCTGTTAGTAAATGTAACTTTGTGACTTTCCCTCTGTTGGTGTTGCAGTGTCTGATGACAGTTCACCAACACTTTAGTTTAATGACAGACACTGATCAAGTTGATGCAGCTACAGAGCTCATTTCTATGACTCAAACAAGTAGCTGCAATAAAGCAGGAGAAGCTGAGCTACTGGAAACCAAAGCTTCGGAACAGAACATGGAAGAGAGTTCTTCTGGTAGTGGACTTTTCTCAGGTTCACATCATTTGGAGAGCAGCTCCATCTGTTGGCTGCCTGAGGTTACTACAGCACAGTATGGTTACATGATGTGAGGCTGGAATTGTCATTTTTCTAAGCAGCTGTCACTTTTCTATTTAGCAAGGAAAGACACGAGGTAAAACGATAAATATAACAACTAAGGCAGACTCTTTAAAAAGTATGGTATATAAAGTAATGGCGATATCGCTGAACATCCCTAGGCAACGTCTATGTCGCCAGGATCTGAAACAGACATGGAATTAATGGAAAAAGTAACACCAATAAGGAAAAGACAGAACACAGAGAGGCAAATGAGGACGAATAAGAAAAGTAAGAGTAAGAATAAAGATTGAAAACAAGAATACTAATAATGCTAACACTAATTTCATTAAATACCAGGGGGCTGAAAAACAAAATACATCAGATATATAGGATGAGTAATTATGACATATGTTTACAAGGAACACAGTGATTTGAAATCCAAATGAGAGAAGTGCAGAATGAATAGATATTTGTTTTATTATTGTTATTATTGATAATTATATATAATATATATATTACCTAACACTGTTCAAATCAATTCAAAGATCATATCCTTAGATAATTTGATCCTATGATGCTGTCATGTCACATAGATAATTGGCTCCTTTGATACCATAGGCTATTTGATTATTTGACTTACTTATAAAGGAGCAACAGGTACAATTGACTAAATATGAAAGAACAGCACGTAAGATTGACTTACATATAAAAGAGATGAAATAACCTATTACCATCAGGGTAATTATAAGAAATATGTGTTTATTATTGTTATTGTTATTATTTATATAATATATATATATATATATATATATATAGGAATTTATGTCGATATTTAGTGCTTTTTTCTAATACTAGACCCAGATAAGTGGGTCTAGTATCTAGTATCAACAATAATATATATATATATATATATATATATTATCATTGAGTACTAGTTTATGTCAAAGAACTAGTTGAACAAATTACCAATTTATTGAAAAAATCAACCAAACAATCACAATATAAAACAGTATAACATAATACAAACACAATAAATGATGTATTCTCATAAAATAGCTGTCCTTTCAATGTGTGTGTATATGTTCAGTTCCCAGTGTAGTGTGTGCTTGAAGATTCACTGGTTCCGTTCTGGTCCGGGTCTTTATGTCTCTAAACTCAGTACTACCTGTCTACCTGACGGACAGTACTGGGGTCTGATGTCTTCTGGATAAACGATCAGGTTCAATCTGGATCATACAGTTGGCCACACTGCATCCACGGTCTGGGTTCTGCTCGCCATCTCAGCATTCAGAATTACAGGATTGAGATTCTTCTGGTGTTCATAAAAAAACAAAAAATCTACACAAAGTGCAGAATAATCAGTGTCTGTTTCCTAATTATATTTCTAATGTTTAAAAAGTATGGTATAAGAAGTAATGACGATATTGCTGAACATCATGTTACATGATGCATGTGTGTAGGTAGGAGTAAGCTACTCCTTCACAGAGTTTAAAGCCATGTTTTATAATATTTGATGTTTTTATATTTACTAACTTCTTAATCTGAACATTGTAAGATGACATCTAATATTGCTCAATCTATCTAGACTCCCTGTAGTTAAGAACTCTGTCTCTACATATTTATGGACAGTGGTGATGAATGATGAGGAAACAGCTCTTTGTGGAAAGACGTGTGTGGCTCTTAAAAGAGCCTTTTACCAGGATGGACATGTTTCACAGTGAGGACAGATCACTTCTTCTTGGCTGCTGTCTTCTTCGCTTTGGGTTTGGCGACCTTCTTCGCGGGGGACTTCTTGGCAGCAGGCGCCTTTTTCACCACCTTCTTGGGGCTCTTCGTCACCTTCTTGGGAGTCTTCGCCACTTTCTTGGGGCTCTTCGCCATTTTCTTGGGGCTCTTGGTGGGCTTCTTGGCCGCTGCTGGTTTAGCCACCTTCTTCGGGGACTTTTTAGCGGCTGCTGGCTTCATGGCTCCCGCCGACTTGGGCTTTTTAGCCACTGCGGGTTTCTTGGCGGCGGGCTTCTTGGCTTTGGGAGCGGCCTTCTTCACTGCCTCTTTCTTGCTCATCTTGAACGAGCCGGTGGCCCCGGTTCCCTTGGTCTGGACCAGGGTCCCGCTGACCACCAGCTTCTTGATGGTGGTGTTGACGCGGGAATTGTTCTTCTCCACATCGTAGCCTCCGGCAGCCAGAGCCTTCTTGAGGGCGGACACGGACGCGCCACTGCGTTCCTTGGACGCGGACACGGCCTTCACGATGAGCTCACTGACGCTGGGGCCGGCGGTCTTCGGTTTCACGACCTTCTTCTTGGCCGCTTTAACCTTGGCGGCGGCTGGTGCTGGAGCTGGAGCGGCTTCTGCCATCTTTCTCTTTGCGTTTAGATCAACGACGAACTAACGGAGTGAGTTACAGGACTGATGAAGAGTCCTGATCGGGAGGCGGTACTTGAACACACCATGAGAACCGTGGAGACTCAATCGAGCCGTGGCTCCCGTGTACAGTGTGAACGCACAGACACTTGTGTTTTCTCTTCACTGATAAACGAGTAAAAACTCAGTGGGTGAGCGGTGCTGGAGGCTGACAGTGAGGAAGCAGGTAGCGGACTTATTTGTCTTCATGTTGAAGTCATGAAGAGCTCTGATGCTCTCTGCATTTGGTCGGTGGAGCCCCCGAACACGACCCGTTCACCGCGGTGAGCAGCGCTGCTCAGCGGCTTTTCCCACTAGTTTCTCTCCTAAAATGAGTTCAAAAGCACCACAGCTCCACCAAAACCCGTTTCCTAGCTGCTCCACATGTTTGTTCAGAGACACCGAGTGAAAACAAGCACCTGTTGAGGATCTCTTAGTAATAAAGTCAAGTAATTGTGCAGGCAGCAAACACACCGCTGATGGCCGAGGCTCCTGGTGAAGTTGAGCCAGACTTCCTATCAGAGCCGTGAATTTTTCATCCTGAGGAAGCTTGAGAGTCATTATAGAAGTAGGGCTACATTTCATATCCATGTTGAATTTGTCAATATTCACCTCAAGCAAGGATTAAATTAATATTGGGGCACATTTCTCTCATTTAACACCAAAAGTAAACAGGTTACATCATTTAATTTCCAGAAAATGTTTAAGCTGTAAATTAGTTTGAGAATTTCTCTACTTAGTAAATACAAACTTTTGCTCATCATAGTAACACTGGGATACATGTTTTTGTATATTATGATCATTATTATTTGTGTAAAATAATCATTTAAACATGACAAACGTTTCTGAAAAACGATTTGACCCGTGTGTGAGAACTCTCTGTTAACCTGTCAATATGTTACCTACTGGTCTAAAGATCAAGTCTTCTCAGACTGTTATAGCCAATAACACATTCATATTACAATTTAAGGCCTTAGTGTCAACAAACTCTGTGTTTATCCAGAATGTACACAAGTGTGCAGTATGTGAAAGTGTTTGTGTACATTGTAGAATGTATACATGTCATTTTAACCATTCAAACAGACTTTAATTACATATTACTTTATATAAAAACACTATTACACATAATGCTTTAAATGCTAACAATGATTAAAAAAAAAAAAAAAAACCTTCACTCAACCCCATCCAAGCCCATGGCATAACCAAAATAACAGTGTTGTTGTTGATCTCATCGTTTTTAAATCATGAATCAAAGGTACGATAGCAAAGACAAATTTGAGAGATGGTCACTGTGCCCAGAAGTTTGTTGAGCTTGTTAAGACTGAAATCTATACTATGCATGTGTGCGTGTCTGTGGAGATGGCTCTGAAAGTCAACTTTAAACAAAAGCAGTTTGTTAGACGGGGGTGGGGGTAGGGGCAGTTTGGGAAGAATATGTGGGAAATATGTAGCCCTCACACGGTGACTTTTAGTAACCTTTGCTGCTTAGTGTTAATGTGGAAGCTGGTTCAAATGTGTGTGCGTCACATCGCTGTTCAAACTTGCAGCTGTCTAATAAGGCCTACTGTGAGAACTTTGAATCTGTGACATTCATTACGCTGTACTTTTACTTGTTCTCATACTTAACTTTTTATATTAAAGCATACCTCCCTTAGCTTCCACACAGAGTTCATGCAGCTGGCCCAGCTTCAGGAGGGCAGATAGGCAAGGCGTTGTTTTGTCTGGAGATGGTGCATGCTTACTGAAGACTCACAAGGCGTCATATTAGTAAATACTTGTTGAAATTAGACCAGACCGGCTCTTCTCATATTCGGGATAAACCAACATGTTGACAAGCTCCCCGTCGCTGTGGACGGCTACAGGTTACGGGGGATGAAAATACAATGTTAAGGATGCCCCCACAAAACCATGACCATTTTATTCAATGTCCATATCTGCAAACAAAACCAGATGAATATAGTAAAACAGAATCCAGCAGAATGTCAGATTGTAATCAACATCACTTTCAAGCATACATGAGGTGCTTTTAAAACTGGTCAGTATCCAATGATGCAAAATGAAAGGTGAACATAGTCACACTGTCAGCCCGGACTTATAATAAATGTCCATAACACTTTCAAAAACAGTTCCACACAAGCATCAAGTGCTTACACTGCTGGACACTGCACTAACACGTTTGGTTGGGGGTTGTGTTTTAGATTAAAAGCTATTTAAGTAGTTAACAAACACACAAACCATACTTGGTTACATACTTGGTCACTTAGGTTACAATTTTTATTCCAATAATGTTATGGAGGGTTTTAATAGCTGGGGTCCAAAGGACTCAAAGGATAAACTATTTCAATGTGAGACTAACAGGAGGGCTAAGTGAGACATTGTGAGCTGAGTCTTTGTGTGACCATTGTTTTTCATTCAAGGCTGCTCAATATTCATACTTTGACTAAGTACTTCCACAATCAGTCCTAATGATACTCTTATTTCTAACCAAGCCTTTTTCACCGGCACTATTCCTACTTGATGGAAACGTGCTACAGTCCTACTGCTACACAAAACTGAGAAAGTGTCAGACTTTAATATCTGCCGTCCTACATCCACACCTGTGGAGGCGCTAGCGCACCATAGACGTATTTATCAGCGGCCATGAGAATCCACAGAGGAGGAAGAGGGCTGCCTCTGTCTTCTAATAGGTCCTCATTCTGGCTATGACTAGCTGTGTTTTCGCGTAGCAGTGCATTGACTAGATCTCATCTTACTGAAGAAAGATGTCTGGACGAGGAAAGGGAGGAAAGGGGCTCGGTAAAGGAGGCGCAAAGCGTCACCGCAAAGTTCTCCGTGATAACATCCAGGGCATTACCAAGCCCGCCATCCGCCGCCTGGCTCGCCGTGGCGGAGTGAAGCGTATCTCCGGTCTGATCTACGAGGAGACCCGCGGCGTGTTGAAGGTTTTCCTGGAGAACGTGATCCGCGATGCTGTCACCTACACCGAGCACGCCAAGAGGAAGACCGTCACCGCCATGGACGTGGTGTATGCTCTGAAGAGACAGGGCCGCACTCTCTACGGCTTCGGCGGATAAACTCACTTTCCAACAGCTCAACAACACAACGGCTCTTTTAAGAGCCACACACCGAGTCAATGAGAGCTCACATCCTCTGCTCAAAAACAAGTCGTTCAAAACATCACATAACAATTACTAATCGTAGTTTCCTCTTTAATTTCTAAACGTAGAAGTGACCATAAAAAACAGTTTATATTAAACTGTTATCTCTTTATACACATGTATGTGTGTATATATACTGTAGTAACACCAGGCAGCCAACAGATAGAACTGCTCTCCAGATATGTGAACTGGAACAACGTCCACTACCAGTTGAACTCTCCTACATGACCTGTCAGAAGCTTTGTTTTCCAGTAGCTCAGCTTCTCCTGTTTTATTGCAGATTCTGATCTGTTCTGAGTTTTGAAAATGAGCTCTGTAGCTTCATCAACTTGATCAGTTGAACACTAAGTTAAATATCAGAGTGTAATTAAAAAGGACCAGGGACAGAGCTGTTTGATTAGGTGCTGCACCTCACCAGTTTGTTGCTTTGAACGGATGTTGAGGCGTAGGTGAAAATAAGTCACCCCCTGTAACAGCATCACTATAAAATAAACAACAATCTGACCACAATTTAAGGATGTGAAGTGGACATTACTCATTCTATCTTTCAGTCAAGCACGTGGGGAGAGTGGCGAGACAAGAAAAAAGAAATGTTGGCCAAGTTAAATAAATTCATCATGTTACTTACATTATCTGACTTGTATTTTAATTCAAATAGGTTAACAAACAGACATTAACATGAATACACAGACACTCACACACATATCCGAACGCACACATAAATATATACACACAGACACACAGCCATTAAGTGCATATCTAAATTCACATAGCTTCATTTGCTGCTATGAAGAACACACGAGTGGTCCTCTACGTGCACACCACAGCGTCCGTTAGACACTGACGTTCCCTCGTACCTCGGGAGTTTGGTAAGGGCCTTACACTGAAGCCTTCTGGACCCTGACTGACTGACCTACTGACTTACTCACTGGCTAATGGAGACACGATTGCAATACACTCAAATAAAACACAGCACTTGATTGGATGTGTAATCAGATGTTGTGTCCACTGTTCTTCAACAAAGTCCCCTACCAGATTGTTCATGGTAACGCTCCTCACGTATCACTGTGTTGTTCTGAGCGAGTAAGTGGGGCCCCCAGGGCCTCTGTGAGTGTGTGCTGTCTGGGATTGCAGTGCCTGCACTTTGAAAGACAACGTGTTATTATGAAAGTCTATCAGAGTGATGTTGGCGACTTTTAACCGGCTGAAATCTCCCTGTACTCTATTAAACAGGTCGTGACGTTGAAGCTAATTGGACTATACTATTCAGAGGCAGCAGGCAGGACCACGTTTCTATAGAATTTGTCTAATTTAATAATTTACAAATAATGACGATTATAATAAACACGTGCCAAATTTATCACAATCATCTTTTTCCCTTCTTTTCTTTGGCAGGGCGGTTCCCCAGTGGCCAGCTACACCTGTATATTTTCCACGCACAAAGGAGACGATACCGGTTCTGCTGATGGGTTGATGCTCTTCTACGGCACACAACAAACCTTCTTGCTCCTGCACGTTTGGATGTTCTATCCTGGAGGAGCTAGATTATCTCTGCTACCTGAAAGTACTTCAGGCACCGCCTCATGCTACAGGTAGTGACACGGACACTAGCAGAGCACGAAACTTCAGAAGATTCAGTCGGGAAGGATGAGGAGAGAGCCAATGTCAATGGCCAGCACGTATAAAACTGTTCCCTTTCTGTTGTGGTCTTGCCTTTGCCTCTTTATTGCACTTATTGTCACTTTCATTTGCACCAAAACCGGTGAAATTCATTCACAATCACTTGGGCTTCCTAAATGGACAGGTCGATGAACCTGAAGTTGAACTGACTGTGTGTTTCACTGTGACCATTAGACCAAAAGTCACCAAAAGTCACCGTGTCAGGGCTACATATTTCCCACATATTCTATCATTTAGAGCTGTGCATTTATCAGGTTGCTTTGGTTTAGATTGTTTTTAATGATACTTATGTGATACTAACATAAATCCTAATAAGTTTCAGGGACATCTTAAAGTTCTCAACACCCCAAATGTTCCAGTTGAGCTGAACAGTTCAACCTCTGTCGGCAGCAGAATAATGGCCTCATGAACATGGAGACACTCCCCCGTGCTGTTACACTGGCACTCCACATTCAGCCAATGACAGAGAGGGAACGGCACACAATGATTTACATGTGATATGTTCAAATACAGCCTGGCCAGCAACGTCTGTATTCATTTGAACGAAAAAATCTCGTGACAATGCCTGACGTAGCGAAGCCCGCGCCCAAGAAGGGCTCCAAGAAAGCGGTGGCGAAGGCCCCCGGTAAGGGCGGAAAGAAGAGGAGAAAGTCCAGGAAGGAGAGCTACGCCATCTACGTGTACAAGGTGCTGAAGCAGGTCCACCCCGACACTGGGATCTCCTCCAAGGCCATGGGCATCATGAACTCCTTCGTGAGCGACATCTTCGAGCGCATCGCCGGTGAGGCCTCTCGTCTGGCTCATTACAACAAGCGCTCCACCATCACCTCCAGGGAGATTCAGACCGCCGTCCGCCTGCTGCTGCCCGGGGAGCTGGCTAAACACGCCGTGTCTGAGGGCACCAAGGCCGTGACCAAATACACCAGTTCCAAGTAAACCACTCTGCGGAGACCTCAAACCAACGGCTCTTTTAAGAGCCACACACTTTCTCTATAGAGACAAACTGTCCTGACTCTACCGAGATGTCCATCAATATTTAAACAGCCACTTTTAACTGATAATATAACATTGTTAATACAATTGAAGAGAGATATCCTGCATAATCTCTACATTTGAAAATAATTGTTTTTAAATCCAATTGCAGTTTTCCACTGCAGGGCGTGTTGTCCTTTCTCAAATCAGTGATCTGGGTTGTTCATGAGGTGCTTTTTCCCCCCTGGTGGTTATAATTGGAATAGTTAAAGAAGCGTATGAAGTCATTGTTCCTCAAAGTCAGAGGACATTGAGGAACAACACAGTCATGTGTGGTTGCCGAGACATGGCTGTGACCTGAAGGTCAGAGGATCTCATTCTCTAAAGTAGTTTACAGTATTATCAATCTTGACAAATATACCTTGTGTGCTTACTACTCTGAGTATTGAGTGTAAAACAGTGGTCAAACAAATATTTTTTCTCCCTTAGCCCTCCTGTTATCCTCAAATTGTAATAAGTATAATTTTAAATAAATGATGACAGAAAAAAATGCAATTTAATGGTAAATTTCAAGTTTTTCATGAAGTACTACATTAATAAGGTATTTTTGAATGGTTAAAATAATATTTTGACATGCTACTATTTACCCACAGCAATCTACAAAAACACTTTCAAATACTTCACAAGTGTGTACATTCTGGAAACAGTGTGTTTGTTGACACTAAAGCCTTCATTTTTAATATGAATATTTGTTTGGTAACACATGGACAGGTTGACTGAGATCTAACACTCACCAGACAAATAGTTTTTCAAAAACATTTTTCATGTTTTAATGATTATTTTATACAAATAATGATGAAAATAATATACACAAACATCTCTCCTAGTGTTAATGTGAAAAGCCAAAGTTGGTATTTACCACATCAGACAGCAGAGACAAAGCATATTCCAGTAAAGCAAAAAACATATTCTACAAACTAAATGATACAACCTGTTGACTTTTTGCGTGAAATGAGAGAAATGTGCCACAATATTAATTTAATCCTTGCTTGAAGTGAATATTGACTCTGATAGGAAGTCTGGCTCAACTTCACCAGGAGCCTCGGCCTTCAGCAGAGTGTTTGCTGCCTGCACAATTACTTGATTTTATTACGAAGGGATCATCAGTAGGTGCTTTTTTTCACCCAGTTTTTCTGAACAAACATTTGAAGCAGCTGGGAAACAGGTTTTGGTGGAGCTGTGGTGCTTTTGAACTTTTTTAGGAGAGAAATGAGTGGGGAAAGGACAATGATATGGTTTCCTTGGAAATCAATGTTTCTGTTTTATAAGATGCATCAATGCGAATGTAATTGCAGTGAGAGGATAGCAGCCTGATACTAGTGACATGTCTTTACAGCATTCAGTAGTACTTCATCTTTTCCCTCCGAGTCTATATCAGTGGGGTATAAATGTCCTGTTGATGAATGACTGTACTGCAACTGTTACAACGGGGAGAGGCGGTGGTCTAGTGGCAGAAACTTGGATTATGGGCAGAGAAGGTCTCTGGGTCGACTCCACGGAGAGACAACAAAAAGACGCACCTGGATTGATCTGTCCAAAAATCCAAGAGTCTCCCTACCCTGTCTAGTGCCCCTTAACAAAGGCACCTTACTCCCCCAACATCTGCTCCCCGAGCGCCACACATGTTCACTCAGTGCTCTGTCAAGGGCAAAGATTAAATTTCCCTACCTGTATGAGTGTGCCTTTGTATGTCTGTGCATGTGTTTGGGACTAGTAAATAAATGGATCTTAATCTTAACAATTATGTTCACGGCTGTGTATATGAGCTCCAATCCCTGGGGGACGTTTGTCTTTCCAAACAGTTGGAGTGTTTTACCAGGGACAACATTTTACAGAACTTGTGCTGTTTAATAAATGTTTGTACCGAGTAGATCGGTTTCTCAGAAAAGGCTAGGTCATCTCATTTCAAATAAATACTTTATTTCATTGCAGCTCTGACCATGGTTTGGATTAAGGTGAAGTGAAGTAGCAATATTAATGATTCGATTTATAGCAGGCCAGGTCTTAGCTTGCATACTTTCCAACGTGTATTATTTGCAGAGCTAATAATGTAACAAATATTTTACTGTAAACTTGTCTTCATGTAGTATTATGAAATGCTACTCTCTTTTTGCTGTTCAGTTAATGTTTTAAAACTAGAATAGATACATATTTAAATCTGTCGAAAGATATCCTTTAACATACTTTAGTTACTTTACAGAAAGTAATTAATTTATTATACTTCAATGGTGATATGAACTTTGAACTCGGAAGTCAATTCTTTAGTGTATTATATGTATTAACGGTCTATAACGAGCAGGGCAACAAAGGAGTTTTGTCTTGAGTACAGTGAAGTGGCTCTTAAAAGAGCCGTTGTTATGGTCAGTGGAGCAGCAGCAGTTTAAGCTCTCTCTCCGCGGATGCGGCGGGCCAGCTGGATGTCCTTGGGCATGATGGTAACCCTCTTGGCGTGGATGGCGCACAGGTTGGTGTCCTCAAACAGGCCGACCAGGTAGGCCTCGCTGGCCTCCTGCAGAGCCATGACAGCGGAGCTCTGGAAGCGCAGGTCGGTCTTGAAGTCCTGAGCGATTTCTCTCACCAGGCGCTGGAAGGGCAGCTTGCGGATCAGCAGCTCCGTCGATTTCTGGTAGCGACGGATCTCTCTCAGAGCCACGGTACCGGGCCTGTAACGGTGAGGCTTCTTCACGCCGCCGGTGGCCGGAGCGCTCTTACGCGCAGCCTTGGTGGCCAGCTGCTTCCTGGGGGCTTTGCCTCCGGTGGATTTACGGGCGGTCTGCTTGGTTCTTGCCATTTTGTTGCTTTTCTCTGCGATCGGGAGAAAGAGTGAAGCTGTACAGAGACCCTCTGCTTTTAAACCGCGAAGCCAGCCCTGAATTGGTGACGCTGCTTCAGATCGGGGATAGGCTCCTCCTCGGGTACTGTCTGCTTGTTCGACAAAAGTGTCGACCATCCCCCGCTGCTCTGCTAGAGGCTTCTATTCTGGTTGGTCTGGCATGAACCGTCCCGCGCGATCCGCGTATATATAGGGGAGTGATCATGCTCTCCACCGCAGTTTCTTTTGACGTGTGTTAGGAAACAATCTCCATCCATAATGTCAGGCAGAGGCAAAACCGGCGGAAAGGCCAGAGCGAAGGCAAAGACTCGCTCTTCCCGCGCTGGGCTCCAGTTCCCCGTCGGTCGTGTTCACAGACTGCTGCGTAAAGGCAACTACGCACATCGCGTTGGTGCCGGCGCCCCCGTCTACCTGGCGGCTGTGCTGGAGTACCTCACCGCTGAGATCCTGGAGCTGGCTGGAAACGCCGCCCGCGACAACAAGAAGAGCCGTATCATCCCCCGCCACCTGCAGCTGGCCGTCCGCAACGACGAGGAGCTCAACAAACTCCTGGGCGGAGTGACCATCGCTCAGGGCGGCGTGCTGCCCAACATCCAGGCTGTTCTTCTGCCCAAGAAGACCGAGAAGGCCCCCAAGTCCAAGTAAAGCAAAGCTGCTGGAAACCAACGACACAAAGGCTCTTTTAAGAGCCACACACTCACCTCTGAAGAACAAAACTCCTCATATCACCCATCAATTTAAAGCACACGCACAAGTCATTTTTAGATTATATTAGATTCAACTTTAATCTCATTGCACAGTAGAAGTGCTTATATATAACCAGAAGTGCAATAAAGGCAGTAAAAGTGCAGAGTAATGTGCAAATTTAAAAAAACGGAAAATGTGAAGTAAAATTTGTAAATACATAAGATATGTACAGTAATAAATATATATGGAATAGAGCAGTATTAAGAGGTATTTTATTATATAAGAACGATGAATATACTATGAGCAAGATCAATATATATGAATATGAATACACTCTTGGTGGGATTATACAGTAGTAAACAAAAAAAATAAGTAGCAGTCTAGTGCAAATGTTTAATGGTTGGAGGACGGTGGGTGGCAGTCCAAGCCAGGGTGGAGGAGGGAAGTATAGTCACTGGAGGAGCTGTGTGTGGTGCGGGGCAGCTGCTTTTACTGTGGTGCAGAGTTTAGCAGGGTGACAGCCACAGGGATGAAGCTGTTCCTGGACCTGCTGGTCCGGGAACGGAGGAACCTGTAGCGTCTCCCAGAAGGGAGGTGGGCAAACAGTCTGTGGCTGGGGTGTGAGCTGCCCTTGACAATGCTGCGAGCCCCCGCAGACATCTCTTGCTCTGGAGAGCCTCAATGGTGGAGAGTGAGGAACCAGTGATGTGTTGGGCAGTTTTCACCACCCTCTGCAGGCCACTAGCATTCAATATGTATTCATTGGTATGGTTAATTCTGTGTCAGATGTTTGTGTCATCTGGTGAGGAAACCATCACTCATTTGGAAGTTTAAATATAAAAGATACACACTTCAAATTTCAGTACGTCTAAGGTTCATGGATCCATGGCATACATCTCTCATGATGGACGGTATGAATGCAAAAACAACACATACTATCTTCCTAATGAAATAGAAACTAGTGTGGGTAGAACAGATTTAATGCAATTTGAACGCTCTTTACATTTGTCATTATGCAAATATAGGGTGAGAAGTAAAGATAGCTATTGGTTAAACATCTTACAAACTCTCATAAGATAGTCATAAACAATCACTCTGGTACCTTTGCTTAATCTGTAAAATCTGCTTTTAAAAGTTAGGTGCTGTGTGTCCGGTCACATGTGGGATTATAGACGTGTTTCACATGAGACAGGTTTTCATCCAAAACATTGACCAGGTCCTCTGTTGTATTAAAGTGCCCCAGTACACATAACAGTTATCCAGCATTCAGAACACCAGGACCATTGAAGTGGAGCAGCTAAATGGAACTCAGCCATCATCATTATTATTATTGTATACATTTTCTCCTGTGATTCTTCTGGTGTGACAGTGCATGGAGCTCTGTCACCATCTGAATGGTTTGGATTCCTCAATAAACGTGTTGAGCACTGAAGTTTACTCTTTTTCCCCAGAGGAGCAGGACTCTGGATCAGTTCAACCAAGACCTCCACTTGTTTGCTGAGCTTTCGACGACTTCTCAGAGTCTTCTTCAGTGAACTCAAATAGCTGTGGCCTCATCAGGTGAGCGAAGGTTGTAATGTTGGTCTTGAGATAGTATATTTTAATTATAAGCTGAAACATTTACTTGGTGTTTAAATCACAAAGCTGAGAAAAACATCACCTGGAAAAACTCTCTACTCCCTGTTAGTAAATGTAACTTTGTGACTTTCCCTCTGTTGGTGTTGCAGTGTCTGATGACAGTTCACCAACACTTTAGTTTAATGACAGACACTGATCAAGTTGATGCAGCTACAGAGCTCATTTCTATGACTCAAACAAGTAGCTGCAATAAAGCAGGAGAAGCTGAGCTACTGGAAACCAAAGCTTCGGAACAGAACATGGAAGAGAGTTCTTCTGGTAGTGGACTTTACTCAGGTTCACATCATTTGGAGAGCAGCTCCATCTGTTGGCTGCCTGAGGTTACTACAGCACAGTATGGTTACATGATGTGAGGCTGGAATTGTCATTTTTCTAAGCAGCTGTCACTTTTCTATTTAGCAAGGAAAGACACGAGGTAAAACGATAAATATAACAACTAAGGCAGACTCTTTAAAAAGTATGGTATATAAAGTAATGGCGATATCGCTGAACATCCCTAGGCAACGTCTATGTCGCCAGGATCTGAAACAGACATGGAATTAATGGAAAAAGTAACACCAATAAGGAAAAGACAGAACACAGAGAGGCAAATGAGGACGAATAAGAAAAGTAAGAGTAAGAATAAAGATTGAAAACAAGAATACTAATAATGCTAACACTAATTTCATTAAATACCAGGGGGCTGAAAAACAAAATACATCAGATATATAGGATGAGTAATTATGACATATGTTTACAAGGAACACAGTGATTTGAAATCCAAATGAGAGAAGTGCAGAATGAATAGATATTTGTTTTATTATTGTTATTATTGATAATTATATATAATATATATATTACCTAACACTGTTCAAATCAATTCAAAGATCATATCCTTAGATAATTTGATCCTATGATGCTGTCATGTCACATAGATAATTGGCTCCTTTGATACCATAGGCTATTTGATTATTTGACTTACTTATAAAGGAGCAACAGGTACAATTGACTAAATATGAAAGAACAGCACGTAAGATTGACTTACATATAAAAGAGATGAAATAACCTATTACCATCAGGGTAATTATAAGAAATATGTGTTTATTATTGTTATTGTTATTATTTATATAATATATATATATATATATATATATATAGGAATTTATGTCGATATTTAGTGCTTTTTTCTAATACTAGACCCAGATAAGTGGGTCTAGTATCTAGTATCAACAATAATATATATATATATATATATATATATTATCATTGAGTACTAGTTTATGTCAAAGAACTAGTTGAACAAATTACCAATTTATTGAAAAAATCAACCAAACAATCACAATATAAAACAGTATAACATAATACAAACACAATAAATGATGTATTCTCATAAAATAGCTGTCCTTTCAATGTGTGTGTATATGTTCAGTTCCCAGTGTAGTGTGTGCTTGAAGATTCACTGGTTCCGTTCTGGTCCGGGTCTTTATGTCTCTAAACTCAGTACTACCTGTCTACCTGACGGACAGTACTGGGGTCTGATGTCTTCTGGATAAACGATCAGGTTCAATCTGGATCATACAGTTGGCCACACTGCATCCACGGTCTGGGTTCTGCTCGCCATCTCAGCATTCAGAATTACAGGATTGAGATTCTTCTGGTGTTCATAAAAAAACAAAAAATCTACACAAAGTGCAGAATAATCAGTGTCTGTTTCCTAATTATATTTCTAATGTTTAAAAAGTATGGTATAAGAAGTAATGACGATATTGCTGAACATCATGTTACATGATGCATGTGTGTAGGTAGGAGTAAGCTACTCCTTCACAGAGTTTAAAGCCATGTTTTATAATATTTGATGTTTTTATATTTACTAACTTCTTAATCTGAACATTGTAAGATGACATCTAATATTGCTCAATCTATCTAGACTCCCTGTAGTTAAGAACTCTGTCTCTACATATTTATGGACAGTGGTGATGAATGATGAGGAAACAGCTCTTTGTGGAAAGACGTGTGTGGCTCTTAAAAGAGCCTTTTACCAGGATGGACATGTTTCACAGTGAGGACAGATCACTTCTTCTTGGCTGCTGTCTTCTTCGCTTTGGGTTTGGCGACCTTCTTCGCGGGGGACTTCTTGGCAGCAGGCGCCTTTTTCACCACCTTCTTGGGGCTCTTCGTCACCTTCTTGGGAGTCTTCGCCACTTTCTTGGGGCTCTTCGCCATTTTCTTGGGGCTCTTGGTGGGCTTCTTGGCCGCTGCTGGTTTAGCCACCTTCTTCGGGGACTTTTTAGCGGCTGCTGGCTTCATGGCTCCCGCCGACTTGGGCTTTTTAGCCACTGCGGGTTTCTTGGCGGCGGGCTTCTTGGCTTTGGGAGCGGCCTTCTTCACTGCCTCTTTCTTGCTCATCTTGAACGAGCCGGTGGCCCCGGTTCCCTTGGTCTGGACCAGGGTCCCGCTGACCACCAGCTTCTTGATGGTGGTGTTGACGCGGGAATTGTTCTTCTCCACATCGTAGCCTCCGGCAGCCAGAGCCTTCTTGAGGGCGGACACGGACGCGCCACTGCGTTCCTTGGACGCGGACACGGCCTTCACGATGAGCTCACTGACGCTGGGGCCGGCGGTCTTCGGTTTCACGACCTTCTTCTTGGCCGCTTTAACCTTGGCGGCGGCTGGTGCTGGAGCTGGAGCGGCTTCTGCCATCTTTCTCTTTGCGTTTAGATCAACGACGAACTAACGGAGTGAGTTACAGGACTGATGAAGAGTCCTGATCGGGAGGCGGTACTTGAACACACCATGAGAACCGTGGAGACTCAATCGAGCCGTGGCTCCCGTGTACAGTGTGAACGCACAGACACTTGTGTTTTCTCTTCACTGATAAACGAGTAAAAACTCAGTGGGTGAGCGGTGCTGGAGGCTGACAGTGAGGAAGCAGGTAGCGGACTTATTTGTCTTCATGTTGAAGTCATGAAGAGCTCTGATGCTCTCTGCATTTGGTCGGTGGAGCCCCCGAACACGACCCGTTCACCGCGGTGAGCAGCGCTGCTCAGCGGCTTTTCCCACTAGTTTCTCTCCTAAAATGAGTTCAAAAGCACCACAGCTCCACCAAAACCCGTTTCCTAGCTGCTCCACATGTTTGTTCAGAGACACCGAGTGAAAACAAGCACCTGTTGAGGATCTCTTAGTAATAAAGTCAAGTAATTGTGCAGGCAGCAAACACACCGCTGATGGCCGAGGCTCCTGGTGAAGTTGAGCCAGACTTCCTATCAGAGCCGTGAATTTTTCATCCTGAGGAAGCTTGAGAGTCATTATAGAAGTAGGGCTACATTTCATATCCATGTTGAATTTGTCAATATTCACCTCAAGCAAGGATTAAATTAATATTGGGGCACATTTCTCTCATTTAACACCAAAAGTAAACAGGTTACATCATTTAATTTCCAGAAAATGTTTAAGCTGTAAATTAGTTTGAGAATTTCTCTACTTAGTAAATACAAACTTTTGCTCATCATAGTAACACTGGGATACATGTTTTTGTATATTATGATCATTATTATTTGTGTAAAATAATCATTTAAACATGACAAACGTTTCTGAAAAACGATTTGACCCGTGTGTGAGAACTCTCTGTTAACCTGTCAATATGTTACCTACTGGTCTAAAGATCAAGTCTTCTCAGACTGTTATAGCCAATAACACATTCATATTACAATTTAAGGCCTTAGTGTCAACAAACTCTGTGTTTATCCAGAATGTACACAAGTGTGCAGTATGTGAAAGTGTTTGTGTACATTGTAGAATGTAAACATGTCATTTTAACCATTCAAACAGACTTTAATTACATATTACTTTATATAAAAACACTATTACACATAATGCTTTACATGCTAACAATGATTAAAAAAAAAAAAAAAAACCTTCACTCAACCCCATCCAAGCCCATGGCATAACCAAAATAACAGTGTTGTTGTTGATCTCATCGTTTTTAAATCATGAATCAAAGGTACGATAGCAAAGACAAATTTGAGAGATGGTCACTCTGCCCAGAAGTTTGTTGAGCTTGTTAAGACTGAAATCTATACTATGCATGTGTGCGTGTCTGTGGAGATGGCTCTGAAAGTCAACTTTAAACAAAAGCAGTTTGTTAGACGGGGGTGGGGGTAGGGGCAGTTTGGGAAGAATATGTGGGAAATATGTAGCCCTCACACGGTGACTTTTAGTAACCTTTGCTGCTTAGTGTTAATGTGGAAGCTGGTTCAAATGTGTGTGCGTCACATCGCTGTTCAAACTTGCAGCTGTCTAATAAGGCCTACTGTGAGAACTTTGAATCTGTGACATTCATTACGCTGTACTTTTACTTGTTCTCATACTTAACTTTTTATATTAAAGCATACCTCCCTTAGCTTCCACACAGAGTTTGTGCAGCTGGCCCAGCTTCAGGAGGGCAGATAGGCAAGGCGTTGTTTTGTCTGGAGATGGTGCATGCTTACTGAAGACTCACAAGGCGTCATATTAGTAAATACTTGTTGAAATTAGACCAGACCGGCTCTTCTCATATTCGGGATAAACCAACATGTTGACAAGCTCCCCGTCGCTGTGGACGGCTACAGGTTACGGGGGATGAAAATACAATGTTAAGGATGCCCCCACAAAACCATGACCATTTTATTCAATGTCCATATCTGCAAACAAAACCAGATGAATATAGTAAAACAGAATCCAGCAGAATGTCAGATTGTAATCAACATCACTTTCAAGCATACATGAGGTGCTTTTAAAACTGGTCAGTATCCAATGATGCAAAATGAAAGGTGAACATAGTCACACTGTCAGCCCGGACTTATAATAAATGTCCATAACACTTTCAAAAACAGTTCCACACAAGCATCAAGTGCTTACACTGCTGGACACTGCACTAACACGTTTGGTTGGGGGTTGTGTTTTAGATTAAAAGCTATTTAAGTAGTTAACAAACACACAAACCATACTTGGTTACATACTTGGTCACTTAGGTTACAATTTTTATTCCAATAATGTTATGGAGGGTTTTAATAGCTGGGGTCCAAAGGACTCAAAGGATAAACTATTTCAATGTGAGACTAACAGGAGGGCTAAGTGAGACATTGTGAGCTGAGTCTTTGTGTGACCATTGTTTTTCATTCAAGGCTGCTCAATATTCATACTTTGACTAAGTACTTCCACAATCAGTCCTAATGATACTCTTATTTCTAACCAAGCCTTTTTCACCGGCACTATTCCTACTTGATGGAAACGTGCTACAGTCCTACTGCTACACAAAACTGAGAAAGTGTCAGACTTTAATATCTGCCGTCCTACATCCACACCTGTGGAGGCGCTAGCGCACCATAGACGTATTTATCAGCGGCCATGAGAATCCACAGAGGAGGAAGAGGGCTGCCTCTGTCTTCTAATAGGTCCTCATTCTGGCTATGACTAGCTGTGTTTTCGCGTAGCAGTGCATTGACTAGATCTCATCTTACTGAAGAAAGATGTCTGGACGAGGAAAGGGAGGAAAGGGGCTCGGTAAAGGAGGCGCAAAGCGTCACCGCAAAGTTCTCCGTGATAACATCCAGGGCATTACCAAGCCCGCCATCCGCCGCCTGGCTCGCCGTGGCGGAGTGAAGCGTATCTCCGGTCTGATCTACGAGGAGACCCGCGGCGTGTTGAAGGTTTTCCTGGAGAACGTGATCCGCGATGCTGTCACCTACACCGAGCACGCCAAGAGGAAGACCGTCACCGCCATGGACGTGGTGTATGCTCTGAAGAGACAGGGCCGCACTCTCTACGGCTTCGGCGGATAAACTCACTTTCCAACAGCTCAACAACACAACGGCTCTTTTAAGAGCCACACACCGAGTCAATGAGAGCTCACATCCTCTGCTCAAAAACAAGTCGTTCAAAACATCACATAACAATTACTAATCGTAGTTTCCTCTTTAATTTCTAAACGTAGAAGTGACCATAAAAAACAGTTTATATTAAACTGTTATCTCTTTATACACATGTATGTGTGTATATATACTGTAGTAACACCAGGCAGCCAACAGATAGAACTGCTCTCCAGATATGTGAACTGGAACAACGTCCACTACCAGTTGAACTCTCCTACATGACCTGTCAGAAGCTTTGTTTTCCAGTAGCTCAGCTTCTCCTGTTTTATTGCAGATTCTGATCTGTTCTGAGTTTTGAAAATGAGCTCTGTAGCTTCATCAACTTGATCAGTTGAACACTAAGTTAAATATCAGAGTGTAATTAAAAAGGACCAGGGACAGAGCTGTTTGATTAGGTGCTGCACCTCACCAGTTTGTTGCTTTGAACGGATGTTGAGGCGTAGGTGAAAATAAGTCACCCCCTGTAACAGCATCACTATAAAATAAACAACAATCTGACCACAATTTAAGGATGTGAAGTGGACATTACTCATTCTATCTTTCAGTCAAGCACGTGGGGAGAGTGGCGAGACAAGAAAAAAGAAATGTTGGCCAAGTTAAATAAATTCATCATGTTACTTACATTATCTGACTTGTATTTTAATTCAAATAGGTTAACAAACAGACATTAACATGAATACACAGACACTCACACACATATCCGAACGCACACATAAATATATACACACAGACACACAGCCATTAAGTGCATATCTAAATTCACATAGCTTCATTTGCTGCTATGAAGAACACACGAGTGGTCCTCTACGTGCACACCACAGCGTCCGTTAGACACTGACGTTCCCTCGTACCTCGGGAGTTTGGTAAGGGCCTTACACTGAAGCCTTCTGGACCCTGACTGACTGACCTACTGACTTACTCACTGGCTAATGGAGACACGATTGCAATACACTCAAATAAAACACAGCACTTGATTGGATGTGTAATCAGATGTTGTGTCCACTGTTCTTCAACAAAGTCCCCTACCAGATTGTTCATGGTAACGCTCCTCACGTATCACTGTGTTGTTCTGAGCGAGTAAGTGGGGCCCCCAGGGCCTCTGTGAGTGTGTGCTGTCTGGGATTGCAGTGCCTGCACTTTGAAAGACAACGTGTTATTATGAAAGTCTATCAGAGTGATGTTGGCGACTTTTAACCGGCTGAAATCTCCCTGTACTCTATTAAACAGGTCGTGACGTTGAAGCTAATTGGACTATACTATTCAGAGGCAGCAGGCAGGACCACGTTTCTATAGAATTTGTCTAATTTAATAATTTACAAATAATGACGATTATAATAAACACGTGCCAAATTTATCACAATCATCTTTTTCCCTTCTTTTCTTTGGCAGGGCGGTTCCCCAGTGGCCAGCTACACCTGTATATTTTCCACGCACAAAGGAGACGATACCGGTTCTGCTGATGGGTTGATGCTCTTCTACGGCACACAACAAACCTTCTTGCTCCTGCACGTTTGGATGTTCTATCCTGGAGGAGCTAGATTATCTCTGCTACCTGAAAGTACTTCAGGCACCGCCTCATGCTACAGGTAGTGACACGGACACTAGCAGAGCACGAAACTTCAGAAGATTCAGTCGGGAAGGATGAGGAGAGAGCCAATGTCAATGGCCAGCACGTATAAAACTGTTCCCTTTCTGTTGTGGTCTTGCCTTTGCCTCTTTATTGCACTTATTGTCACTTTCATTTGCACCAAAACCGGTGAAATTCATTCACAATCACTTGGGCTTCCTAAATGGACAGGTCGATGAACCTGAAGTTGAACTGACTGTGTGTTTCACTGTGACCATTAGACCAAAAGTCACCAAAAGTCACCGTGTCAGGGCTACATATTTCCCACATATTCTATCATTTAGAGCTGTGCATTTATCAGGTTGCTTTGGTTTAGATTGTTTTTAATGATACTTATGTGATACTAACATAAATCCTAATAAGTTTCAGGGACATCTTAAAGTTCTCAACACCCCAAATGTTCCAGTTGAGCTGAACAGTTCAACCTCTGTCGGCAGCAGAATAATGGCCTCATGAACATGGAGACACTCCCCCGTGCTGTTACACTGGCACTCCACATTCAGCCAATGACAGAGAGGGAACGGCACACAATGATTTACATGTGATATGTTCAAATACAGCCTGGCCAGCAACGTCTGTATTCATTTGAACGAAAAAATCTCGTGACAATGCCTGACGTAGCGAAGCCCGCGCCCAAGAAGGGCTCCAAGAAAGCGGTGGCGAAGGCCCCCGGTAAGGGCGGAAAGAAGAGGAGAAAGTCCAGGAAGGAGAGCTACGCCATCTACGTGTACAAGGTGCTGAAGCAGGTCCACCCCGACACTGGGATCTCCTCCAAGGCCATGGGCATCATGAACTCCTTCGTGAGCGACATCTTCGAGCGCATCGCCGGTGAGGCCTCTCGTCTGGCTCATTACAACAAGCGCTCCACCATCACCTCCAGGGAGATTCAGACCGCCGTCCGCCTGCTGCTGCCCGGGGAGCTGGCTAAACACGCCGTGTCTGAGGGCACCAAGGCCGTGACCAAATACACCAGTTCCAAGTAAACCACTCTGCGGAGACCTCAAACCAACGGCTCTTTTAAGAGCCACACACTTTCTCTATAGAGACAAACTGTCCTGACTCTACCGAGATGTCCATCAATATTTAAACAGCCACTTTTAACTGATAATATAACATTGTTAATACAATTGAAGAGAGATATCCTGCATAATCTCTACATTTGAAAATAATTGTTTTTAAATCCAATTGCAGTTTTCCACTGCAGGGCGTGTTGTCCTTTCTCAAATCAGTGATCTGGGTTGTTCATGAGGTGCTTTTTCCCCCCTGGTGGTTATAATTGGAATAGTTAAAGAAGCGTATGAAGTCATTGTTCCTCAAAGTCAGAGGACATTGAGGAACAACACAGTCATGTGTGGTTGCCGAGACATGGCTGTGACCTGAAGGTCAGAGGATCTCATTCTCTAAAGTAGTTTACAGTATTATCAATCTTGACAAATATACCTTGTGTGCTTACTACTCTGAGTATTGAGTGTAAAACAGTGGTCAAACAAATATTTTTTCTCCCTTAGCCCTCCTGTTATCCTCAAATTGTAATAAGTATAATTTTAAATAAATGATGACAGAAAAAAATGCAATTTAATGGTAAATTTCAAGTTTTTCATGAAGTACTACATTAATAAGGTATTTTTGAATGGTTAAAATAATATTTTGACATGCTACTATTTACCCACAGCAATCTACAAAAACACTTTCAAATACTTCACAAGTGTGTACATTCTGGAAACAGTGTGTTTGTTGACACTAAAGCCTTCATTTTTAATATGAATATTTGTTTGGTAACACATGGACAGGTTGACTGAGATCTAACACTCACCAGACAAATAGTTTTTCAAAAACATTTTTCATGTTTTAATGATTATTTTATACAAATAATGATGAAAATAATATACACAAACATCTCTCCTAGTGTTAATGTGAAAAGCCAAAGTTGGTATTTACCACATCAGACAGCAGAGACAAAGCATATTCCAGTAAAGCAAAAAACATATTCTACAAACTAAATGATACAACCTGTTGACTTTTTGCGTGAAATGAGAGAAATGTGCCACAATATTAATTTAATCCTTGCTTGAAGTGAATATTGACTCTGATAGGAAGTCTGGCTCAACTTCACCAGGAGCCTCGGCCTTCAGCAGAGTGTTTGCTGCCTGCACAATTACTTGATTTTATTACGAAGGGATCATCAGTAGGTGCTTTTTTTCACCCAGTTTTTCTGAACAAACATTTGAAGCAGCTGGGAAACAGGTTTTGGTGGAGCTGTGGTGCTTTTGAACTTTTTTAGGAGAGAAATGAGTGGGGAAAGGACAATGATATGGTTTCCTTGGAAATCAATGTTTCTGTTTTATAAGATGCATCAATGCGAATGTAATTGCAGTGAGAGGATAGCAGCCTGATACTAGTGACATGTCTTTACAGCATTCAGTAGTACTTCATCTTTTCCCTCCGAGTCTATATCAGTGGGGTATAAATGTCCTGTTGATGAATGACTGTACTGCAACTGTTACAACGGGGAGAGGCGGTGGTCTAGTGGCAGAAACTTGGATTATGGGCAGAGAAGGTCTCTGGGTCGACTCCACGGAGAGACAACAAAAAGACGCACCTGGATTGATCTGTCCAAAAATCCAAGAGTCTCCCTACCCTGTCTAGTGCCCCTTAACAAAGGCACCTTACTCCCCCAACATCTGCTCCCCGAGCGCCACACATGTTCACTCAGTGCTCTGTCAAGGGCAAAGATTAAATTTCCCTACCTGTATGAGTGTGCCTTTGTATGTCTGTGCATGTGTTTGGGACTAGTAAATAAATGGATCTTAATCTTAACAATTATGTTCACGGCTGTGTATATGAGCTCCAATCCCTGGGGGACGTTTGTCTTTCCAAACAGTTGGAGTGTTTTACCAGGGACAACATTTTACAGAACTTGTGCTGTTTAATAAATGTTTGTACCGAGTAGATCGGTTTCTCAGAAAAGGCTAGGTCATCTCATTTCAAATAAATACTTTATTTCATTGCAGCTCTGACCATGGTTTGGATTAAGGTGAAGTGAAGTAGCAATATTAATGATTCGATTTATAGCAGGCCAGGTCTTAGCTTGCATACTTTCCAACGTGTATTATTTGCAGAGCTAATAATGTAACAAATATTTTACTGTAAACTTGTCTTCATGTAGTATTATGAAATGCTACTCTCTTTTTGCTGTTCAGTTAATGTTTTAAAACTAGAATAGATACATATTTAAATCTGTCGAAAGATATCCTTTAACATACTTTAGTTACTTTACAGAAAGTAATTAATTTATTATACTTCAATGGTGATATGAACTTTGAACTCGGAAGTCAATTCTTTAGTGTATTATATGTATTAACGGTCTATAACGAGCAGGGCAACAAAGGAGTTTTGTCTTGAGTACAGTGAAGTGGCTCTTAAAAGAGCCGTTGTTATGGTCAGTGGAGCAGCAGCAGTTTAAGCTCTCTCTCCGCGGATGCGGCGGGCCAGCTGGATGTCCTTGGGCATGATGGTAACCCTCTTGGCGTGGATGGCGCACAGGTTGGTGTCCTCAAACAGGCCGACCAGGTAGGCCTCGCTGGCCTCCTGCAGAGCCATGACAGCGGAGCTCTGGAAGCGCAGGTCGGTCTTGAAGTCCTGAGCGATTTCTCTCACCAGGCGCTGGAAGGGCAGCTTGCGGATCAGCAGCTCCGTCGATTTCTGGTAGCGACGGATCTCTCTCAGAGCCACGGTACCGGGCCTGTAACGGTGAGGCTTCTTCACGCCGCCGGTGGCCGGAGCGCTCTTACGCGCAGCCTTGGTGGCCAGCTGCTTCCTGGGGGCTTTGCCTCCGGTGGATTTACGGGCGGTCTGCTTGGTTCTTGCCATTTTGTTGCTTTTCTCTGCGATCGGGAGAAAGAGTGAAGCTGTACAGAGACCCTCTGCTTTTAAACCGCGAAGCCAGCCCTGAATTGGTGACGCTGCTTCAGATCGGGGATAGGCTCCTCCTCGGGTACTGTCTGCTTGTTCGACAAAAGTGTCGACCATCCCCCGCTGCTCTGCTAGAGGCTTCTATTCTGGTTGGTCTGGCATGAACCGTCCCGCGCGATCCGCGTATATATAGGGGAGTGATCATGCTCTCCACCGCAGTTTCTTTTGACGTGTGTTAGGAAACAATCTACATCCATAATGTCAGGCAGAGGCAAAACCGGCGGAAAGGCCAGAGCGAAGGCAAAGACTCGCTCTTCCCGCGCTGGGCTCCAGTTCCCCGTCGGTCGTGTTCACAGACTGCTGCGTAAAGGCAACTACGCACATCGCGTTGGTGCCGGCGCCCCCGTCTACCTGGCGGCTGTGCTGGAGTACCTCACCGCTGAGATCCTGGAGCTGGCTGGAAACGCCGCCCGCGACAACAAGAAGAGCCGTATCATCCCCCGCCACCTGCAGCTGGCCGTCCGCAACGACGAGGAGCTCAACAAACTCCTGGGCGGAGTGACCATCGCTCAGGGCGGCGTGCTGCCCAACATCCAGGCTGTTCTTCTGCCCAAGAAGACCGAGAAGGCCCCCAAGTCCAAGTAAAGCAAAGCTGCTGGAAACCAACGACACAAAGGCTCTTTTAAGAGCCACACACTCACCTCTGAAGAACAAAACTCCTCATATCACCCATCAATTTAAAGCACACGCACAAGTCATTTTTAGATTATATTAGATTCAACTTTAATCTCATTGCACAGTAGAAGTGCTTATATATAACCAGAAGTGCAATAAAGGCAGTAAAAGTGCAGAGTAATGTGCAAATTTAAAAAAACGGAAAATGTGAAGTAAAATTTGTAAATACATAAGATATGTACAGTAATAAATATATATGGAATAGAGCAGTATTAAGAGGTACTTTATTATATAAGAACGATGAATATACTATGAGCAAGATCAATATATATGAATATGAATACACTCTTGGTGGGATTATACAGTAGTAAACAAAAAAAATAAGTAGCAGTCTAGTGCAAATGTTTAATGGTTGGAGGACGGTGGGTGGCAGTCCAAGCCAGGGTGGAGGAGGGAAGTATAGTCACTGGAGGAGCTGTGTGTGGTGCGGGGCAGCTGCTTTTACTGTGGTGCAGAGTTTAGCAGGGTGACAGCCACAGGGATGAAGCTGTTCCTGGACCTGCTGGTCCGGGAACGGAGGACCCTGTAGCGTCTCCCAGAAGGGAGGTGGGCAAACAGTCTGTGGCTGGGGTGTGAGCTGCCCTTGACAATGCTGCGAGCCCCCGCAGACATCTCTTGCTCTGGAGAGCCTCAATGGTGGAGAGTGAGGAACCAGTGATGTGTTGGGCAGTTTTCACCACCCTCTGCAGGCCACTAGCATTCAATATGTATTCATTGGTATGGTTAATTCTGTGTCAGATGTTTGTGTCATCTGGTGAGGAAACCATCACTCATTTGGAAGTTTAAATATAAAAGATACACACTTCAAATTTCAGTACGTCTAAGGTTCATGGATCCATGGCATACATCTCTCATGATGGACGGTATGAATGCAAAAACAACACATACTATCTTCCTAATGAAATAGAAACTAGTGTGGGTAGAACAGATTTAATGCAATTTGAACGCTCTTTACATTTGTCATTATGCAAATATAGGGTGAGAAGTAAAGATAGCTATTGGTTAAACATCTTACAAACTCTCATAAGATAGTCATAAACAATCACTCTGGTACCTTTGCTTAATCTGTAAAATCTGCTTTTAAAAGTTAGGTGCTGTGTGTCCGGTCACATGTGGGATTATAGACGTGTTTCACATGAGACAGGTTTTCATCCAAAACATTGACCAGGTCCTCTGTTGTATTAAAGTGCCCCAGTACACATAACAGTTATCCAGCATTCAGAACACCAGGACCATTGAAGTGGAGCAGCTAAATGGAACTCAGCCATCATTATTATTATTGTATACATTTTCTCCTGTGATTCTTCTGGTGTGACAGTGCATGGAGCTCTGTCACCATCTGAATGGTTTGGATTCCTCAATAAACGTGTTGAGCACTGAAGTTTACTCTTTTTCCCCAGAGGAGCAGGACTCTGGATCAGTTCAACCAAGACCTCCACTTGTTTGCTGAGCTTTCGACGACTTCTCAGAGTCTTCTTCAGTGAACTCAAATAGCTGTGGCCTCATCAGGTGAGCGAAGGTTGTAATGTTGGTCTTGAGATAGTATATTTTAATTATAAGCTGAAACATTTACTTGGTGTTTAAATCACAAAGCTGAGCAAAACATCACCTGGAAAAACTCTCTACTCCCTGTTAGTAAATGTAACTTTGTGACTTTCCCTCTGTTGGTGTTGCAGTGTCTGATGACAGTTCACCAACACTTTAGTTTAATGACAGACACTGATCAAGTTGATGCAGCTACAGAGCTCATTTCTATGACTCAAACAAGTAGCTGCAATAAAGCAGGAGAAGCTGAGCTACTGGAAACCAAAGCTTCGGAACAGAACATGGAAGAGAGTTCTTCTGGTAGTGGACTTTACTCAGGTTCACATCATTTGGAGAGCAGCTCCATCTGTTGGCTGCCTGAGGTTACTACAGCACAGTATGGTTACATGATGTGAGGCTGGAATTGTCATTTTTCTAAGCAGCTGTCACTTTTCTATTTAGCAAGGAAAGACACGAGGTAAAACGATAAATATAACAACTAAGGCAGACTCTTTAAAAAGTATGGTATATAAAGTAATGGCGATATCGCTGAACATCCCTAGGCAACGTCTATGTCGCCAGGATCTGAAACAGACATGGAATTAATGGAAAAAGTAACACCAATAAGGAAAAGACAGAACACAGAGAGGCAAATGAGGATGAATAAGAAAAGTAAGAGTAAGAATAAAGATTGAAAACAAGAATACTAATAATGCTAACACTAATTTCATTAAATACCAGGGGGCTGAAAAACAAAATACATCAGATATATAGGATGAGTAATTATGACATATGTTTACAAGGAACACAGTGATTTGAAATCCAAATGAGAGAAGTGCAGAATGAATAGATATTTGTTTTATTATTGTTATTATTGATAATTATATATAATATATATATTACCTAACACTGTTCAAATCAATTCAAAGATCATATCCTTAGATAATTTGATCCTATGATGCTGTCATGTCACATAGATAATTGGCTCCTTTGATACCATAGGCTATTTGATTATTTGACTTACTTATAAAGGAGCAACAGGTACAATTGACTAAATATGAAAGAACAGCACGTAAGATTGACTTACATATAAAAGAGATGAAATAACCTATTACCATCAGGGTAATTATAAGAAATATGTGTTTATTATTGTTATTGTTATTATTTATATAATATATATATATATATATATATATATAGGAATTTATGTCGATATTTAGTGCTTTTTTCTAATACTAGACCCAGATAAGTGGGTCTAGTATCTAGTATCAACAATAATATATATATATATATATATATATATTATCATTGAGTACTAGTTTATGTCAAAGAACTAGTTGAACAAATGACCAATTTATTGAAAAAATCAACCAAACAATCACAATATAAAACAGTATAACATAATACAAACACAATAAATGATGTATTCTCATAAAATAACTGTCCTTTCAATGTGTGTGTATATGTTCAGTTCCCAGTGTAGTGTGTGCTTGAAGATTCACTGGTTCCGTTCTGGTCCGGGTCTTTATGTCTCTAAACTCAGTTCTACCTGTCTACCTGACGGACAGTACTGGGGTCTGATGTCTTCTGGATAAACGATCAGGTTCAATCTGGATCATACAGTTGGCCACACTGCATCCACGGTCTGGGTTCAGCTCGCCATCTCAGCATTCAGAATTACAGGATTGAGATTCTTCTGGTGTTCATAAAAAAACAAAAAATCTACACAAAGTGCAGAATAATCAGTGTCTGTTTCCTAATTATATTTCTAATGTTTAAAAAGTATGGTATAAGAAGTAATGACGATATTGCTGAACATCATGTTACATGATGCATGTGTGTAGGTAGGAGTACGCTACTCCTTCACAGAGTTTAAAGCCATGTTTTATAATATTTGATGTTTTGATATTTACTAACTTCTTAATCTGAACATTGTAAGATGACATCTAATATTGCTCAATCTATCTAGACTCCCTGTAGTTAAGAACTCTGTCTCTACATATTTATGGACAGTGGTGATGAATGATGAGGAAACAGCTCTTTGTGGAAAGACGTGTGTGGCTCTTAAAAGAGCCTTTTACCAGGATGGACATGTTTCACAGTGAGGACAGATCACTTCTTCTTGGCTGCTGTCTTCTTCGCTTTGGGTTTGGCGACCTTCTTCGCGGGGGACTTCTTGGCAGCAGGCGCCTTTTTCACCACCTTCTTGGGGCTCTTCGTCACCTTCTTGGGAGTCTTCGCCACTTTCTTGGGGCTCTTCGCCATTTTCTTGGGGCTCTTGGTGGGCTTCTTGGCCGCTGCTGGTTTAGCCACCTTCTTCGGGGACTTTTTAGCGGCTGCTGGCTTCATGGCTCCCGCCGACTTGGGCTTTTTAGCCACTGCGGGTTTCTTGGCGGCGGGCTTCTTGGCTTTGGGAGCGGCCTTCTTCACTGCCTCTTTCTTGCTCATCTTGAACGAGCCGGTGGCCCCGGTTCCCTTGGTCTGGACCAGGGTCCCGCTGACCACCAGCTTCTTGATGGTGGTGTTGACGCGGGAATTGTTCTTCTCCACATCGTAGCCTCCGGCAGCCAGAGCCTTCTTGAGGGCGGACACGGACGCGCCACTGCGCTCCTTGGACGCGGACACGGCCTTCACGATGAGCTCACTGACGCTGGGGCCGGCGGTCTTCGGTTTCACGACCTTCTTCTTGGCCGCTTTAACCTTGGCGGCGGCTGGTGCTGGAGCTGGAGCGGCTTCTGCCATCTTTCTCTTTGCGTTTAGATCAACGACGAACTAACGGAGTGAGTTACAGGACTGATGAAGAGTCCTGATCGGGAGGCGGTACTTGAACACACCATGAGAACCGTGGAGACTCAATCGAGCCGTGGCTCCCGTGTACAGTGTGAACGCACAGACACTTGTGTTTTCTCTTCACTGATAAACGAGTAAAAACTCAGTGGGTGAGCGGTGCTGGAGGCTGACAGTGAGGAAGCAGGTAGCGGACTTATTTGTCTTCATGTTGAAGTCATGAAGAGCTCTGATGCTCTCTGCATTTGGTCGGTGGAGCCTCCGAACACGTCCCGTTCACCGCGGTGAGCAGCGCTACTCAGCGGCTTTTCCCACTAGTTTCTCTCCTAAAATGAGTTCAAAAGAACCACAGCTCCACCAAAACCCGTTTCCTAGCTGCTCCACATGTTTGTTCAGAGACACCAAGTGAAAACAAGCACCTGTTGAGGATCTCTTAGTAATAAAGTCAAGTAATTGTGCAGGCAGCAAACACACCGCTGATGGCCGAGGCTCCTGGTGAAGTTTAGCCAGACTTCCTATCAGAGCCGTGAATTTTTCATCCTGAGGAAGCTTGAGAGTCATTATAGAAGTAGGGCTACATTTCATATCCATGTTGAATTTGTCAATATTCACCTCAAGCAAGGATTAAATTAATATTGGGGCACATTTCTCTCATTTAACACCAAAAGTAAACAGGTTACATCATTTAATTTCCAGAAAATGTTTAAGCTGTAAATTAGTTTGAGAATTTCTCTACTTAGTAAATACAAACTTTTGCTCATCATAGTAACACTGGGATACATGTTTTTGTATATTATGATCATTATTATTTGTGTAAAATAATCATTTAAACATGACAAACGTTTCTGAAAAACGATTTGACCCGTGTGTGAGAACTCTCTGTTAACCTGTCAATATGTTACCTACTGGTCTAAAGATCAAGTCTTCTCAGACTGTTATAGCCAATAACACATTCATATTACAATTTAAGGCCTTAGTGTCAACAAACTCTGTGTTTATCCAGAATGTACACAAGTGTGCAGTATGTGAAAGTGTTTGTGTACATTGTAGAATGTAAACATGTCATTTTAACCATTCAAACAGACTTTAATTACATATTACTTTATATAAAAACACTATTACACATAATGCTTTACATGCTAACAATGATTAAAAAAAAAAAAAAAAACCTTCACTCAACCCCATCCAAGCCCATGGCATAACCAAAATAACAGTGTTGTTGTTGATCTCATCGTTTTTAAATCATGAATCAAAGGTACGATAGCAAAGACAAATTTGAGAGATGGTCACTCTGCCCAGAAGTTTGTTGAGCTTGTTAAGACTGAAATCTATACTATGCATGTGTGCGTGTCTGTGGAGATGGCTCTGAAAGTCAACTTTAAACAAAAGCAGTTTGTTAGACGGGGGTGGGGGTAGGGGCAGTTTGGGAAGAATATGTGGGAAATATGTAGCCCTCACACGGTGACTTTTAGTAACCTTTGCTGCTTAGTGTTAATGTGGAAGCTGGTTCAAATGTGTGTGCGTCACATCGCTGTTCAAACTTGCAGCTGTCTAATAAGGCCTACTGTGAGAACTTTGAATCTGTGACATTCATTACGCTGTACTTTTACTTGTTCTCATACTTAACTTTTTATATTAAAGCATACCTCCCTTAGCTTCCACACAGAGTTCGTGCAGCTGGCCCAGCTTCAGGAGGGCAGATAGGCAAGGCGTTGTTTTGTCTGGAGATGGTGCATGCTTACTGAAGACTCACAAGGCGTCATATTAGTAAATACTTGTTGAAATTAGACCAGACCGGCTCTTCTCATATTCGGGATAAACCAACATGTTGACAAGCTCCCCGTCGCTGTGGACGGCTACAGGTTACGGGGGATGAAAATACAATGTTAAGGATGCCCCCACAAAACCATGACCATTTTATTCAATGTCCATATCTGCAAACAAAACCAGATGAATATAGTAAAACAGAATCCAGCAGAATGTCAGATTGTAATCAACAACACTTTCAAGCATACATGAGGTGCTTTTAAAACTGGTCAGTATCCAATGATGCAAAATGAAAGGTGAACATAGTCACACTGTCAGCCCGGACTTATAATAAATGTCCATAACACTTTCAAAAACAGTTCCACACAAGCATCAAGTGCTTACACTGCTGGACACTGCACTAACACGTTTGGTTGGGGGTTGTGTTTTAGATTAAAAGCTATTTAAGTAGTTAACAAACACACAAACCATACTTGGTTACATACTTGGTCACTTAGGTTACAATTTTTATTCCAATAATGTTATGGAGGGTTTTAATAGCTGGGGTCCAAAGGACTCAAAGGATAAACTATTTCAATGTGAGACTAACAGGAGGGCTAAGTGAGACATTGTGAGCTGAGTCTTTGTGTGACCATTGTTTTTCATTCAAGGCTGCTCAATATTCATACTTTGACTAAGTACTTCCACAATCAGTCCTAATGATACTCTTATTTCTAACCAAGCCTTTTTCACCGGCACTATTCCTACTGGATGGAAACGTGCTACAGTCCTACTGCTACACAAAACTGAGAAAGTGTCAGACTTTAATATCTGCCGTCCTACATCCACACCTGTGGAGGCGCTAGCGCACCATAGACGTATTTATCAGCAGCCATGACAATCCACAGAGGAGGAAGACGGCTGCCTCTGTCTTCTAATAGGTCCTCATTCTGGCTATGACCAGCTGTGTTTCCGCGTAGCAGTGCATTGACTAGATCTCATCTTACTGAAGAAAGATGTCTGGACGAGGAAAGGGAGGAAAGGGGCTCGGTAAAGGAGGCGCAAAGCGTCACCGCAAAGTTCTCCGTGATAACATCCAGGGCATTACCAAGCCCGCCATCCGCCGCCTGGCTCGCCGTGGCGGAGTGAAGCGTATCTCCGGTCTGATCTACGAGGAGACCCGCGGCGTGTTGAAGGTTTTCCTGGAGAACGTGATCCGCGATGCTGTCACCTACACCGAGCACGCCAAGAGGAAGACCGTCACCGCCATGGACGTGGTGTATGCTCTGAAGAGACAGGGCCGCACTCTCTACGGCTTCGGCGGATAAACTGACTTTCCAACAGCTCAACAACACAACGGCTCTTTTAAGAGCCACACACCGAGTCAATGAGAGCTCACATCCTCTGCTCAAAAACAAGTCGTTCAAAACATCACATAACAATTACTAATCGTAGTTTCCTCTTTAATTTCTAAACGTAGAAGTGACCATAAAAAACAGTTTATATTAAACTGTTATCTCTTTATACACATGTATGTGTGTATATATACTGTAGTAACACCAGGCAGCCAACAGATAGAACTGCTCTCCAGATATGTGAACTGGAACAACGTCCACTACCAGTTGAACTCTCCTACATGCCCTGTCAGAAGCTTTGTTTTCCAGTAGCTCAGCTTCTCCTGTTTTATTGCAGATTCTGATCTGTTCTGAGTTTTGAAAATGAGCTCTGTAGCTGCATCAACTTGATCAGTTGAACACTAAGTTAAATATCAGAGTGTAATTAAAAAGGACCAGGGACAGAGCTGTTTGATTAGGTGCTGCACCTCACCAGTTTGTTGCTTTGAACGGATGTTGAGGCGTAGGTGAAAATGAGTCACCCCCTGTAACAGCATAACTATAAAATAAACAACAATCTTACCACAATTTAAGGAAGTGAAGTGGACATTACTCATTCTATCTTTCAGTCAAGCACGTGGGGAGAGTGGCGAGACAAGAAAAAAGAAATGTTGGCCAAGTTAAATAAATTCATCATGTTACTTACATTATCTGACTTGTATTTTAATTCAAATAGATTAACAAACAGACATTAACATGAATACACAGACACTCACACACATATCCACCCTCACACATAAATATATACACACAGACACACAGCCATAAAGTGAAAATCTAAATTCACATATCTACATTTGCTGCTATGAAGAACACACGAGTGGTCCTCTACGTGCACACCACAGCGTGCGAAAGACACTGACGTTCCCTCGTACCTCGGGAGTTTGGTAACGGCCTTACACTGAAGCCTTATGGACCCTGACTGACTGACTATTGACTTACTCACTGGCTGCCGGAGGCTACGATGTGGAGAAGAACAATTCCTGCGTCAACAGTTCTTAACTACAGGGAGTCTAGATAGATTGAGCAATATTAGATGTCATCTTACAATGTTCAGATTAAGAAGTTAGTTAATATCAAAACATCAAATATTATAAAACATAGCTTTAAACTCTGTGAAGGAGTAGCCTACTCCTACCTACACACATGCATCATCTAACATGATGTTCAGCAATATCGTCATTACTTCAAATACCATACTTTTTAAAGAGTGTGCCTTTGTTGTTATATTTATCGTATTGCCTTGTGTCTTTCCTTGCTCAATAGAAAAGTGACAGTTGCTTAGAAAAATGACAATTCCGGCCTCACATCATGTAACCATACTGTGTTGTAGTAACCTCAGGCAGCCAACAGACGGAGCTGCTCTCCAAATGATGTGAACCGGAGTAAAGTCCACTACCAGAAGAACTCTCCTCCATGTTCTGTCAGAAGCTTTGTTTTCCAGTAGCTCAGCTTCTCCTGCTTTATTGCAGCTACTTGTTTGAGTCATAGAAATGAGCTCTGTAGCTGCATCAACTTGATCAGTGGCTGTCATTAAACTAAAGTATTGATGAACTGTCATCAGACACTGCAACACCAACAGAGGGAAAGTTACGAGGTTACATTTACTAACAGGGAGTAGAGGGTTTTTCAAGGTGATGTTTTTCTCAGCTTTATGATTTAAACACATAGTAAATTTGTCAGCGTATAATTAAAATATACTATCTCACGACCAACATTACAACCTTAGCTCACCTGATGAGGCAAAAGCTATTTGAGTTCACTGAAGACGACCCTGAGAAGTGGTCGAAAGCTCAGAAAACAAGTTCAGCTCTTGGTTGAACTGATCCAGAGTCACGCTCCTCTGAAATAATAATACGATATCTTAGCAAAACTTATTTACATTCTTATATTTACGTTTGATACTCTATTTCTGTCTTAAATTAACTTTTACATAAAGAAAACCTTGCACATTGTACAGTTTAATTCAGATCAAACAATAACTTCAGACAGTGTGCTTTGATGACTCAGGCCAAATCATAGCCAGACCAGATCATAGGAAACTAACATACATCTAAGGAGAAACTTTTCAAGAGGACGGCTGGAGGAAAGTGCAGAGCTGGGAGTCAGTTTGGTAACAAGGGAGCAAGCGGTGGAAATAACCGAACGAAAGACAAAAAAAAAAAACAGAACGAAAACAGCACGGACTGCGGAGAACGGGTGTGAGTGAAGACGAGAGAGAGAACGGAGCCTGAAGTTAAAACAAAAGATCACAGATCACAGATCAATATAATCTGTATCAGCTGATCAGACATCGCTGAATCCTCTCTTCTTCCTCATCCTTCCATTCGCATGCACGCAGAACCCCTTGCCACTGTCACGGTAGTATTTATTTATTTAGAGCCTCGGACCAATTCCCTCACATCTGTGGATCCTCACCTCCTCTGGGATATTATTTGGAAAGTTTCTTCATTTCCTGTAAGTTATCTCCAGTGCGCTCCGTGAGCCTGATGGCACAGTCACGTTCACTGCAGTGATTTGATGATACACGCCGTGTTTGAAGATATTATTAAAACCTATGAATGACTCGGCTCCGTAACTCCACGATTAAATGGAATCTAAACGTAATTTGCTGCAAGTCATGTTTAAATTAAAAGGTTCGAGTGGAACAGACATGTCGCTCGAGCAAAACTAAGCTGTTGGTTTTATTGTAAATGATGAATTGGATCAATACTCTGACTTCAGTTCACCACCTCACGTCTGTGTCGCCACTTTCCCCTCTCCAAAACGTTCGTACGCATGGGTCAGAGTTTGCGTGGAAATACGCAACGTTTGCTTGAGAAGTGGCGTGCGCACGTTTCAGCCCCCGCAACGGTTCTAAATGAGACCTCCTGTTCTCTCCCCTCGTTGCTCCTCTCCACCTATTTTCCCTCTGTGCCTCGTTTGACCAGCGGTGGAAGTGTTTGGTCCGTGTGCCCTCTCACTGGCATTTTCCTGTCTGTTCTCTTGTTGTCCGTCCTTCACTTCACATCTTTCATCTCCTCCTCTTGCTCTGTCCGTGATTGTTTTTACGTCTGTCTGCTCCTTCTCGTTTGTTGCCATGCTGTCCGTCTTTCTAGGTTAAATAAAAAAATCGAAATTTCCCCAAACAGCAAGATCTGTCAGGGGATTGTTTAAAATAATAAACTCTTCTTTTCGAACAAACGAAAAACGGACAATACATTGACGTAGAAACTTATTATACTAGTGGAATAGACACTTAAGTTTTGCTTCTTTCCATCTCACTGTGACGACCTCAATGGGCGTGTTCAGCGTGGTATGTCTGTTAGCGAATGATTCCACTCACAATACCTATTAATACATGTAAATAAATCAGGGGAAATGTGCAGAAAATAAAAATTAAGGTGCAATGTTATCATAATATTGTGTGACAACCCTGGAGTTGTCCTGCTGTGGTGTTGTGCTTGTGTGTGTTTCAGGTTCCTGTAGGCGGAGTCAGACCTTAATAATCAGCAGTGATATGGCACACCTGTTGCTGACCAGTATTTAAGAGGGCTGCACATTGGGCTCTCCCCTTCACCAGATCTACCACCACATCTTGTTTCTTCTACTCTATCTACTTCTACCTCTTCTTCTTCTTATGTGTAAATCCAACCGGACGTTAGCGTTGTGATTGTCTTGTCTAGCGTGTGTGTGTCCCCCGTGGCAGTGACGCACTGTGCGGGGGTGTCTGATGCCTGTTTGGAAGTGTACCTCGCGACAATGGCGGAGGCAAGCACGGAGCGGGTGAGTGGAAACGCGGTGACCCACGGAGGTGATAGCGGGAGAGGCACGGAGTTAAAGGCAGAGCAAGAGCTGCACAAACAAGGGAATGAGAGGGAGCTAACCGTAATGGTAGAGATGGAAGGCGAGGATGAAGCAACGTCGATGGAGCTGATGAGGTGTGTGAGGGAGCTGTGTGTGTAGACGATGACGAAAAAAAGAATGAAATGACCATGAGTCACCCGAAAGGGAATGAGAGGCTCATGGATGGGTTTCAAATTGGAGAAACGATGGTGCATGCTAGAGAGCCAGTTAATGATGAGCTGGTGGTATCATTAATGAATCTGCCATTTTACATCAGTGACAGTATGATACTAGATAAACTCTAGGGCTGGGTAGTCTCGGCAGTATCTCAGATAAAGAGGAGGATGTCGCCTGGAAATAATGTGACTGATGGGACGAGATATTTAAAAGTTAAAGCCACATCCAGTCATTGGCTCTCCATTACTTATCTCTCCTTCGCACACCTATCCTCATCGCTCAGTCTATCTTTCATCTTGTCTATCACCTGTCTGCTACTCTCCACATCTACCTCTTCTTTCTTATATAACTCTCTCTACAGTTCTTCAACTCTTTTCCACCATCTCTACAAGGTCCGTTATTTTTATTTTTCCCTCCACTTGCTCAGAATAATTTTTCTCCTGCCTTGTCTTCTCTAGCCCTAAGAAATACCCTGTACATTTTTCACCCTCTATTGCATACCTCGCCTTACTTCTAATTATTGCACCTTTACACTTTCCTTGTTCTATCTCCTTTAGTTAATCTTTCATCTTTATGTATCCCTCTGTCATAATTACCCCCTTCCCAGCTTTCTTCTCCTCTTCCTCTAACTTCTGTTTTAACCTTTTTTTCTCTTTCTTTCCCCTGTTCTTACTGTTTCTTGCTCATGCCCCTTATCCCCTCTTTCAACCTTCCCCACCATCTCCCTATATCTTCCTCATACATCATGTCATTCATCTTGTGACAACCCTGGAGTTGTCTGCTGTACTTGTGTTGTGTTTCAGGCTCCTGTAGGCGGAGTCAGACCTTGGTAATTAACGGGATGTGGCACACCCGGGATTGGCCACTACTTTAGAGGCCTGCACACTGGGCTCTGGTCTCTCATTCACCGGGTATACTCTTTTCTTTGCATTTTGTTCTTTGTAGTATTATTCCTGTAGAATAAATGCATAAATACTGTAACTGCAGAGCTTTGTGCCATTCAGTGTTTCTTGTTGCACATATGAGCCAAGGTGTAACAAGTGGGGGCTCGTCCGAAATCCAGATCCAGGTTTGTTTCTCACTCTTTTCTGTCCTGAGAAAGTAATAGGCCTCTAGTAGGTTAAGTTTCCCCTGGAATAGTGTACTGGTTGCCCAGGGTGTGTGATAACTTTAGAGTGTGAATGTAGTACTTTGAGCTTACATCGGTAACTAATTGCATTACTTATCAGGCACTAATTAGAGGGATTTACCTTTGGAGTTACCTTTCCTGGTAGGAATAGGCAACAGTATCTCTCTCGGGGGGTCTGTTGGTTTGTTATTTTTGTTTGTTATTTTTGTGCATAAACATGATTTGACTTTGTCTTGGGTACACGTCCATGTCCGTCTGGTGAGTAACAGCAAAGCTGGGGCTTTACCTGGTCATTGGTTTTGTGTTTAAAACACCTGTCATGAAATGCATGAAGACTAGGGTCTATAGAAGGTAGTTAGCATTGGTTAGGCAGATAGTCAGGGGAAAGGTATTCCAAAGGTGATGATAGATATAGATGATATAGGTGATGATATATATATATATATATATATATGTGTTGGTTCTTTTGAAAAGATGGCTACCATGGAGGAATTTGTGCAGTTTCCAAGTGTGGAGGTGCTAGGAAAATGTACCAGGGAGCAGTTGCTAAAAATTGCAGAGCATTATGAAATAGAACGGTTCACAAGGAAGTAATGTACTCTACTTTAAAGGCCCAGTTAGGACAGGTTGGTTTTTCCCCCCTTCGGTTTGTTCCAGAGATGAGGTTGTTGCTGAAGAGGAAGTAGCTGGTAGATCAAGGTTAGAGGGCAGTCCTTTATGACTTTGGTGACATAACAGTTGAACAGAAGACAGAAATTATGTTGCTACATCACTAACAGGAAAGTGAATCACGTGCCCATGAAGAGCGAGTTCATGCCAGGGATCAAGAATGGGAGTTTGAATGATTAAATGTAACTACTAAGCCGCGTGAGGTTGAACTGGAGCTGATTAAAGAGCGTGAGTTATATCCATTTTTGCCAGCAGTGTCCACAGATACTTTTGATGTAGGTTATATTTTAAGGTTACTACCAACATTTTGTGAGAAGGATGTGGGTAATTTCTTTTCTTTTTGAGCGGTTAAGTCAAGCATGCCAGTGGACTGATGTAGAGATGTTGTTCTTGCAATGTGGGCTCACAGAGGCTTAGGTCCTATGAAATTGTGCCGGTGGCGATCGCCAGCAGTTCAGGTAACTGAGAAGATCAGAAGAGCAAACGTATGTAGAGCTGGAGCGAGCACTGACCACCCATTTTAATCGCTGGCTTGTAGCTTATGAGAAATGAAATGGAAGATCTTAAGGAATTGGTTCTGTTCAGTTTAAAGATATTCTTCCTAACCGAGTTACTACTTACATAAATGAGCATCAAGCTAGAAAGATGTTGTGTTGGCTAATGAATACTCCTTATCAAAGCAGAACCTGTAACTATTGTCCAGTGGAGGGACACTGGAAGAAGGGTATGCAACTGTTTTTGGCTCCTTTGCATCGTTTTTTGTTGTGCTGTTCTTTAGTTAAGGCACAGGTGTCCATGGGAGTCCGGCCATCATTCCTGGTTCCAGGAGTGGCGATCATCCTAGGGAATGATCTGGCTGGAAACAAATTACGGCCTGATATACTGCCTTCACTGGTAGGTTGTTCTACCCGACTGATGAGGGGACCTGTTGACCGAGAGGTATTTCCAGCATGTGCAGTAACCCGAGCACAGACTGGTAAAGAGAAAACAAATTGAAGTTATATCTGACGATGTTGTGTGGCTGCCTATTGTTCCTTTGTCTGTCTCTCTTAGTGATTTGATTAACCAGCAGCAAGACGATCCTTCTCTATCAGAGCTTCTCTCTCAGCTTCGCCCATCCAGTGAAAGTCCAGTTCAGCCCACGGGTATTTCCTACAAGATGGTGTAGTATATTCCCTTAGCTAATAGATATCCATAGCACAGATACAAACAATGAATGGTATTTTAATATCCAGCTAATGACTTTCTCTAGCATAGGTATAGATCATAATGACATGTTAATATCTTAAGGCGCCTTGCATCTTAAGTTCAAACGTTAAGGTACGAAACATTCCCAAATTTAGGCAGAAAGTGACGTCATTATACACTCCTGATCAAAATCTTAAGACCAGTTAAAAAATTGCATGAATTTGCATTTTGCACTGTTGAATCTTAGGAACGTTCTAAGTAGAGTTTCAAAATGCAAAAAGAAGAAATGGGAACAAGAGCCCAAAAGTTGTGAGAAGGCAATTTATTGAAAACAACAATTCAACTGAAGTACGCTGTTCTTGGGTGGCTCATGGTCATCTCAAATTTGTTTTCAGTTAAGTACCTGCAACCCAGCAGCCCTCCACACAACTCGCGCACACACCTCATCAGATCCATCGCCGTTGTCACGCTCTCACCCTCTGCCTCAACCACCAGAGTTAGCTTTCTCCCATCTCTTAACACTTCTATGCTTTGTTTGTTCAGAACTGTGTCATTATTATCCTCCTTGTTCTCTCCGCTGAGGAGAGCATCACTGCCCCCTCGCTCCTTTTTTCCTTCCGCCATTTCGACCGGCATCGAGACCCCCTTACAGTGCGTCAATGCCACGGGGGAACACGTAGTGTCAACAAAACAATCTCAAGTCTATTGTCCGGTTGGATTGATTCAAACTGAATAAAGTCTCCGCTGCTGTGTTGCCGTCGCGCTCTGATGCGACTTCCCAGTGGTCCGTTCAGGTTAGTGTGGCCGTAGACTACTGAGGCCACCCTCTGAGCCTTATTTATACATGTAAATATGTCAAGTAAAAGTGGAAAAAAGCTTACAGCACCTGGTATTCCCAGGCAGTCTCCTATCCAAGTACTAACCAGGCCCGACCCTGCTTAGCTTCCGAGATCAGACGAGATCGGGCGTATTCAGGTTGGTGTGGCCGTAAGCGAATGAGTCCACCCTCTGAACCTTGTTTATACGTCATGTAAAAGCTTACAACACCTGGTATTCCCAGGCAGTCTCCCATCCAAGTACTAACCAGGCCCGACCCTGCTTAGCTTCCGAGATCAGACGAGATCGGGCGTATTCAGGTTGGTGTGGCCGTAAGCGAATGAGGCCCCCCTCTGAACCTTATTTATACATGTAAATACGTCAGGTAAAAGTGGAAAAAAGCTTACAGCACCTGGTACTCCCAGGCAGTCTCACATCCAAGTACTAACCAGGCCCGACACTGCTTAGCTTCCGAGATCAGACGAGATCGGGCGTATTCAGGTTGGTGTGGCCGTAAGCGAATGAGTCCACCCTCTGAACCTTGTTTATACGTCATGTAAAAGCTTACAACACCTGTTATTCCCAGGCAGTCTCCCATCCAAGTACTAACCAGGCCCGACCCTGCTTAGCTTCCGAGATCAGACGAGATCGGGCATATTTTTTTTTTAATCTTTTTTATTATCAGAAATATATTCCATTTTATGCAATTACGCATTCATTTATACGTATATCAATACAAATAAATGAAAACAATCCCACAAATTAAACCACCCTCAGAAGCCGCACAAACAATTAACTAAACACACTTTCTCTTTTAAATTAAAAAAAATAAGAACCAGACAGCAGAAGCAGTATCTTATCCCAAATACACTTACCCTCGAAATTAAACTGCCCCTCAGTCCCAAAGCGCAAACCGAACAGCTAAACACAGAATCTTTTAACCTCGACCATTTACCCACAAAATAATCCACCCCTCATTCGAAAAACCACACAAAACCAAAATCCCACACAAAACTCCCTCACTCTCCCACCTCCAAAATTAAGCCACCCCCTTTAAACCAGCCAAATCAACCCCAAACAGTGCCCTGCTCAGTCATCCATACAATTCCATTCTCATACAGCATTCGTAAGTGTCTTTTCCATTCATTCACAAACAGCCTCCATGCATCCAACTTTCTCCTTTCATACAGTGCAAACTTGCGTCTGTTAAAAATCGCCCTCCTTGCGAACCCAAGGATCATGTTGATCTTTTTCCAATTTTTATATTTCCTATTCACTCCCAAGAGTACAGACAATTCCCAACCCCGATCCACCCAGCAGTCTCCCACACTGCACCCTCCCAGCAGCCCCTTGATTTTTCCCCAGAATTCTGCTAGCTCGCAACAATACACAAAAATATGATGAAGTCTTCATCCCTCCTTTCACACACCATACACGTCCTCCCATACACTCCCCTGAGCATTTGGTGCAGGATGATGCATGTGAAAATCCTCCTGTGCCTTCTCTTGAAATCAAGATTGAATATTGCATGCGGTGTGTGCGGTATGTCAATATACTTCCACAAAATGTTGGGTGTAATGTCCGGATATGTGTCTGTCCATTTACTCTCGCATGTGGGTTTTTGCACTCTGTTTCAATGCATGCTTATACCAAATCTTTGTTGTGATATCAGCAATGGCGTGTGTCTCCCCCCCCAGGCGCAGGGAGATTCCCACCGCATCATCCTGCCCAACCCTCCCCTTATTTCTAAACCCGTCCCCCCATTCACTCATCACACTCCCTTCCACTCTCTCCAACACTTTCACAATCACTTCCCTCCTATATGTTATCCCCTTCTCTCTCACTATCCTAATCACTCTTTCTTTATCCCATCTCCCTCCCCTGTCGACTAGATCTCCCACCCGCTTCAGCCCCGCCCTTTCAAGAGCCACGCTCTTGATGACCCCTTTGCCTCCCTGTTTAAAATATGGGCTGGAGAGGAACGGCAGCCTCATCACAGACGCTCTTGACTCGCATACGAGTGTGGTCTTATCAAATAGCAGGAACCACGCGTTGAGCACCTCCTGGAAGAACCGCGGCAGATGTGCATATGCCGCTGCGTCCTGCATCTGCAACAAATTGTCTTTACTCAAGAGACCAAATGTGCTCAGCCACTGGCTGAAGTGGCCTTTCCAGGCCGCCTCCCGACTTGCATCCCTAAATTTACCTATCAATGTAGTTCGTAACGCAGTTCTTTTTGCGAGTACGTCCATCAATCCTAGCCCACCCTGATCTTTGACCCTTATCAGCGTTCTATGCGCAATACTGGCTGCTTTGCTCCTCCAAATAAAGTCTCTAACGACTTTTGCAATCTTCTGCTCAGCCCAAGTCGGAAGCGCACAAGTGCTCAATGCATGGTTCACCTGCGACAAAACTAGAGCATTGGTGACGGCCACCCTTCCCCTTAAAAGCAAACCCCTAGCCCTCCACATACACAGGGTCTTTTGCATACGTCCAATAACATCTTTCCACGTCAAATCATCGCATTCATTCTCATCACTTCCAACATACACTCCGAGCACTTTTCTTTTATTCTCTACTACTTTGAATCCCCATTTGTTATTTAGATCTTTGTTCCTACCCATCCTCATTATTTCAGACTTTTCCCATATTAATTTTTGCTCCTGAAGCTCTCATAAGTTTCTATATGTTTCAACACTATATCTACATCACTCTCACTTTTAACCATTACATTAATATCATCCGCATACTGCATTACGCAAATTTTTCCCTTACCTATTCCACACACTCTTTTATCATTAGCAATTAAAGCCGCCAACGGCTCCGCCACCATGCTGTAGAGCAGTGCTGACATTGGGCAGCCCCGCCTCACTGACCTCTTGACATCAAAAGAGTCAGTCAGAACACCTTTACACTTTATTTTACTCTTAGCCCCCCATAAAGCAATCCCACCCACCCCCTTAATTCAAGATTTTTGTTATCTCCCTTATTTTTATAAAAAATCGTTATTATGCCTAATCCCATACTCTCAGGGAGCCAGCCTGTTTTCTCTACATACTTGCAGAGTTTTTCAACCACCGGAGCCAGAATTTCCTTAAAGCCGACGTAAAACTCGGCTGTCAGACCATCACTCCCCGGGCTCTTATTTTTGTTTAGTCCATCAATAGCACTATATATCTCTTGTACAGAAAATTCACAATCGCACCAAACACTATCCTCCCTACTTAAAGTTTTCTTTAGTGCCTCTAAGGCCTCTCCTACACTATCTTTATCACATGCATCTTTTTTAAATAAACACTCATAATAATCCCTAACTACTTTTAATATCTCTTCCTTATCAGTTACTATTTGACCATTATTATCTAATACTTCCTTTATCTCAGTTTTATTTTGTTTTTGTTTTTCCAAACCCAGGAAAAAGGCTGTGCTCCTTTCCCCTTCGTACATATATTGAATCCTGCTTCTAATAGCAGCCCCTCTACACTTTGCTACCTGTAAGGCACTCAATTTTTCTTTTAAATCCACATATTTTTCCGTACATATATTACCCTCCTCATCTAACAGTTTATTTCCTCATTTAGTTGTTTTCTCAAATGATCCTCCTCTGCATTTTCCCTTTTCCTTTTTTCTATACCATACCTGACACATTTGTTTTTAATTCTTATTTTCACACTCTCCCACCACACACTCATATTCTCATCATCATTCCATTCATCCATCATTCTCTTCATAAAAAACCCCATACTCTTCATAAACACAACATCTCCCAAAAAGCTGGCATTAAAACACCAAGGCCTCTGGTTAACACTCCCTTCCCTCCCTCCCACCTCTAACCTAATCCCTGCATGGTCACTCCAAGTATTATTAATGTATTCCACACTCTTAATTAATTTAACTTTTCTACTTTGTACTAACGCAAAGTCAATTCTACTCTGTTTAAGAGTATTTGCAACAAGTTGCCTTCTTGAAAAAACCCTTTTCCACGGGTGTAGGACTCTCCATATGTCAACCAATTGATTGTTCTCCATTAAATCCCTAAGGGTTCGCCTAGTGCTGTCCCCTTTAAATGTATTGTTACTCGATAAATCAGATTGAGTCAAAATAACATTAAAATCCCCCACAATCATACAATTAGAGTTGCACCACACATTCAAACCAGCCAAAAAAACCCTCCTCTCCTTCTCCCCATTGGGTGCATGTAAATTAATTATTCTAAGTTCCCTCCCCTCATAAACACAATCAACAACTAACAACCTCCCCTCTAAATCTCTATGAACTAAATTAATCCCCGTTATTTTAGCACTATTAAAGCAAATCGCCACTCCCCTGGCCCTGGGAGTCCCTTCTGAAAAATAAACCTGCCTTTCCACTGCTTTCTACTTATATTAAGTAGGTTGTCATCCCATCTAGTCTCCTGCAAACACAGAATATCAGCTCTCATATCCAATATGGCATTTCTTTTATATTCTGTTCTCAAACCGTTAGCATTCAGAGAAAAAATAACCAAGGCCATAAATAATAAAAATAAAATAAGGAAAAAACCAACGAGAAAGAGCCGGCTAGCACATTAACCTTCATTAATAAATTAACGATTCTTGTTCTTCTTCCCACTCCCCTCCGTTTTTTGCTTTGCAGACAGCTTTTTTTTCGCCTCCCTTAGCTCCTCCATGTCCGTATCACTCCCCGAGCTCCCCTCCCTCACAGTTTTATCAACAGAATCCCCACTCTCCCCCACCTCATCATTGCCCCAAGTCGTTTTAAGTACAGTTTTCCCCGTTCCATCCCCAAACATTCTTACCCCTTCCCGTTTTTCACCTCTGCCTCTTACGCTCCTGTCTCCCAGCCGCCGCAGCAGGCCCTTGCTCAGCTCTCCCTTCAGGCCCAGGTCTGCCGAGGTGAGCTCCTCCTCCAGCATTGTGGGGTAAATCCTTCCCCCCAGAGGCACGGTCCTGGTCCATGCTCGCGCCCATGCCCTCATTCTCTCCCTCCTCGTCCTCACCACCACCACCGTCCGGCGCCCCCGGTTCGCCACTATCCGACTCGCTGCCGTCCTCCTCCGCTTCCTCCTCCACCGAGCATATGCAGTCTCTCTCTCTCCTCCGGCACATCCGACATTTTGCCACCCCTGTGGCGCACTTCCGGGCGTAGTGGCCTTGACATCCGCATTTGTGGCAGGTGAAGTCCGGGCACTCACGCAGGATGTGGCCAGGCTGCATGCAACTCCTACACACCTTAATTTGACGGTCATGGATCACTCTGAAATATTCAACACCCGTTGCCTTGTTGAATTTCGTGTAATACGGCAAGGATTGCACAAGCTCATTAAATTTAACCCGTACAATCCTTGTTCCATCGGCTATATTGGTGCCCGGCCACATCCTCCTCTTAATGGACGAAAGCGCCCGGACTCCCCACCCACTTAGTTTGTCAAGGATTTCCTCGTCAGATGTGTACGCTGGCAGGGTGAGAAAAGAAACCTACAGCTCATCATTGCTTAGTTCTTTAGCAATTATCCTAGTATTGTGTACTTTCATACTTGCGCTCTTTCTTCCTTATCCCGTCCACTGTTTCTCCTCCAGCCACCTGCTCTTGCCCGTCTCCAGCCGCCTTGCCGTTTCCATCTCCCCCGGTCTCTCCTTCTCTCCTTTCTCCTCCTGACTCCTCCGCAATGCTCCTTCCTCCTCTCAACCCGCCAGCTTCTCCCTTTTTCTTTCCGTCCTCCTCCACCTCACGTCGTGCTCCATTCTCCGTCCCTCCAGCTCGCTGCCCGCCGGCACTCATTTCTCCCGGTGGCTTCGCCGAAGCTAGGCCCCGGATCACTCCAGCCTCCACAGTAGCAAAAGAACAAAAAAAGACTGGAAAAGTATATATATATATATATATATATATATGTATATTAACTCAGGGCGATCCCCCAACAGTTTATGACTGCGGGGGACGAAAAAAAACACAATAACTGGGTTGTGAAGCCAGATAACAACACTCCAAAAAGAAATTCTCTCCACCAGAACAAACAATTCACCATGCGGCTGTCCAAAAACACTACGTACTCCGACATTGTAGGGGGTGCCAGGGTGGTGTGGCCGTAAGCGAATGAGTCCACCCTCTGAACCTTATTTATACATGTAAATACGTCAGGTAAAAGTGGAAAAAAGCTTACAGCACCTGGTATTCCCAGGCAGTCTCCCATCCAAGTACCAACCAGGCCCGACCCTGATTAGCTTCCGAGATCAGACGAGACCGGGCGTATTCAGGTTGGTGTGGCCGTAAGCGAATGAGGCCACCCTCTGAACCTTATTTATACATGTAAATACGTCAGGTAAAAGTGGAAAAAAGCTTACAGCACCTGGTATTCCCAGGCAGTCTCCCATCCAAGTACTAACCAGGCCCAACCCTGCTTAGCTTCCGAGATCAGACGAGATCGGGCGTATTCAGGTTGGTGTGGCTGTAAGCGAATGAGTCCACCCTCTGAACCTTATTTATACATGTAAATACGTCAGGTAAAAGTGGAAAAAAGCTTACAGCACCTGGTATTCCCAGGCAGTCTCCCATCCAAGTACTAACCAGGCCCAACCCTGCTTAGCTTCCGAGATCAGACGAGATCGGGCGTATTCAGGTTGGTGTGGCCGTAAGGGAATGAGTCCACCCTCTGAACCTTATTTATACGTGTAAATTAGTCAGGAAAAAGTGGAAAAAAGCTTACAGAACCTGGTATTCCCAGGCAGTCTCCCATCGAAGTACTAACCAGGCCCGACCCTGCTTAGCTTCCTAGATCAGACGAGATCGGGCGTATACAGGTTGGTGTGGCCGTAAGCCAACGAGTCCACCCTCTGAACCTTATTTATACATGTAAATACGTCAGGTAAGACTGGAAAAAAGCTTACAGCACCTGGTATTCCCAGGCAGTCTCCCATCCAAGTACTAACCAGGCCCCACCCTGCTTAGCTTCCGAGATCAGACGAGATCGGGCGTATTCAGGTTGGTGTGGCCGTAAGCGAATGAGTCCACCCTCTGACCCTTATTTATACATGTAAATACGTCAGGTAGAAGAAGAAAAAAAGCTTACAGCACCTGGTATTCCCAGGCAGTCTCCCATCCAAGTACTAACCAGGCCCGACCCTGCTTAGCTACCGAGATCAGACGAGATCGGGCATATTCAGGTTGGTGTGGCCGTAAGCGAATGAGTCCACCCTCTGAACCTTATTTATACATGTAAATAAGTCAGGTAAAAGTGGAAAAAAGCTTACAGCACCTGGTATTCCCAGGCAGTCTCCCATCCAAGTACTAACCAGGCCCGACCCTGCTTAGCTTCCGAGATCAGACGAGATCGGGTGTATTTTTTTTTTTTTTTTTTTTTTATTATCAAAAATACCAATTTATATATACAAACGACATTCATCTGTAAATATTTACACAAAACAATGACATACACACAGGAATCACATTCATGTTAAGGGATAACAAAACTCAAAAAATGATAAAAAAGAAAGAAAAATAAATCACTTAATAATAACACGTGCGCCTGATAAACATAGCGGCACACTCAGAAATTAAATTCTAGTTTCCCTTCCGATGTTACAGATATAAAGCCACACCCGTCAATAAAACATTCAGCAAAGTCCTCAGCACCATATTTAAAGATCAAACCCACATTTCTCCTGACAACCGATTCAAACAAATCCCACACATGCACCTTTTTCCTCTCAAAATGAGCAAGATTCCTTCTTGACATAATAGCATACCTTACATGGCTTAACACAAAATTAAACAAACGAACATTCACATCTTTCCTTTTCCCATTTACTCCAAACAGCAACATTTTGTTCCATTCATATGCCTTTACAAAACCCATTTCCCAGTTTTTAAACAGCATATCTTTTAACTTCAAAACAAACCTACGTAGACATTCACATCGGATATATATATGTAACAAGTCTTCTGGCTCAGTTTCACACACGTCACATTCTCTTTTGTTCTCTTTGTTAATCTGATGCAGCACCGTGTTTACATAGATCCTGTTGTGTCTCGTCATGAAGTCATTGTTTTCACATTCTATTGCATTATATTTGATTTGGAGGTTTTCCCATATCAACTGTACATTCATACCTGGCAGAACCCTCTCCCACATTTTTTCTGATGCCGGTCTTTTCAACAGTTTCGCTATCAGTTCTAAATATATGTTTTTTACTTTTAATTCTTTAAACTCCTTATTTGCGTCATTTTTAACAAACACTAGTTTAGGTAAAGGTCCATCCCCTGTCCTCACACACTCTCTCTCAATCAAATACCTCCAGTCTACAGGCATACTCCCCTTAATTATATCATACATTTTTACAATCATATCTCTCCTAGCATCCTCATCCCATTCTCTTACGCAGTCTACCATTGCCTGCCCAGGCAGAAACCCAGGCACAAACTCATAGACCATGTCCTTTACTTGCCTAATTCCTGCATCCATGAAAACCTTATTGTATAGCATTTTGTTGTTATGCTGTATTATAGGATTGAGAAAAACGGGTTTATTCATTACTTCGGTTACATTACTACAGTTGTATGATATGTTGGGTAGGAATTCTCCCCACGCTCTGAACACCTCTTGGTAGAAAGAAGGCACTTTTTCATACATTGGTTCTTTCAAAACCATAAGCAGACTATTCTCTCCACATCTACCAGCCATCTGAACATACATTTTAAAGAATTGTTTCCACCCATAGTCATTCACATCATGGAGATACTTCTTCACTGTTTTAACCCTCAGTGCTTTACGTTTTGTGTCAATGTCCACCAGTTTTAGCCCTCCCTCACTGTACCCTGCTATCAACGTTTTGTGGGATATCCTCGCACCCTTCCCATCCCACAAGAAGTTTGAAGTCAGCTGATTTAATTCAGATAGAACCCATACCGGAAGATCTAGTGCGCCCAAAACATACACACATTTGGATAATAATAAGGAATTAACAACTAATACCTTACCTTTTAATTTCAATTTCCTCTGCTTCCATGCATTTAAAGTGTGTTTTATCTTATTTATCACTCTTGCCCAAGTGATATCTCTTGCTTCCTTTTCGTTTGGACCTATGTTTACTCCTAAAACTTTGATGCAGTCCACCACTCTAAATGCAATCATACTGTCAACCCTATCCCCCTCCTGACCTATACACATTAGTTCCGATTTTTCTATATTCACTTTAGCCCCTGCTGCCCTCCCATATGTTCCCATGTGTTTCATAATTATATTGATGCTGTCCATATTTTCTACTGTTATTGTCATGTCATCCGCATATTGTTGAATTATATTAATTTTCTCACCTGGTATTTGTATTCCTTTTATATTACTATCTTTTTTTATAAGGACAGCAAAGGGTTCGATAGACATGCTATACAACAGTGCTGATAAAGGACAGCCCTGTCTCACTGACCTCTCCAAAGCAAAGGTGTCTGTCATCAGACCATTACATTTGACCCTACTCTTAGCTTCCTTATACAGCAGCCTGATCCAACTCACTATTCTATCCCCAAACCCAAATTCTTTCATAGTCCGAAACAAGAACTCATGCTCCACTCTATCAAAAGCCTTATTCAAATCTACACTCAACACAATCCCAGACTGTTCTTTCATGTGCCTAACAACGTCCCTCACTGTCCCTATTATATCTGCTATGTCTCTCCCTTCGACACTATATGCCTGTGTCGGTGATATTATTCCTCCCATTACCTTCTTAATCCTATACGCTAAAACCCTTGTTAATATCTTATAGTCACTATTCAATAAACTAATTGGCCTATAATTCCCTAACTCCAACCTACTCCCCTTATTTTTAAATAATATTGTGATTACCCCAGTAGCCATGGATTCTGGAACCAGTTGTCCCTCTTCCATGCTTTGATATATCATGAGCAGTATGGGTGCCAACACATCAGCAAACTCTTTGTAGAATTCACTGCTCAGGCCATCTGAACCAGGGCTTTTATTGTTTTTTGCATTTTTAATTGCTATTTGTATTTCTTCTACTGTAATCTCTCTGTCACACATGTCTTGCTCGTCTGCTGATATCCTTGCATCCACACCACTCAAGACCTCATCAATACATACTTTTTCTGTATTCCCTTTTTTATACAAGTTTTTATAGAAGCCTTCCACTGTATTCAAGATGCTAACCAAATCATTTACCTTCTCCCCATTTTCATTCTGTAGTTCGTTTATATAATTATTTTCCTGCTTATTTTTTTACAGGTTTAGAAAGTACGCTGTGCACCTTTCCCCCTCTACAGCATACTGTACTCTACTCCTTACTATCGCCCCATCACATTTATTTTTCTCACAATCTTTTAGTTGCCTTCTCATCTTCAGCTAATTTTGTATATTATAATTTCCATCTTTGTCTGCTTTCCCTGCTTCTTCGTTTAATTTATTTTGTATCTCTTTCTCTACCTGATCCATTCTGAAGTTCTTTTGCTTGGAATAGTATATGCTTTTCTTTTTAACTTTTTCTTTCAAATTTTCCCACCAAATACAAATATTATCTTTGTTTAATCTGTTCTCTATTTCTTCTTTGATACATTTTGCTATCATCTCTTTATATGAATCCTCTCTTAATAAGCTGTTGTTTAGGCACCACATTCCTCCACCTACATTCCTTATACATACGTCCTTTAACCTCAGCGACAGGATTGCATGATCACTAAGAGTGGTAAAATTATATTTCACCTCTTTTATTTGGCTGACAATGTTTTCCTTAACTAGGACGAGGTCTATTCTACTCTGTCTAAGGGTCCCCATAACCACCTGCCTCCGCGAAAACACTTTTCGTTCTGCATTTTCCTCCCTCCATACGTCCACCATTTTGTGTTCTGCCATCATGCTTTTCAAAAAGTTCCTTGACCCATCATACCTGTATTTTACATTATTTGAATAATCTAGTCTTGATAATTTTACATTATAGTCACCAACCATCATACAATCTCCCGTGCACAGAACCTCCAAGTCCTCAAAAAAACCCTTTCTCAGTTCCTCCACGTTTGGTGCATAGATATTGATTAATTTGTATGTGTTTTTATTGTGGACAAATTCTATCGCTATCACACGTCCATTCCCTCCACAAAAGGTTTGCTTGACACCACTAACAGACCTCTCTCTGACAAGGATTGCCACTCCACATGCCTTCGCACTCCCATTGTCTATAAATATGGGCCCTTTCCAAATCTTTCCAAGGGTTTCCACAAGTTCATTATCCCAATGCGTTTCTTGAAGGCACAGTATGTCAGATTTACAGAGTTCAATCGTTCTTTCTATTTTGATCATGTTCCTCAGGCCGTTTGCATTTAAGGATGTTATTATGACCATAGTAATGGTGAAAAGAAAAACACAGCTTTCCAGAGATGCTCGATTGTTCATACCTTCCGCTCTTTTGGCTCCCTTTTGTCCCTCTTTTTGCTCATTCTCTTCCTGCTGGCTTTCACCGCCTCGTAGTCCATCGACTCTCCTTCTCCCGATGTTCTTGTCTCCACCACCTCCATGCTCGAATCGTCTGGCTCCTTAGGTGAAGCATCCGCAGCAGCAGCAGCAGCCGCAGCCGCAGCAGCAGCAGCAGCAGCAGCAGCAGCAGCAGCAGCAGCCCCGCCGTCCCTTGGAGCCTCACTGCAATCCGGGGCCTCCACCTCTCCTGGTCGGTCGCCTCTTCGTTCACTCGCCCGGGCTGAGGGAGTTTTGGGCGCTTTGCTAGCACCTTCCTCCATACTTTGCCCGGATGCTCCTCCCGTCATGCAACCCGTCTCACCGGACACTCCATCCGCACTGCTGCCGATGGTGGATGGGGTAATTTCACCCCCGCTGGCAGCTCCGGTGTCCTCGTCCTGCTGTCGTTGTTCCTCCTCGGACCAGGAAACGCGCTCGTCGCCGCCGGCTGGCTCCGCGTCCACCGTCCTCTCCTCTCCGCGCTTCCCCCCCTGCAAGTCACACTCCCTAGCATAGTGTCCCTGGCGCTTGCATTTATAACAGGTGAAGTCTGGGCATTCTCTCAAAATATGTCCTGGCTGGATGCACAGCCTGCAGACCTTCACCTGCCTGTCATGAATTACACGGAAGTACTCCCCTCCGTCTAGTGTCTCGAACTTTGCTGAGTAGGGCAGCGACTGTACAAGTTCAGTAAATTGTACTTTACAGAACCTTGTCCCGTCCACCACGTCTGTCCCAGGCCATTTCCTTCTTTTGATGGGCGAAATCGCCCTCACACCCCACGTTGAGAGTTTCTGCCTAATTTCAGCATCAGTGATATAAGATTGCAAGTTTAGAAATGAAACAACAATTTCATTGCTGCGAACTTCCTTGGCAGTCACCCGAGTGTTTTCGATTTTGAAGCCATCTAATAACCTTGTCTTGCCCTTTCCCTCCTGCATGGTGATCTCGTAAGTGTTCATACTTTTGACCCTGCATGCCAGAACAATCCCACACTTTTCCATGATTTCCCGCAACAGTTCCATCATGGTAATGTAATCCTCACCGACGGGCTCTACAATCAATGTCAGCTCCTTTTTATAGCCACAATCACCCTCACTTTCTCCCTGTCTCTCTTTATCTCTCCGACCATTCGCCGTGCTTGCTTTATCAATAGGCCTAATTACGGAATTGATCTCCTGGGTTATTCCTTTCTCGCTGGCTTCAATATTTCCAGAATCATTCTCCCGTTCTACATGTGCCAAACTGTCCTTAACTTCCATGTTTTCCTTCACAAGTTCTTCCCCACAATCACTAGAAGCATAATCAATCTCGGGTTCTGCATTAATCAAAGTGGCCTTACCTTCTATTTTGTCATTTATCAAATTATCCATCCAATCACAGAAAGTATGAAACAATCCCCCAAACAGCCAGGCTGCAGGGGAAATGAATCACACATAAAACTATCACAAATGCACCTTATGCCTCACAAGCACACGCGGTCCCAACAAACACTCGACTGCTCTCTGCTCTCTGCTCACTTCCTGCTTGCACACCTGAACGGGATCAGACGAGATCGGGCGTATTCAGGTTGGTGTGGCCGTAAGCGAATGAGTCCACCCTCTGAACCTTATTTATACATGTAAATACGTCAGGTAAAAGAAGAAAAAAGCTTGCAGAACCTGGTATTCCCAGGAAGTCTCCCATTCAAGTACGAACCAGGCCCGACCCTGCTTAGCTTCCGAGATCAGACGAGACCGGGAGTATTCAGGTTGGTGTGGCCGTAAGCGAATGAGTCCACCCTCTGAACCTTATTTATACATGTAAATACGTCAGGTAAAAGAAGAAAAAAGCTTAAAGCACCTGGTATTCCCAGGCAGTCTCCCATCCAAGTACTAACCAGGCCAGACCCTGCTTAGCTTCAGAGATCAGACGAGATCGGGCGTATTCAGGTTGGTGTGGCCGTAAGCAAGTGAGTCCACCCTCTGAACCTTATTTATACATGTAAATACGTCAGGTAAAAGTGGAAAAAAGCTTACAGCACCTGGTATTCCCAGGCAGTCTCCCATCCAAGTACTAACCAGGCCCGACCCTGCTTAGCTTCCGAGATCGGGCGCATTCAGGTTGGTGTGGCCGTAAGCAAATGAGTCCACCCTCTGAACCTTGTTTATACATGTAAATATGTCGGGTAAAAGTGGAAAAAAGCTTACAGCACCTGGTATTCCCAGGAAGTCTCCCATTCAAGTAACAACCAGGCCCGACCCTGCTTAGCTTCCGAGATCAGACGAGACCGGGCGTATTCAGGTTGGTGTGGCCGTAAGCGAATGAGTCCACCCTCTGAACCTTATTTATACATGTAAATAAGTCAGGTAAAAGTGGAAAAAAGCTTACAGCACCTGGTATTCCCAGGCAGTCTCCCATCCAAGTACTAACCAGGCCCGACCCTGCTTAGCTTCCGAGATCAGACGAGATCGGGCGTATTCAGGTTGGTGTGGCCGTAAGCGAATGAGTCCACCCTCTGAACCTTATTTATACATGTAAATAAGTCAGGTAAAAGTGGAAAAAAGCTTACAGAACCTGGTATTCCCAGGCAGTCTCCCATCCAAGTACTAACCAGGCCCGACCCTGCTTAGCTTCCGAGATCAGACGAGATCGGGCGTATTCTTTTTTTTTTTTAATCTTTTTTATTATTTTCCAGTTCACACATTTACAGCAAGCTATAACACACGGTATTATTTACATAAATCATCTCTGAGAAAAAAAACCTTTTACAAACCCAACTTAATCCCCTTCTCTTGTCCATCCTACACAAAAACTCACTCAATTCTAATGCTTACAGGACAAATGTTAAGTCAAATTAAAGAATACAGCTCAATCTGCATGCCCCAGTCTTTTCACCAGTTAAACAATATCTCCCCTCGCTCCCCTTCAGAAATTAATTTACTCCCACTCACAAAGAAACTTTCCGCCTTCTCCCCTCCATACTTATACATCAAGTTAACATCTCTTTTCATGATTGATTTAAACAAACTTTTTATTTTCACTTTCCGCCCCTCAAAGTGTGCGTAGTTCCTCCTGCAGACGACCGCGAGTCTGGCATGGCTCAAAACAAAATTCATTAGACAAAAATTAACGTCTTTTCTTTTTTCAAACGTACCAAACAAAAACATTGTCCTCCACCCTCCCTCCAAGTCCAGCTCAGCAGCCCAGTTTTCTTTCAAAAGTGCTTTTAAAAACTCAAAGAAATCAACTAACTCCCCACAGTCCAAAAAATAATGTAAAAAACTCTCATGACCACTTTTGCAAACATCACACATCGCATTTACATCATTATTAATCTTATTTAGCACCACGTTTGTATAAATCCTATTGTGTCTAATTAAGAAATCGTTGTTCTCACACTCTATACAATTATACCTTATCCCCATATTTGACCATATTTTCTTTACATTCATACCCACAAACACCTTGCTCCACACTTTCTCAGCTGCCGGCTCCTTCATCACATCCCCTATCAACCATCTGTATACTTTCTTCACACTCATATCTCCCATTTTAATCTTTTTCTCATTCTCCATCACATATAGCTCAGGCATGCTTGTCTCTCCCTTCACCACACATTCACTTTTGATGATCTTGGCCCACTCTAAGGGTATACTTGTTTTAATCTTTTCATATATTTTATTTATTTTCTCTCTATTTTCCATCCCCTCGAGCTCACATACCTGATCATATATGCAATTATTTCTTAAGAATCCTGGGATGACCTCATAAATGATGTCCTTTATTTGTCTAATCCCTCCTTCTATGAATTTGGGCTCATACAATGTTTTGCCATTGTGTTTAATTTTTTCGTTTAGAAACAGGGGCAGTTTTACCAACGGTTGTATCCTCTCACATTCATATTGCATCTTAGGTAAGAATTTCCTCCAGGCTTCAAAGACCTCTCTATAAAATTCTGGTATAGTTGTCGTCATTGACTGCTTTAGGCCCATGTACCACACATACTGTCCTATGCCACCCACATCATTCATATATTTCTCCATGAAATCCTTCCACCCATATTTATATCTTCCCACAATATATTTCTTCACCGTTTTAATCCTTACTGCTGTCTTTTTTGTTTCTATATCCAATAAATTCAGCCCTCCTTCACACCTCTTTCCCACGAGTGTCCCCTGTGCAATCTTAACCCCCTTCCCCTCCCATATAAAATCACACACAATTTTGTTAAGGTCATTTTTAACCCACATTGGCATTTCTAATACAGACAACACATACACACAGCCTGATAGTAGCAAACTATTAACCACTGTCACCTTTCCCTTTAACCTGAGCTTCCTTGCCTTCCACCTCCCACATACAGTTTTTATTTTGTTGATGACTCCTGTCCATGTTGCCTCAGTTGCCTCTGTAGTTTCAACACCTAAATATATGCCCAACACTTTAATATACCTATCCTCCACCCTTAAACCTACTTCCTCTCTCTCTACGTTGCCTATATACATTATTTCTGATTTTTCTTTATTTATTCTAGCGCCCGAAGCTCTCCCATATATCTCTGCCAATTCTAGCACCCTTTTCACACTGTTCCCATCCCTCACTGTTACTGTTGTGTCGTCTGCATATTGATTTATTGTATGCACGCTCCCAGATGGTAGTTGTATTCCCCGAACTCTTGCGTCCTTTTTAATTAGTAAGGCCAGGGGCTCAGCCACAATGGCATAGAGCAATGCCGATAGTGGACATCCCTGCCTTATCGATCTCCCTAGACAAAATCTGTCAGTCAGCACTCCATTTACTTTGACACAGCTCCTTGCACCCTCGTACAACCTCCTCACCCACCCCACTAATCTCTCTCCAAATCCAAATCTCACCAGTGATCTAAATAAAAACTCATGCTCCACCCTATCAAACGCTTTATTCCAGTCTATAGCTAACGCTATTCCCCCGGCCCCGTCTCTCTTCATGAATTCTATTGTATCCCTAACTGTCGCTATTGTGTCAGCTATATCCCTACCTGGTATACTATAACTTTGAGATGTTTTAATTATATCCCCTATCACTCGTTTTATTCTGTTAGCCAACACCTTGGTCAAAATTTTGTAATCTACATTTAGCAGACTTATAGGCCTATAATTCTGCAAGTCTAGTTTACTTCCTTTCTTCTTAAACACTAAGGTAATCACACCTTCTACCATCCTACCCTGCACTATCCCTGTTTTCTCAGTCTCCCTGAATACCTCTACTAAAATAGATGCCATCTGCTCCTTATATACTTTATAAAATTCAATCCCTATCCCATCACTCCCAGGACTCTTCCCGCTCTTCAGGCCCTCTATCGCCTCCATCACCTCACTCCTATTTATATCTCTGTCACACCATTCACTATCATCCACACTCAGCTTGCTTTCTACACTATCCAGTACCTCCACTATACTGTCCTCCTCTAATCCACCTCTCTGATATAACTCCCCATAAAACTCTTGCACCCTCTCCAGTATGGCCACATAGTCCGCTACTACCTCCCCCTCCTTATTCCTGATTTCGTGTATATATGTCCTGCTTTGTTTGCTTTTTTCTAGTCCCAGAAAATACGCTGTGCACCTTTCTCCCTCCAGCGCATATTTTGCCTTGCTCCGTAAAATTGCTCCTCTACATTTCTCTGCCTCATATCCCTGAAGTTCCATCTTTGCCTCTATATAATTCTCCATGCTGTAACCTTCATCATTCTCCGCTTTACTCAGCTCTCCCCTCAGTCTTTCCCTCAACTCCTTCCCTTTCTTCATCATTTTCACTTTTCTTTTCTTACTGTACCAAATGCTTATTGATTTAATCTTATTCTTCACCGTCTCCCATATCTCCCCAATCTGAGTATCTGCCCTATTGGCAACGTATTCTTTAATTTTCTCATTCTCCATATCTAATAACTCCCTAATCTGTTGTTTATATTCGCCCTCTTCAATATAACCTGCATTCAAAATCCACATCCCTCCCCCTATCTCCTCTCTCCCTACTTTAATTCTGAATCTCACCCCGTCGTGGTCACTCAGTGCATTTATTTCATGTCTTATTCTGTCTATATGTTTTATATTCTCTCCCTGTGTTAAAACCAAATCTATCCTGCTTTGTTTCAATACACCATCCCTCATTTGTCTCCTGGTGAATTCCCTCCTCTCTGGATTCTCATATCTCCACACATCTACTAAATTCTTGTCCTTCATCATGTCCAACAAGTTCTCCCTCGATTTTTCCCATCTGAACACTACACCTTGCCCTATATCTAGCCTGCTACATTTAGTATTAAAGTCCCCAACTATTATACATCTTCCAATCACTAGCCCTTTCAGATCCTCTATTATAATTCTTTTATCTATTTCTATATTCGGAACATATATATTAATTAGTCTAAACAACACATTTTGATACTTAAACTCTATTACTATTATCCTCCCTGTCCTATCTTTATATATCTCTTTTATCTCATCTACCCTATGTTTTTTAATCATTATAGCCACCCCTCTTGCATTCTTAGCCCCGTTATTATAATAAATCCCCCCCCCCCCACACCTCCCTCACCTCCATAACTTTTACGTCATCCCAATTTGTCTCCTGTATGCATAGGATGTCACTTCTATATATATTTAAAAGTGACCTCAGTTTGCCTCTGTCCCTTAAACCGTTCACATTAACAGAAGTTACTGTGGTCATGAGAGCTAAAAGAAAGAAAATATTTAAACCACAAACTAAAGCAAGACTCACATGCCAGACCGCTGTCCTTTATTCTCTCCCCGTGTCTTCTCCTCCTCTGCTTTCCTTTTGGCGGTCAGTCCCTGTTCTTTTTTCTTCTTCCCTCTCTTTTGTCCTCTGCCCTCCTTTCTTTGCTCCTCGTCCATTTTTTCCACCTGTTGTTCTGCTCTCCCTCGTTCATCGTCTGTAGCCTCTGCCGCATCATCGTCCTCCGCTTTTCCCCCCTGCTCCATCATCTGTTCGTCACCGTCTTTCTCAACACTGTCGCCGCTGTCAGATCTATACCGCCCTTCCCGTTCTCTTTCAGCTTCCTCGTTCCCACCTTCCGCCTTCTCTTCAGCTCCCCTTCCGTCATCGCTCTCTCCGTCTTTCTCCTCCATCTGTTCTCCTCTCTCCTCTTCCTCCTCTCTCGCCGCTGCGTTTTGTTCCTCACACTCCCGCGCATAATGCCCAGTCTTCTGGCACCTGAAGCACTTGAAATCAGGGCACTCCCTGAAGATGTGTCCTGGCTTGATGCAGAGTCGGCACACCCGCACCTGTCGGTCGTGTATTACCCTAAAGTACTCCGCTCCTCTGAGTGTCTCTAACTTGGTCGAGAACGGGAGTGATCGTACCTGCTCATTGAAGCGGACTTTTAAAAATCTTGTCCCGTCCACAATCTCCGTCCCCGGCCATTTGCGCCGTTTGATAGCCGATATTGGCCGTACTCCCCACTCCTCCAGCCTTCCCAGTATTGTTGCATCTTCCATATACACCGGCAAGTCAATGAAAGAAACCACCATGTCGCTGTTCACAATCTCTCTGGCGTGCACTAAGGCTCCTTTTACGCGCACGCCATCCAGCAGTTTGCGCTTTCCCATCTCATCCTTCATGGTAATTTCAAAGTTGTTTCTCCCTCTCACACGGCACCCGCTCACCACTCCACATTGCACTTTAACTTCCCGCAGAATATCCATCATGGAAATCACTGCCGTTCCCTCCACCTCAACGTCCACGGTCAGCTCTTTCGCGTACTCTTTCTGACGTCCTCCTCCCGTTTCTGTCTGCTTCTCAATCCCATGCCTTCCTTCTCCCTCCAGTGCTCCAACTCCACTGCTAGGCATTGTCTGCTCTGGTCCTTTGTCTGCTGCCATGTGGTCCATTAGTTAAACAAAAGGCCTCCCCAAACAGCAAAAAAGCTCTGGGGAGGTTTTCAACTATAATTAAATTAAGATTTCGTAAAAATCATATATAAATCAATCAGAAGAAAAGAAATCCCCAGGCTTCTATATCAGCCTGATCTGCACACATACGTTTTCCTGCTCCCTTCACTTCCTGGTTGCACACCTGAACTCAATCTGACG